>NC_133159.1:18618125-18931250 GCF_040802235.1 Manis javanica | reverse complement strand
GCTCATAAGGGGCTGGTTCTTCTCGGGTCCACCCTCATTTCTGACATGGGGGACCCCAGTTCTGTGGGCCTGGAGGGAGGTGGAGTGGGGACGCGATCTCAGAGGTCCCTGGGAGGGAGTTCATGTGCAGAGGGAAGCAAGTGGCTTCGGTGCTGTGGTTTCGTGGTGACAGCTGTCTCCCATGACTAAAGGGTAATGAGAACAGGAAGTGCCAAGTGGCCAGGACTCTCCCGCCGACTTCAGCCTTCCCGGGTCCCACCAGCCCCCAGGGCTGGTCACTTGCCTGGTGTGAGGGACTCTGAGAAGGCCCAAGAGTCTCTCAGCACCTGCCCGGCCCCACGGCCTGCCACGCCCCCAGGAGCGGCCCTGGGCCAGCGCCAGGGTGCCTGGGTTCTTGGTTCAGCTCTGCCACCACTTCCCTGTGTGACATCAGACACGCCTCCCTCCGCGGACCCAGCTTTCTGCATCCCTGAATGGAAGGGGCTGGAGGGCTGATGGCCAGGAGCTCTTCCCTCCCAGGCATCCCAGCAGGATCTTCGGGGCAGCAGGGGAAGAGCCTGGGGAGACCCGAGAGGGGAGGCCACCCCGTGACCGGCGTGGGCAGGAGGCCAGCTCCCTGCAGGCTCCAGGGCCAAGCCACAGGCACACACACACACAGTCATACACACACGCATGGCGTGGGCACAGCTCTGTCAATGAGAGTGAGAGAATGCACAGGAGCAGTGAGCAGGGAGCAGAAAACAAAAACAGCCAGGTTCCAACATGACTTTGAAGGGCTCCTTGGGCCAGGGGAGACAGACCAGTCCACAGAAGGGACAACACAAACATTTAAGGATTATAATGGGGTGCTTGAAGTTTTGGGGGTGGGGGCAAACAACTGTAGGGGGAGGGGTGTTTTTCTTATTCAGCATTTACTTATTATTATTAATTTAAATTTTTTATATTATTGAGATAATAATTCACGTAATGCAAACATCACCATTGTAAAGTGCACAATTCAGTAGGTTCTAATACAGTCACAATGTTGTGCAACCCTCCCCACTAATTCCAGAACATTTCCATCACCCCAAAATGAAACCTCTACCCATTAACAGTTACTCCTAATTCCTACCCATGGCCCCTAGGCAACCACTGGGGATGTGGATCTGTCTATTCTGGACATTTCATGTAAATGGAATCACATGCTGTGAGATCTTTTATAACTGGCTTTTTCACTTAGCGTAAATGTTGTTAATCTCATCTATGCTATAATATGTATCAATACTTCATTCCTTCTTATGGCTGAATAGTATTCCATTGTATGGACACACCACATTTTGTCTATCTGTTCATCTGGTGATGGACATTCGGGTTGTTTCCACTTTTGGCTGTTATAATCCCTTATTCATCAAGTTCTTTCTCCATCCCAGGCACTGTTGTAAGAGTGCCACAGCATCCTGTCAGGTAGCCCCTCTCACCAGTCCTATGAGGCTGGCACTGTTCTAAACCCCTTTATGCAGACAGAGAAGTGGGCCTGGGGACTTGCCTCGGTCAGGTGGTGTGTGCATTCAGACCCAAGCAATGACGTGAATCCCTTCTGGGCCAGAGCACGTTATAGCCTGAGGGGGACCCTCCATAGTCCCTTCTTCCTGGTCCACAGGGGATGTAGCAGTGGTGGCTGCTCCTCCAGCCCACGTGCCTGAGTGCGTCCCATGGGAGAGCCCCAGCTGAGCCACAGTGGACATGGAGAGTGACTGAGAAAGAACCCTTTGCTGTGCTGAGCCACCAGGATGTGGGGGTTGTTGTAAGTGCAGCAGAGCCCAACCTTCCCTGACTGTCGCGGCCCTCCTGTGGGCTGGGGCTCCTACAGCCTCTGCAGAGAAGCAGCGCCCAGGCTTGACATGCACACACACAGCATGGGTATATTTTCAATGAGTTATATGCCAAACTGAATAAAAACTGAGACCAAGCTGTGCGGCTTGAGTTCCCAGGACTCAGCATGTACATTTGGGAGGCTGGTTTTCATGAAAAGTCTGTTGTGCCAGTGACTGAGACTTTACCCAGATGAGGCTCCACCTCAGAGCAGCTCCACCCTGAGCTGTTTCCAGGTGCCCCTCATGCTCCTTGGGAACACTCACCTGCCTCGCAGACCATCAGGGCCAGCAGTGAGCACTTACGAAGAATTTACCAGGTACTGCGCCCAGCACTCTTCACGTGTTTGGTCTTCCTAACCATCCTATGAGAGAGGTACTATTATCATCCCGTTTTCCAGATGAAGAAACAGCTTCAGAGAAGTAAAGAGACTTGCCCAAGATTCCAAAACAAGTAGGTGGATGAGGCACAGTTGGAACCCAGGTCTGCCTACCTCTAGAGCTCACATTCAACTTACTATCTTTTGACCACCTGTGCTCAAAACTCACTATCTTCTCGATAACCCATGACTAACTCAGCATTTACCAGCATTTAGGGGTAAAACACCATGGTGAATAGATAGGGCCAAGAGTTAAAACTCAGGAACCCTGGGTTCAAATTTCAGATCCTGCTTTAACTTATCCATGGCTTAGGGAAAATTCTACCTCTTCTTTGGGCCTCAGTGTCCACATCCATGCAATGGAACTTTTGCACTGTATCAGTGGTTCCAGTGTTAGCTCTACATCTGAACTACCTACAAAGCTGGTTAAAAATACTGATTGCTGGGCTCTTCCCCACACCTGCATGGTCAGGTCTCGGAACCCTGAATCCACAGGTGATTCATAAACATTGGGAAGCCTGCTTCTAGGGATCGTCCATAGCCCAGCCTCTGTGAGTTTACAGACACAGAAAGACCCATCCAGGAACCATGCTGGGCAGTCTGAGTCAACAACAAGAAAACAATCTCTGGAGAGTATGTCCTGGAAGAATCTAGAGGAAGTTGGTTGGACTGTGGAAGATGGGCAAGTAGAAGCAGAAGCTGGCTTTAGTTCATTTTCTGCTTAGAAGAAAATCATATTTCTGGCTAAACCACCCTTGTGGCCTCCTTGTAGTTGGACTGTAGCCACTGGAGTAGGTAGAAGTGATGAGCAGCAGTTCCAGGCTGGGTCATAAAACTTTTATGGGATCCCCCATGCTCTACCCCCTGTCCACGGTGATCTTGGATGTGAAGTGTCGATGATGGTAGCATTTACAGACGGAAGGGATTTGGGTGCCAGGGGAGAAGAACCCCCACTCCCTGAACTACAGGATGAGGGGACAATAAACAAATAAATTACTAAAAGTATGGGATTATTTGTTATAGCAGCTCATGGCATGTATTCTGACTGACACTGCCTGGAGGAAGTGGGACCAGGGCAGGCTCTTAAAAGGTGAGTAAAACTTGGGCACATGGAGAAGAGGAAAAGGGCCTCCAGAGGGAAGGAATTACAGGTGCAAAGGGGCAGGAGCTGAGGTAGGTGTGATGTGTCTGCACTCTGGAGAGAAATTCCACTTGATTGGTACTAAGGGGGCTGTGTTGGGCAGGAGATGAGACAAATCTGCTCCAACCAGTAGGGGGCTGGGCCGACTCCTGCTGGCTCCGGAGAGCCCACTGTTAGCATCTTTTCCCAACCCTGTGCTCAGTAACGGCCATCACTTTGGAAGCTTGAAATCGGCCATGGTGAGAGTATTTACACCATGGCAACCAGCAAACACTGTAAGCCAGGGCTTTTTTTCTCCCATTGTTAAACATCTATCAGCATGCTACTAGTTGCAACCCACATGCAAATGAGTCCTGCCTATCTGGGAGGCAGTGGAAAGACGGAAGACCCTGCAGCTGTTTCTAATCCTTGCTCTGCCCCTTCTGAGCTGTGTGACCTTGGGCAAGTGAATGTCACCTCTTCAAGCCTCAGAGTCCTCATCTGCAGGATGAGGCTAATTACAGGACCTCCCTCATAAGGTTGAGTGAGTTTAACAATGATGAGGTCATGTATGTGGAGTCCTGCCTGCCTCCCCTCAGGATCACTGTTCCTGCACACACGGCAACCTCCCATGTGAGCCCCTGCTACTCTGAGGGCATGCTCAACCGCACAGGGCAGGCCGGACGTGCTGGGGTGTTGATATCGTGACAGCAGTCTTCAACCAAAGACGGATGGAAGCTGGTAGATAAATGGCACAGCCTTCTCACCTCTTGATCAGGACAAATCTGAGGCCCATTCTACCCCATCTCCCGGAGGTCTCCAGAAGGGCTGAGTCCTGGTTGCCCCTGCTGTAGCCTGCTCATCAGGGTCCCTGCACTGGATTCTTCCTTCCCTGCCTCACTTCCCTGCTGCCCGATCAACACTTCATGGCATCACTGCCCCAGGGAGCTTCTCTCTTCCTTGTCTCAGGGTCTGCTTCTGGGGGAGCCAGCCCAGAGAGCAGCCAAGACAATCAACCGGACTCACCCTGTGTATGTGCATGGAGATTTACAAAGTGAGGTCCCATCTCCTGTAGGGCAGTCCCTGCAGCAACCCCAGGTCACAGGCAGTGAAAGTTATCGACTGCATTGTGTGGATGGAGAAACTGAGGCTTGAGAAGAGCAGAGATTTGCTCAAGAACATACCACCATCAAGGAGGAGGGCTAAAACTGGGGTGTCCACATCCCAAATTTTTAGTTTCGAGTTTCTCTGGCTCCTGGAGGGCCCTGAGCTGGCTGGGAGGGTAATCTCCACCCCTCTGCCTGCCCTCCACTGACTGATGAAGCTTACTCGACTCTGGCGCCTGCATGGGTCTGGGACAGTGAAGGGCAAATGGGCTGGTGGCAGGAATGGCTGGTTATTGAATCCATCTATCATTCGGCAGGCCTGACCTCATTCTATCCTGGGAAAAGCAGTTCTGCCTGGGGGTGGCTGGGAGGGTAGAGTGGGGTGGCATGCTGACCCAGCAGGAAAGGGTAGGTGGGGGCCCCACAGCCGGAGAGTAGCTAGATAAGGTCAGAGGCAGCTCCTGTCTGTCTGTGTCCAGCAGCGTGAGGGCAGCCAGGGCCCCAAGGACAGGCAGAGGATGAGACAGGGCCATCGTGATGCAGATAGCCACGGGAACCCCCTTGAGCAGTGACGTAAAGAGGGAGCCTGCTGTGTGTGGGGGTGTTTCTGCCCCTAATTCCCCCGAGCCACTGAAGCTCTAAACCCATCAGATCCAGATTCCCAAGCCCCAGAAGACTGGGGTCAGGGGCAATGCAGTGGCTGCAGCATGAGACCAGCATGTGCCTATGGATTCCTACTACCGAGCACCAATTGTTTGCCACACACTTGTGTTGGGCACTCAACACTGGACTCATTTTATCCTCAGGAGTGCTGGGAAAGGTTAAGAGGCTTGAGCACTGGAGGCAGAGAGACCTGGGTCAGAATCCAAGCCCCACCCCATGGATGTCTGTGCATCTCCATGAGTTGCCTCACCTTGCTAACCTTAGTGTCCACGGCTGTAAAATGGGTTAATAACAGCAACTATCTCATGGGAGGAATGTGGTGAGGGTTCAGTGATAGATCGTGTGTAACTTCCTCAACTCAGATCCTGGCACATGGGATTTATTAAATGGCAGCAACTGTGATGACATTAACGCCTACTGTGTGCAGGGTGCTGCACCAAGCATTTTCCATGGATTAGCTTATTTAAACTTCACAGGCACCTCAAGGGAAGGGACTGCTCTTAGTCCCCTTCTTACAGATAAGGAAGCCAAAGCTCAGAGGGGTGAAGTCACTGGCCCAAGGTCACACAGCTGCTGAGTGACAGACAGAGGTGGGATTTGAATCCAAGTCTGTCTTGGAAACCCGATTAGCAAAACCCCCTGGCCCTCCCCCTTGCACCCCACAGATTCCCCCCCATGTGAGGTTAACAATCCACTGGCTCATCTCTTTGGTCCTTTAAGAAATACTTCTGGGTGAGACTTTACTGGAGGCCCTGAAGGGGCAAGACAGCAGCCTGGGGCTGCAGGTGCTGGAGCTGCGACTAGAACTGAGGCTCTCTGGCTCGCTGGCCGGGCCTCATGCAGGACCCTGGCTGTCATTTCCAGCCCTGTCCTGGCCTCTCAAGGCAGGGGCTCCCATCTGCTGGCCCTACCCCACCTCACCTTCGCCTGTAGAAAGGTCTGGGGCCCCAGAGAAGCTCCTAGGCTTTTCTTCCCCAGGCCACTGAGGTGTGAGATTGAGGCCCCATTCTTTTCTCTCTACTAAGAGGTAATTTGCCTGGAACATGTTGAACACTTAAAAAATTTGGTCACATTGCAACTGTCTGGGTTACCATGGTGACCTCACTTGAATTTGCTTCCCAGAGGGAGTTGTAATAATTAATACAGCGCTTAGCACTGGCTGCCCACAGTGAGTGTGGGGGCGCACCCCAGAGTCCCCCTGGGATCTACTTCTCCAGGGGAAGTGGTGCCTCCTCCCCTAAGCAAGGTCCTGGGGTTTCCCAAGGAGGCAGGGGAGGGGGGAGGATGGCCCCACCCTGCCCAGCCCTCCAGCAGCCCCAGCAGCCATGTCACTGGAGCTGGGCCAGATGGGAGAGCTGCCTTTTACGATGGCAATTTGAGGCTCAGGAGAGAATGTGACTTGTTCAAGGTCATGCAGCAAGACCCAGGCAGCAGCAGCACCGGCAGGAAGTCTGGTTTCCCGAGCTTCATTCAGGGCTCTGGTGGTTGCCGCAGTTGGGGAAGCCAGCTCTGAAAACTCTTCCTTTCCCAAGTGCTAGGACTACTACTGTTGCAAGCCACTTGTGAGGCGTAAGCATTGCCCTTTCTGGGTCCCAAGAGGGGCCGATGGCCCTTTGCCCAGTCATTGCCCCTTGAGTGCTAAGTGGATTATAAGAGGGTGCAGGGTGTTAGGGACCAGGCTCTGAGGAATTCTGGGAGAGAAACTGGCTAGATTATGATGGGAGGGGAGCCTGGGAGGGAGATTGTGAGGGAACAACAGGCAGAGGTAGACCTTAACCACTTCAGAAGAGGGACCCCAAGATGGGGAAGTGCAGTGGAGGGGCATTCTGCCTCCTCGCTCCCTCTCCAGCCCACTCCTCCCCCTCATTTCTAGGTCTCCACCCGCTCTCGCTCTTGTAGAAAGACTGGTAGTAGAAAGAAAGAACAAGAAGTCTCTTGTCGAATCCTCATTTTGTCCTATTTCTCAGGGGAAACTGAGGCTCCAAGAGGCCTTAGAGACGTTTAGAGACCCACAGCCAGTAAGGGGTCAGCAGGGATTTGAACCCATATTAGTCTAAGTGTAGCATCTGTACTCTTAACCATTATCCTTGGGCTAGGTCTTCTCCCTGTTCGCATATCCCCTTGAAGTCTGGGATGAAGGCTTGGGGGAGGCATTAGCACTGACATAGAGCTGGAGGGAAAATGGGCCTAAGAATCTCCAGGCCTGGCGAAGAGCTGAAACAGGGAAGAGGAGCAGATCAGCTTGTCTGCTGGGAAACTGGAGCAGATGAAGCTCAGGCAAAAAGCTGGGAATTTAGGAGCTTCAACTATGAAAGCTGGGTTTCAGCAAAGGTGTGGGGATAAGGGGAAAGGAATGAATGGCTTTGGTATCTCCTGTTCTGTCCAAAAATCAGCCTGCAGTGGTTGTTTTGGTTCATCTCCAACATAAAGCAAACTGTGACTTCAGTATGCTGCCACCAGGTGGCGGTGCGATTTGGCTTCGCCTATCAGACATTAACCTCCATTAAAATAAAAAGTTCACTCATTTTTCAAAAATGACCGAAGTCTAAAGTTAGATTGATACATTGTTTCATGCAATTTTTAAAGATTAAGATGATATTTTAGGAGAAAATATGCCTGATACACAAGTTGTTTCATTCTTTCCTGACCCTTAACTTGCATCTCCTTCCTACGCTTAACCTTGGGCTGTCTTCCCTGTCTTCCTTTTCCTGTCTTGCTCAGGTCAACAAGCATTTTCATGCCGAACTTGACATACTGAAAGAGCAGGGAACATGGAGTCAGCTGCTACCCTCATCTCAATTAACCCAACTTTGGAGGTTGCTGCTCCTCACCCCAGGTTACCCCATATATGCCCAGTAGACTTTCCATATCCACCCACTGGGTTTTAACACTTAACTGCTTGTCCCACCAGAAGGTTAAGCCTCCAGGCATCGATGATGGCCCATTCATCTCTGTAACTGTCCAGGATCTTAACCACAATGTCTGGCACATGGATGATGATTAGCAGTTTGTTGAATGAATAAATGAATCCTTATTTCACAGATGAGGAAATCAGAATTCCCAGAGGGAAATAATAATTATGATAGTAATAATAATTGATATTTATTATGTACCTACTATGTGCCAGACATATTAACTCATTTAGTTCCCACAATAATTCTAGGAGGTAGATATTCTTACTGTACTCATTATACAGATAAGGGATCTGAGGCTTAGACACATTTGGGGTGGGGGAACAAGTGAAGGGGAGACAAGTCCAGTTCAGCAGCTCATTTGGGGTGAGAAGCTGAGGGTAGGCATCCATCCACCCAGGAAACCCATTCATTTACTCAGGAAAAGTTTACTGCAGCTAGATGCCCTATATCTATGGATCCCTAGCCCGTGTTGGGCCCTGAGGTCAGTGAGCACCAGGGGGCGAGTGCCACCGTGTCTCCCCTCTTCTCCCTGGCCAGGCTCCGAGTGAGGTTCTTTGCCCAGTGCCTTGCGCACAACATGGGACAGCCTGCCAAAATGGCCTTGGCCACCTTGAACTTCATATCCTCCCATCGTGTGGTGGTTTGGGTGAGCGAAAAGGGAGGCGTTCTTTTGTGGAAGGCCGGGAATGCTTCCTCCCATCTCATCGGCCTGCACTGGGTTGTTTCCATCCCTGAGCCTGGCGGGGTGGTCTGCAGGATGCCACTGGCAGACTGATTCTGTTGCTGGAAGCAGGGATGCATTAATTCCAGTCACTGTGCAGGTTAAGAAGGTGAGAGAGGTAAATCCCTTAAGGGAAAGACAGGGTCGGGCTGGAAGAAGGTGGGAAGATGCTGGACACCCTCATTTGCCTCTCATCCTGTTGCCTGGAGCTGAGAACTTGCACACAAACCCCCACCTCACTCAAGGGAGCCGCTGGCACTCCAAGTCAAGGGAACTACGTCCCACTCCTCCTGCTGTGGGCATCCCAGCTCCCCCTGCTGTGGGTTATGGCGGCCGGGCCAGGGCCATGGCCTGCTCACCTGCACAGAGCTGTGGTGAGGGCCCGAGCCAGGACGCAAGGCCCAAGATGGCACCTTACCCACTAGACCTCTCCTTGAACAGATGTGCTGCCCGGATGGGGCTGAATCACTTTGCTTTGCCATCCTGTGCACAAAGCTCCCATCTAGCTGCAAGAGGGATCCCAGGTTGGAACAACATGTGTGTCTCAGGGAAGCTGGTGGTTTCAAGAACAAAGCCTTCTCCACTCCCTGCCTCTCTGAGCTTCAGTTTCCTCAACCATGAGGGCAAGGTAATTCTGCCAATCCCCGGAGACTGTGGGAGTCAATGAGCCCAGGTGGATATGGGGCCTGGCATGAGGGAAGAGCTCAGAGAGATTTTTTCTTGTCATTGGGAGAAAGGGCAGAATAAGGGTGGAAAGAGGATCAGGAGGCTTATAGTCAGCGGCTCGTGCTCATTCTTTTATTCAGCAAACATCATTGAGCACTTAACTGTGTGCCAGGCACGTACGGAGCGTTAGGGATACAGCAGTGAACAAAACAGGCAAAAATCCATGCCTTCACAGAACTGACATTTTTATTGGTGACAACAAACCAGCCAAAAAATGAGTAAATTTTAAACTGGTGGACAGTGATACTGAGAAGAATAAAGCAGAGACAAGAGATAGAGACTGTTTAGCTGGTCAGGGAAGGGCTCATGGAGAAGGTACCATCTGAGTAAAGATCGGTAGGAGGTAAGGAAATGAGTCAGACATTCTTAAAAGAAAGACTAGAACTGTCACAGCTGAGAGGAGCCTTAAGCAACATGACTAAATGGAATATAGAAACCTGGACGGGATCCTGGGCAGAAAAAGGACATTAGGTAAAAACTGAGGAAATCTTAATTAAGTATGGACTTCAGTTCATAATAATGTATCAATTTTGGTTCATTAATTGTAATAAACATATTAGTATAAGATGTTAATAATAGAGGAAACTGGGTGTGGGTATACAGGCACTTTTATACTAGCTGATCAATTTTTCTAAAAAAATTTTTTGTACATAGGGGGGCAGGCAACAGGTACAAAGGCCCTGTGGCAGGAGTATGCCTGGTGGAACTAGCAAGGAGGCACTGCTCAAGGGAGAGTGGGAGGAGAGGTCAGCAAGGTAGGGGGGCGTGAATTGTGCACAGGCTGGTGAGACATTCTAAGGACTCTGTTCTTTGCCCTGGAGGGCTTGGACGTCATCTACCTTGCTTTCTAATAGCATCTTTCTGGCTGCTTTTTTGGAACAGAACCATGTGGAACAAAGGCTGAACTAGGAAGACTAGTAAGGGGGTTCCTGCAGAAGTCCAGGTGAGGGAAGATGGTGGGTCTGTCTGACCAGGGTGGTAGCAGTGGAGTTAGTGAGAGTGGGTCAAGTTCTGAAATATTTTTAGGTAGAGCTGACTGGATCTGCTGACAGGTTAGATGCAGGGTGTGAGAGAAAGAGAGGAGTCAAGGAGAATCCAGGGACAGCCTGAACAACTGAAGGATGGAGGAAGGCAGCTTTGGGGGGAAGTTGGGAACTCAGTTTAAGTGTCTGAGTCAGAGAACCCTTGAGGATACCCCAGAGGAGATGTCAAGGAACATCTGGGAAGAAGTCTGCAGTTGAGGACAAAGGTCTAAGCTAGAGGTTATGGATGTGGGACTCATTAGTTAAGAAACAGTTTAAAACTCAGAAACCTCGGGAGGTGGGATGGCAGGGCAAGAGAGGGTGGATACATGCACGTGTGTGTGCATGTGCACAAACACACACACAACACAGCTGTTCAAATGAGCTTAGAGATGCACATGCATTAGCTCATGTCATCCTTGTAACAAACTCCTGTGCCCACTTCTCGTGTGTTCCTCCTGAAGCAGCCATGAGGACTAGTTAAGTGGCGGGTGAAGTAAAGTGTTAACTAGCCCAGTGCCCAGCAGATTCACTGCAGCCTTGTGACCTGGGGGACAGTTTCATCATCCCCATCTGACAGATGAGGAAAGTGAGGCACAGAAGGTTTCGGTGACCTGTCCCAAGCTCTGTCTAACAGGAAGCATCCTGGGGGCTGGTTCACATCAAACCCCTCTGCTCTCAAAAGGAATTCTCTTTATTTCAAGTCAGAGCAGATCCATTGGCAGGGCACCACCACCGGGCCTAACCACAGAAGGGCCCAGTCTGCTGGCCCAGCCTGCTGCTAGGCCTGGAATGCCCCTGAAGGGCTAATTCCTTTGGTTCTTGAGGACATGTTTGGCTTTCAGTGCTGGCTTCTGGAATGACACATTCTTAGGAGGAGGAGTTGTCAGTTCCCGCCTGGGGGCCCGGATATATCAAGGCCTGGGAACTTGTTACATGCACTCCCAAAGCTATTTTTGATATTTCAAAAAGACTGCACAGGTGACTTGAAAGGTTGACTTGCCTTTCAGCTCTACTAGCCACAGCAGTTGATGAGAAGTTGATTGGGCAGTTAGATCCTGGACTAACACAATATTGGTAGCAATGGTACATGTGGTTACTACTGTTTGTTGGCGAGGCCCTTAAAGCATGTAGCTCATGGGAGAGGAAATAATGGAAAGGCCTGGGTGGTGGGAACGATAGGACTCAACGCATTGGGCTTTGGCAACTGCACCTACTGACTGGATGACCATTTATGGGCTTCTTGGTCCCCAGCCCAGCAGTACCTTGGTTCCTTTTTTGTAACAGCATCTCTGTTGATGTGTGCAGTCTGGGACAGCGGGCATAAGCTGTCTCCCCCAAGGAAGCTGAGGGGCCTAGCAGCTACTTCCCCAGGCTCTTGCTCTCCACCCCAGGGTTCAGCCAAGGGGAGGGCACAGGACAAGCTTGGAACTTTCTCTGTATTAGTTTTTGCTGTGGTGACAAACACCCCCGAACTTCGGTGGTTTACACCAGTGATATGTACTTTTAGGGCCTGAGGACTGGCTTTGGCTCTGCTCAGCTGTCAGTCGGGGGGGGAGGGCTCCCTATCTGGGAAATACTGTTCTTCTGGCAGACAGCAAGAGGCTAACCTGAACCAATCAGGTGTATTTAAAGCTTTTCAGATCTGACACATGTGCTGTCAACTCACATTCTGTAAACCAATTCTGACACCCGCAGGGTGGCTCTGTAATCCTCAGTGGGCATTGGGTGGAAAATTGGAACAGTAACATACATCAACCACAGTCTCCCCAGACTTACCTGAGAGAGGCCGGGTCATGGGCTCATTCACGTCAGGGGCAGGGCGCAGGCCCCTCTGAGCAGCTCCTGCCTCCGAGAGCCCAAGCTGACTGCGGTATGTCCCAGCTGGCTTCTCAGCTCCCAGACAACTCTGTACATGCTTGCCCATCCCTTTCCACGTAATTCTCCTTTGGGTTTATACTGGCCAGAGTCCATTTCTATGGCTTACAATACAAAAAAACTTCAGATAAGAAGAGAACCCATAATAACAAATTTGAGATGATACTAACAGAATTTCTCTTTAGCAACTGGAGCACTAACAATTTAACTTGTTTAAGATCAGTGTGACAAGTGTGGTTGGCAAGGGGAACCCAGGACAAGGGCCTGAAGGGAAGCCCAGGGGCCAGAAAGAAGTGAACTGACAAAGGTCTCCACAGGGAAGGGGAGACCACAGACCAGCTTCCCTCACATCCGTCTGGCTAGCTAAAAACACCTTGAGTTCTGGCCCCGGCCTGTGCCCTCAAATGCCCATCACACATCCTCTGAGGCCCAGGCTGCAGGCAGGACTGAGGCTTCCTCTTATTAACCCCCAGTTCTTAGTTTCTTAGCCCCAGGCAGTACATTAGAGACCTGTGGAGAATTCAAAAAAATTCCCAGGTTTCTCCCCAGCCAGTTAAATCAGGCTCTCTGGCGGTGAGCCCTAGGGACAGGAGTTTTTAAGATCTCAGGAGATCCTAATGAGCAAGCTGAGGCCTCCTTCTCCCAAGCTCCACAGTGCAATGCCTGGGATACCAGATCTACAGATTTTTCTGTAAAAACAGAAAATCTGGATAATGTGAAGTCACCCAGTTTTTAAATGTTAGCTCAAATAAAATTCTATGCAGGTCAAAGTATGTCTGCAGACTACTAACTAGGAACCTCTGGACCATCAAGTCTCTAAACATGAGTATATCTGGCCTGCTCCCCCCAGCATAGCCCCCACGAAGCCCTGGCATGTGAGAACAGCAGCACTGAATGACTTAGCTCTGTGCTTGGATCAGTGTGACGGGCCACAGCTCCTGCAAGTGAGCTACTGAGGTGACATCTCTCGTGGGTAACCATCCAGTTCTTGGTCCCAGCCAGGCCTTCCCAGAGCACACAGCCTGCTGTGATCCCATCCCCTCCCCCTCAGGCAGAATCACCAGGTAGGGGAGTGGGGGGCAAGCAGTAGCTGGGGGTTCTTTATCAAGTTCCCCCTTGGGTGGCTGTGGGCTCTCTTTTTCCAATTATCATCTTGGCTTTTAATTACATCTAAAATATGTTTTAAAAGTCATTATTGTTTTTATTATAAATAAAACTATAAAGTTTATTGTAGAAAATTTGGAATATAAAGTATAAAGAAGAAAATGAAAATCACCTATATTGTTAACCGTCCCTTGGGTTCTGAGTATGGACTGATTCCAGGATGTTCTGAAAATCTCTACCTGGGTGTGCTGAGGGATGGGCCTGGGAAGTCTTTTCCCGTGAAAACCAGGATGCTCAGCACCTTCAAAAGTCCACCAGACCTTTGATTCTTGTCAGAGAGACACTCTGAGAACCCACCTTATTTTTTAAATCAACTTTCTTCCTAATACACAATAACAAAAATTACACTTAGAAAGAAATCTTTAGGTAAGAACCTTGGCTATCCAACAGAGTTAAAGACCTCTTTGCTAAGACCGCATGTGCCCCCTGGTGGCAGATAGAGGGGATGGCGTCAGGCAGGGCTGGGCCTCAAGGCCACCCACCTGGCCAAGTCAGTGGTTCTCAAAGTGGGGCCCCAGCACCCAGACTCACTTGGGAACTTGATAGTTTTCAGGCCCTACCCAGACCTCCTCAATCAAACTTGGGGAATGCTGCCCAGCAATTTGTTTTTAATAAGCCATTAAGGTGGTTCTGATGAACCCTAAAGTTTGAGAACCACTGTTCTAAATGAGTACAGGTCTGGCACCAAACACTGTGTCCAAGAAGGACAGGCCTCTGAGGACACAAGGGAAGGAAGGGCGCGGTGAAGATGCTGAGGGTGCAGGCCAAGTACACCTCATGAACGTCCCTGCCACACACACAGTCCCGCCTCCCTCTTCAGCCTGAGCTGTCTGGAGGCTGCAGAGTTGGGCCAAAGGGCCGTCTCCCAGGGTAAACCACTTCAGGCTTCTTGGACAGTATTTAAAAGGCCACACCATGTTGTGTGGAGCTAAACCTGGGATTCTTAGGACAGAAATCAGAGGTTCAAGGGCAGGATGACTACAGAACCATAGCAAACCCATCCTGAGAAGATACAGGACTTGAACCTCTGACAAAGACAGGAATGGAGAGCAGACACTGAGACAGGAATAAGGCAGGAACCAAGTAAGGCCGCCGAAGGAGGCAAAGAAGTGTGGCCTCCTTGGTCTAATGCAAGGAGATCCTCCACACATTCACTTGACCAGACACCTTCCCAGAGGAAATGTTTTATAATTCCGTTACTGTCACAGTGAAAAAAAATCCCCATGTCGACTCAAGATGCAGCAATGCTGGCACTTGGGGAAATTGGGTGTCAGGCTCCAGCTGGGTGAGGAAGCAACAGGCCTGCAGCAGGATTTCCCTGAAAGAGAAGTGATGGCGCTCAGTGCATCCAGCTGTTTAGGAAATCTCTGCACCTGGCTAAGTCAAGCAGGAATTTGTAGAGAAAATCTGACAAGAAAAACAAGGTTTCAGCAGAAACCAGAGAAGGGCAGATGGAAGATGTCATGGTAAATATGCCACTTCAAATCTTCCCCTCACCTTCTAGAAACAGTTGTTTATGCTGTCATTCTGATAATACCAATATTACAGATATGCTCTCATTCAGTGAAGACATATTTCAGATTACATGTTTAATCTATTAATTAACCTTATCCAGTCAATTCATAGTTATTGAGCACCTACCATGTGGCAGTCATTGTTCTAGGTTCTGGCATTACAGCAGTAAACAAAAATCTTACAATCATTTGGAAGCTTGCATTGTAATGGAAGCAGAGAGGAGAGAAAATAAGCAAAATATGCAACATGTATAAAGCTTCAAGTTCTTCATCTCCAGTTTGCCCCTCATCAGTTAAGCTCTTCATTCTGAATTTTCAAAGCCTCAACTAGAAGAACAGCGTTTAGTCTTCAGGTTAGGAAAGAGCTCAGGACAGGGCTTGTAAACAATTAACATGCAACCAAATAACCTGGAGCTCTTGTTAAAATGCATATTCAGATGAGGAGAGGGGAACAGGGAAGAGCTCCCAGGGGCTGCTAGCCTGCAGCTGTGGACCACACTTTTGAGGTGCTCGACTTAGGAGTCAGGCTGTGAGGGGTGGAGCCGGCCGCAGGACTAGGATCCCCAGCCAGGCCCCTGCCTCATCACGACTCTGCCCCTGTTCTGGGCTCCACCTGGGAGGCTCTGGGTGGTGTGCAGAGCACTCTTTTGTGTCATTTCACCTGGTTCCCATAGCAAGTCCTTCCAGCTCGCAGGGCAGCAAGGAACAGCAGTTAAAGGTGAGGAAAGAGCACCCACCCCAGGGAGGTTGTGGTAGCAAAGCTTGGGGCAGACTCCCACCCCTGCCTTGGGGGCTTGCCTGTGGCAGGCGCCTCACCTGGCCTGGAGCAGACTAGGGCCATTGGAGAGGAGGGTGCCCTTGGGCAAGTGCTGCAGGACTGAAGAAGCCAGCTCAGCAGTGAACAGCATTGAGAGTCACAGAAAACCAGGCATTTACAGGTCCCAGAGGCCCCCTACCCGAACCAGGGCTCGCTCCATGGCCCACCTGAACAGTTCACTAGTTGGGCTTCACCGAGTTGGCTTTGGGGTAGGTTTTTGGTTCGCCTCTTCAGCTTGTCTTGGTGTGGAGTGCATTTCACAGGAAGCCATCTGAAAGCAGCTGTTAGCCATGTTTGGCCCTCCCGGGTGGCTTGGCACAGTTGATTTGGAGCTGGGTGAGCATAGGGAACTGGGACGGTAGGAGAAAGGCCTGTTCCCTTCCTTAGGCCCAGAGCCACGAGGAACTGCTCATTCTCATTTTATAGCATCTCTTGGAAAGATTATCACAGAGAGAATAGACACACCACAGCTATTCCTTTACATCAAGTTGGGAAATGTCAATAAGGAGAGGTTATTCGGTCAGTCAAAACACACTCAGCTCACTCTTCCTGTAAATATTTAACCATCCAGAATGGCAAACACTACTTTATAGCATGTAATAAATTACAGCGTGCTAAGACATGGAACCACTTTACGATGGGCCTAAAACAACGAAGACTACACCTGGCGATTTCCCTGGTGGAAAAGCACGTGCCAATGAAAATGCTGTAGGCAGACACTCCTTCAGGAAAGGTGAGGGCAGAACCCAAGTCAAGACAGTGCCCTGGGGGACTCTGCTCATGGTATAAGTGTATGTCTGCAGGAGCCTAAATGGCTGAGACTCAGGAAGGCTATCCAGCAATAGGAATTGAGGATGAAGGGGCCAAGAGAATTTTCCAGAACTGGAGCCAAGATCAATTGTAATATGGCCAAGAGAGGCAGGCAGCTGGCTTCTCAGATGAAAACAGATAATGCCTCCAGGAACAAGGGACGACTTAGAAGTGCTTGTCCTGTAGGTTAGTTCAGGATCTGCAGCAGATAGGAAACCCAATAGGAAACACTAGGTGGCCCAACAAGATTCTGGAAAATGGGAAGGAAATTTGCTCTCAAGATTTTCTCAGCAATTACCTCCCAACCCCACCCCTAACTTGCTTTTTTTAGGAAAGGAGCATTGTACCTTTGTTGTACAGAAGACAAGTCAGCCTTGGTTCTAACCAGATGCCAGAAAGAATGAGGGAAAGACAGAGAGAAAGGAAGGAAGGGGAGGGCGAGACAATGAGAATGCATATGTCCTAAGTAAGGCTACAACTACAACCAACTTGAGACCCTGGGTGGCCACACGGCCAATCCTCGGTCTCCCTGCCGCCTGGGACACTGCCACCTGATGGGTGCAGACGTGAGGAGGGAACAAGAGCATCAGTCTAAGGCCCATTCAGAACAATCTACCTTGTTTCACTCTCCTGCAAAGTTAAAAGGCAGAAAACTAGTTTTATCTGTAAGAAAATGTTTATTCTTTTGAACCCCACAGGAAGAAAAAAAAGAATGCAGCCAAGGCCAAGTATTTAACGAAAACAGTGTCCCAAAAGGCAGCAAAATAGGGGAAACCTCCACACAAAGTCAGACAATTTTCCATGTTTTTGCACAAAGATGAAAAAAATCTATGACAATTCTGGGTAACACTTTCATGGTGACAGTTACACAGGATGATTCAAAAATGCAAAATGGCAGCAACATGCACACCTAGCTAAAGCTAGAGTTTTTTTTTAATCCCAAAATTAGATCTGTGATTAAAGGATGATTCTATTTTGCTGACTGGCTTGTCCTATTTAATTTGCTTTAAATGAGACATACATGCCAATTAACAGGACATTTTACAAGAACGATGTCCTTCCTGAATCCACGGCGAGGAAGCAAAACCAGTCTATTCGATTTCTTAATTTTTCTAGTTTCCAAATACGTTTTTGCCTGGCCCCTCCCTCTCCCAGGCCCTCCCCCACCCCCACCCCCACGCCTAAACACTTCCAAAAATTGCCAGTGCAAACACTTTTCTACCGATGTATAATATATGCTCAATGCTGAACTTTTTGTACAGAGTTTCAAGTTTAAAACTCTTTAAAAAAAAAGCCCTCCTTGGCACAAGAGCTGAGGAATAGTCAAGTTTCTTCTAAATCATCAAACACAAGATGATGAAGAATGGAAAGCAGTTAGATGAAATGGAATGGAAAACAAAAACAAAAAAACCCCTAGATCCACAGCTTTTATCAGCAGTAACTGCAGTCCCTCGCACACAAACCCCACCCCGCTCCCCTGCCCAAGGTGCCTGCCTTGAGACAAGTCCAGAACACTGCGGTGCTTTCTGTGAAAGGAGACAGAAGCTGCGGCCGTGGTGGTAACAAACAGCCCAGCTACCTATCAGTTTTACAGCAGGATCCGCTGTAAGCTTGTTGCAGATAGAAGACAGATGATGGTAAAGGGGAAAGAGTTTAAAATTGTCAAGTTTCCTCTTGAAAAAAGTCTCTTCCCAAGGCACTGTGAACAAGACCGCTGCTAGCTATTTCCTAGGACTAACCCCCCTGTTGAGAATATAAGCATTTTTTTTCCCACCCTTTCTTCTTTCTTCTTTTTTCTTTTGGGAATATAAGCATTTCTAACACAACTCCTGTGACATACTCACAGCTAGTCTCACCTCCTGCGTCTCTCCCCTTGCTTAAATAATACTCCTTGAATTTGTTTGGTCCTTGGAGGGGTAATCAGTATCAGTAATTGTCTTCTTTAATGCAGCTATAAATTAAAGCTGTGTGTGGTAGGTAAACCCTTTCACTCTAGAAATGAGAAGTTTCCACTACCGTCCCGTGTGAATCCAGTGTGCAGGTTTTGCTTGCTTATCTACAGAACAAAACAAAATAAAGGGTTGAGAAGCAAAACCCTATTTTTTTCCTCTTCAAGAGGAAACTGTAAGAATACATAAAAGGCAAAATTGGCTACTTGAAATCCAAGAATGGTTTTAATGTATTGGCCGAGAAAAATAAACTGCAAAGTTCTGTGAGGTCTCCTAAAAATTTACAAGAAAAACTGATGGACAGTTCTAATCAGACTTGGATGGTACCTTCCCCCTCTTTTAAAAATGACAACATATACAGTCCCACAAAATACAATATAAACTTTTATCTCGACTGCCAGAGACGCTCCTTTGCAATGCCTTCTGGTAACCAAATGATTGGGCAAAACACACTACTGGCCTTCATTTCTTCAGGGGCTGGTAAACAGAGGCATTGGGGTCAAGTCCAGAGGGGCTGGTCTCCACAAATTTGGAAGAGTAGTGGGGGGAAACAGGGCTCAGGGGGCTGGTGGCAGCACTGTACGTTATGCTGGGCATGACGGCCATGACTTCGGCTATCTTCTGTTTTAGGTCCTTGATTTCCTGGTCTTTCTGAAGAATTTGTCCTGGAAGATCAAAGACCCACCATTAGTGAGAAGGGAGGGCTCACCTAGCACAATGCCCTTTTGGGCCAATCCCAAGTGGATTCAACACCAGCCCTGCTGGTTTATAAGAGTAGGCAAACTTTTCCTGTAAAGAGTGAGTTAGTAAATAGTTTAGGTGTTAGGAGATACGTATTGTCTTTGCTGTATTTTTCTGGGGGATGGACTATCTGAATGTCAGACCAAATACAGAACAACTGAGACCTCAGAATCACAACAGTATACTCTGCCCCAAGGTTCCTGCAAAAATAAATGGAGCTCTGTGGCTGCTACACTGGAAGGGTGTGTGTTGGGGTGTGTTTTCTCATGTGACTCAGACTGCTTGTGTCCTATCTCTTGGCACAACGCCCCTCAGTTTCCACTTGGCATTACCCAGTACCTGACTGGGCCTCAAAGGACACCCTCCCTCACTATGCTTTGCTTCTTGATCCTACAAGCTCTTGCCTTTCTCCGGGCCACTTTCCTTTCTGCACTTCTGCTCTCTGCACCCTGAACTCTTAAGACTTCTGTTTCTACCTCCTCGCAATGCTTTCCCTGGCCCTCACACCCAAACCAGACCCTCCCCCTCCCCCACTACAACATACACACAACTCCTGGATTCTCAACATACTCTGAACTTTCTTTTTATCACTTTATTCTTTGGAATAATGATAATAAATAATTACAATAGCTAACACATATGTGCCAGGCACTGTTCTAAGTGCTTACATAACCTAACTCATTTATTTATCACAACCACCCTACAAGGTGGGAGTTTTCATCCTCCTTATAGATGAGGAAATTGTGGCACAGAGAGGGTGAGTGGCAGGGCCAGGATCCCAGTCTATGCAGTCTGGCTCCAGAGCCCGCACTGTTACCTGCCACATTCTGCCATCTCTTGCAACTACTATTTCTTTGGCTGATGATCTGCGTCCATCATCTCTCCACTGGACCATGAGCATCATGAGGGCAGAGACTATGTCTGCTTTATTTCATTGCTGTATCCTTAGTGCCCAGCTCAGTAGAAAGCCGAGGCTTTAAGTTATTTATCTTGCCCAAAGTCACTTAGTTATTAAGAGGTAGAGCAGGATTTAAATTCAGAGCCCATGCAATTGCCACCATGCTTGCAAGCTCCCAGGGGAAGGACACTTAGAAGTAGCTCTTCAGAAATTTAAATGCTTAAAAAGAAAGAGGCTGCACTTCAGTTGTGTTCATTTTGAGTTCTACAGATGGTCATCTAATCGAAATGTAAGAGAGCGTGGTGGCATATTTTTAAAAAGGATGTAGTAGAAGGGGAAAAGCAACAAGAGGTTTGATTTGGACGACAAAGTTGGGTATACTCTGGGCATGACCGTGGAGGGACGCAGTGGGAACGGCGGCAGCAAAGAGCAGAGAAAGGAGCTGCTCCCTCGGACTTTCTCCAAGTAAGTCCCCTCAGCTTCAAGTAAGCATCAAATATCCTTCGCTTAGAACAAAATAAACCTTGGATGAACAAAATACCTAACGGCACCTGATATATGAGCTGTTGTATCTTTTTTTCCATGCAGATTTGAGTTCTTTAATCAGTAACAAGCAGATATTCCCAAAGCATTGGAAAACACAGTTCTCTTTGCTTCTTTGTCACTTTACAAGAACTCCTGGGTCTAGTCTGTGCTGGGCAGCCAAGCTCCCCCTCAGGCTACTCAGACCAGGTGCTGCTGCACTGCAGGGGGAATCTCCTCCAAGTCTGCAAATCCCAGTAAGCAGGATGAAGCTGAGAGGGGCAGCCACTTTGCAGGGAGCTGAGCCAGGCAGGCAAAAAAAACAAAACAAAACAAAACCAGTGTATGGTCACAAGTTCGGCTTTAAATCAGGATTACCAGGAACCTTCTTTTTAAATGTCATCCCCTGAATCCAGAGTAATAAGCCTCATTCTCAACTCCCTTCTCTTCTTGCTGTCACCTGCACCCTCCCAAGCTGTTCCTATGGCCTTCACTCATGTCTCACAACTTCTGTGTCCCACCCCTACCCCGGGGGTTTTGGCCCTCTCTCTGGGGTTCAGACCCCAAGTCCCTATTGACTGATGACACATGGACTTGCCCGCTACTGCCTGTGCCCTCGGGGGTTCACAGTGCCTGGCACACAGGTCTCAGTCAATGTCTGCCGAGTGAAGAGCCTGCTCTCAGACTCTCCTCCCACCTCTTCCTCATTTGCAACCTTCCCTGTGGCCAGAAGCCAGGGGCAGCTCTGAAGGCATCAGGCCCTTCTAGTGCCCTGGCCTTGCCCACACTGCTTCATCTGCTTAGATGCCCCTCAACCCCTCACCCCCACTACAGTGCTTCTTCACTGGGCTAACTCCTTCCCCTCATTCAACACCCAGCTCAGACATCAGCTTCCCTGAGAAACAGCCCTACCTCCGCAGACGGGCTTAGTCTCCGCCTCTCTCTCCTCCCACAGACTCTGTACATAGTGCTGCACCAGCACCTTCTGGTGACTCTAAAGTTCTCTGTTTCTTCAACAACATTGTGAATCTCTTGTCCATTGAAACTCAGACTCTTCTCCGTATGCCCTGCACTTGACATGCTCTTATCTCAACATATGTCTGCAGAGTGAATTAATGTGATGATTCCTAGATGTCAATGCTGGGCACTTATCAAACCACTTGAGAAAACTGAAATGCCTCTGGTTCTGAGCCCGAAGGGAGTTCTGCTCTCTGTGACCCTGTGCATTCTCAGCCACAACCTCACCTGGTGCCTGCTGCTCCCCTACCTTGGGCAATCTCGAGCTGTCGCTTTGCATCCCCCAGTGCAGAGAACAGATCCAGCTTGATTCTTGTCTCTGCGCTCAGGCTGTTCTCCAGGTGCTGTGTTTTATCCTGCATGGCTGAGAGGGCTGACATTAACACCTCAGTGTCCTTCTCATTTTCCTTGTACTTTCGAAGCTCCTATCAATATCATCAAAGCAGCAATGTTACAAGATAGTTTTGGCATCCATGTCTACAAATTAGCCTGAAATCACAGATAAAATCCCACTATTATTGACCTTGTCCCTAGAACACAGAATTCTGGCATTTCATGGATTTAGACCTCACCATTTAGACAAAGTGCGAAATGTATTTATATGTTGATGTGCACATACAATAACATTTTAACAAATAAATCTGACTGTGTTGGGCTGTTTCTAGGTAACAGTGGACTGTGTCTCCAAATAAAAAACACTTTCCTACAAGCTTAATTCACAAACACAAAGAACTTTAACCTTGCTGCCAGCTGCAAATGTTGCTGTAATGCTGTAATCAAATTTACCAAAACTCTACTCTCAACCTGCACTAAAAATTGCAAAAACATTAATTATTTTGACAGGGCATACTATAGGATGAACCCACTCAAAATATTTGGTAATGTAGCCAGTAAGTATATAGATAGGTATTTAAATTTTTCATTTTAAGAGAGAAGTCCAATTAATGCAGAGAATTTAGAAATAGATTAAACTTTAAAGAAGAAAATGAAAAGCACCCAAAGTCTCAACACTGGAAAATTTGATACATTTTCCTTCAGTTTTTTTTAAGCATATATGTATCTTTTAGTATAACCGAAATCACACACTGTATGTAGTTTTGTATAGTTTTTTTTTAAAACTTCAGCTTTCTTTGAAAATGTAATTTTAATGGCTATGCAATATTCCCACGACACAGAATGCAAATCAAGTATGAGAAAATCTTTTGCTCTGTCATTACCTGAACTTTCAGCTCCAGTTCTCTGATCTGGTCTTCTTTCACCTTCATGTCTGTTGTGAGCTTCTTGCCCTCTGCTTCTAATTCTCTGATCCGATTCCGTAAGGTCTCGGTGCACTCTCCTCTTTTGAAAAAGAAGAGAAAGAAATAAAGGGATTTAAAAACTATAGGTTTACTTATATGGCAGGGGTGAGATTTCTCCTACACTCCAGACCCAGGTTTTAGCTTTTGGCTCAGTTTGCTCATTCTCTCTGTTCTTTGATAATTCCAACAAGGATCTAAAATTATTAACTGGGTGTCTAATATGAGCCAGGCACCAAGCTATTATGTACTTTACTCATACTTTTTTCTTTATGGGGGCAGGGAGTAGCATATATTCCCATTTTCCAGATAAGAAAACTGAGGCCACACAGATATAATACTAGTCCAAGGTCACCTAGTTTGTACATCACAGAACTGGGATAATAACTGAATTCACTGGCTTCCTCAGTCCAGGAAACTTCCCACCAGGCTCTCACTTGAGAAATGCATAGAAACTGAGCATGACATGTGGGACGTGGGCTGTTTCCAGCAGGGGGCAGTAGGCTAAAAAGTTTCAGTCTTGAGGGACTACGCACTGGGAATTTCACGTTTCTTTAGTCAGGAAATTGCTGCAAGCATGGAGTAAATAGAAAAAGGACGCAGCATTTTACTGCTACTCAGGGCTATAATAAGGACAAATGAACAAAGATGATAGCAAGGGCCAGTCCAAAGCTGATTAACTGTTCAGGTTTTTAAAGTAGCCCCATGGAGAAAGTAGGTGTCCTTTGCCCACTGAAAACAAAGGTCTAGTGAGAGCTTACATCTTGAGATTTACTTAAGAATAAAAACACCCTCTACTTAAGTGATACCAACAAAGACCACCCAAGGAAAGACCAAAACAAATTAGCTTAACTGGAAGCAAAAGGGATTCAGGGTTAGAGACTGAAACCAACTTACTGATTCTCAGGCATAAGAGACACTAATTCATCTGGTTAGGTTAGGGCACTACATCATTATCTTCCTCAGTGGATTTTTTAATAAGGGTGGGTGCTGGATGAATTAAGGACACTACAGCCACACTGATGACAGTTCAGGACAATCTCCTGCAAGTGTAAGTGCTTCAGAAATGCTTACAGATCTTTCAACAAGGAAACACCCCCCCACACACACACACACATCCTAGGCAGGCCAGTAAAGGGTCTGTGTGAGTCTGTATAGATGCTGATGAGCCAAGGAGACTCACAAAGGGGCCAAGAGCTCTCTGGCTGTTGTTTCCTATAAGGTGAAATGATGACTCATCAGTTATTCTGCAAATGCCAGAACCCAAAAGAAGGCTCTGCCACGCCAAACACAAAAACACAAAACACAAGGAAGAATTACAGAATTGAATCACATAAACAAATACAAGTCAGCATAGAAATTTAAAATGAAAAAAAAAAACAAAACCCTCACTCTGTATCTGCAAACCTGTAACTGACCCCTGCCACGCAGATGGACTTCACTAGTCAGGCAAAGAAAAAAAGAAAAAGTGATCAAGTAAATGCACCTCCTCAAAAAAGACATGTTCTTGACTCTTCTCTCCTCTCTGGAATTCTGATGGCAGTTTATGCATCAGTTGTTTTGGAATTCTAGCATACACTTCAATGGTATAAGGAGTCTCCAATTTTTATCAATCTCACAAATTCAATGATACCTAATAGTGACAGACAGACAGACAGACATTTATCTATCTATCTATCTATCTATCTATCTATCTATCTATCTATCTATCTATCTATTTATTAATTATCTTTTCCAGCTATTGGGCAGTTTGCTGACATCCAACACAAAGACCTGAGCAGCCAGTACACAGTGCTTGGGCAACCAAGATTTTACCTTTCTTCCATTTTAAGATAAAAACTCCAGA
The DNA here is from genome assembly GCF_040802235.1 of Manis javanica. Taxonomy (NCBI): domain Eukaryota; kingdom Metazoa; phylum Chordata; class Mammalia; order Pholidota; family Manidae; genus Manis; species Manis javanica. The sequence continues at coordinate 18,906,296 of NC_133159.1, read as the reverse complement.
AACACAGTAGAGAGTAATGATAGTCCTATAAAGGGAGCAAAATTCCAGACGGGAATCTCTCAAGTGTTTAGTAATTATTGGTCTTACAGGAAGTGACTAGAAACACCCTTATGAGCAGCATTTGCCTCCCAGGGATGAGGGGCATGGTGATTCCCCCACTTTATAGGTGAGGTCATTGGGAGATGGCTGCTTGTCAGACAGTGCAAGCTTGCACAGATGGAGCTTAAGCAGCTCTGAAACAGTACTTGAGAGCGACCATCTGTGCCTGATTGCTGTACTTCAGTCCTGTCAGGGTGTCAGAGCCCTGCGTCTGGTACAAGGACAGCTAACCTCGGATTAAGCACTCAGGTGACACGGACATACCGAGACGCAGCAGCAAATGCAACAGCCCGGGCAGCAGTGGCTTCTTCTAACTTCTTCCTTTTTTTCTCCTCCATTAATTGTTTTTCTACAAAACTTCGGGCTTCCTGCTCCGCTTTTAGCTTTTTCTCCAACTGGCTGATATTCTGCTTGTCTTTTTGCTTCATTTGTACAGCATTATGTAACCTATAAGGAAATGATTGTCATACAGAGTTTTGCAACTAGAAATCCCACTATAAACCCTGGAAAAACATGGCTCCTCTTTATCATTTTAAGGCTAAAGTAAATAAGAAGTTTGAACAGCAAATCTTAAATGTCAACTCTTTGTGTGTCCAGGAAAAACACATTGCCATTATTAATTAATAATTCCTAAATACCAATGAACAAGCTGCCTTACAAGATACAGAATCAGACCTAGCCTCTGCTCCATTAAGGTAAGCGATCTACAGAAGGTAATCCAGAAAAGAGGATAAGACAAGTTTCTACCAGAGGGAAAGATACCTGTACAACTAATTCTAGTGCCCCGAAGCACCTTGGAAGAACTTTGGTTGGCCAAGGAACTGCTGCTGGCACCAGCCCCACTAAAGATGAGGTTAGAGCGGGGGTGGGGGTGTCTGCCTTCGCCTGCACACGGTAATGCTGCAGCCCACAGCAGCCTTTCTTTTCCAGCTGTGAGACATTTTCTCAGAGTATCCCAAACTACATCTTGTAGTTAGTCACGGGGGGCTTTATTTCAGATGGAAATTTCAGCCATATTCCCTCCCCTGCCTATTACCACCCCCAGTTCTACATATCAGTAAAGGTGAGTTTACCTCAAAATACCAATATAAGGTAAGCTGTTGTCTAACTATCGATGCTTGATGCTCGAGGTAACACATATGCAGGTCAGAAGCAATAACAGGTCACTTGCCTACAATGCTCTAGCTTTTGAGTTATGTTCCTTAAAAATGTTGAAGGACTATTCCTTCATTGGGGAAAGCCCAGAGCCTGTAACAGTTATCCCTACCACAGACACACACTGCTTAAAGAAGAAAAGAAAAAAAAAGGACAGACCCACACTGAGTCAAGAAGTAATTCCAGGAGGAATTAATGAAAAGCATGAAAGAATTCACACAAAAGAGCTGGCTTTTTCCTGCCTCTTCAAATAAAAATCAAAGTTCAAGTAATTTTTTAGTTTCAGAAGTCAAAGTAAATAAATAGTGTTTAGTCCTCTGGAAACTTTCACTCAAAGGAGCAAGATTTTCAAACTGTGGCAGAACTACTTCTTGTCAATTGTACTTACCACAAAAGTTCAGGAACTACTTAAACTAAGAGAAGAAGTTATTAAATAAGACAAAATACTAATATTAATAAACTTTCATTGCAATGAAATAAGTTTTTATGGATTTTTTAACATGTTGACTATCTGGTACTAAATTAAATTATTTTTATTTAAAAACATCTCTTCTAGGTCTGTCATCAATCTTGTCCTCCAATCCCTGGAAACAAGAGAAACAGGCCGCCTGGCTTACGGCCAAAGGTCTAAAAGGTGCACGTACTTGTTCTGCAGCAGCTCATTCTCCTGCCGGAGTTGGCCCATTTCTGAGCGGATCCCTCGCTCGGTGCTCGAGAGGGAACTTATCTGACTGCGGAGTTCTTGTTCCACTTGTCTGCTGGCCTGCAAGTCAGCCTTTAACTTTTTAATGTCTTGTTCCAGCCTAGGAGAAGGAGAAACGCAGAATTTTCATCATAGAAAGGCCACCCACAGGGCTCTTGGGAGAACCTGGCTGAAGTCCTGGCCTGCTAGGTGGACGGCCCTTTGGCCACTCCTGCCGTCACCCATCTAGAAGCGGCCTTTTCCTGAGTGCTTCTGCCTGGGTCCCCACCTCTTCCTACCAGAGGGTAACTTGTGATTCCCTGCAAATGATTGCGATCACTGACCAGTGAAGATGATGCCTGTGAGTATCTGAGCTGCTAATTAGGGTGGAGGGGCAGGCAGGGAGAGGGAGGCAAAAGGAGAAGGTCCCCTCCTCACGGGGGCATCTCTATGCCTCTCAGCAAGGGGGTAAATAAATAACAATCTCATGACCCACCTGCTTTGAGATATTCTGATAGATCAGAATTACTGTCTGAGATTTCCGCCCTCCATGAGCCTGGAGAAAAGAGTGTCAAGACGGGCTCCTGAAATCGCTAACACCCTTGCTAACTGATGTTCACACTTCAGATGATGGTGATGGAAGAGCTCGTTAAACAAAACAGTGAAAAAGGACCAAATTACATGCTCTGTAAATCGTAAGAAAACTCCATCTGTGAACTAAAGCCTATCTTTTCTCTTCAATCCCTGAATCCTGTTCTATTTTCTTTAATACAGTAATAGTTTCATTTTAAGTGATATATATGGGGAACTATTATATGCACATAAAGGATTGAAAAGGGTCAACAAAAAACATAAAATCACAAATCCCTTTCTTTATGAGAGGACTTTACAATTTCACTAGGGGCCAATAAATAGATGCTTAAAATGATTAAACAATAACACAAGGAAAGCCATGATTATACACATGCTAGAAGGAACAATAACTAATCTTTAATAAAAACTTATGTGCCAGGCACTGTTATATAGGCTTTAAGCATATAAACTTATTTAATATGCACAACCGTGGGCTAAGTGCAATTATTATTCCCATTTTTACAGAGGAAGAAATGTAGACTCGGGGGAAGTTCCAGCCCAAGTCCCACAGGCAGTCCGGCTCCAGAGCCCCTCTCTTCAGTAGGCTGACCTGGGGCTCTGTCACCACAGTATGCGAAGAAATGCCCCATCAGTTCTGGGGAGAGAACATGGGAGTTGAGCTGGGCCTCAAAGGTTGGGTGGGATTTGGAGAAATAGAAAGAGAGGAGGGAGCATTCTAACCTAGGAGAAAACACGCTCAAAAGCTCAAAGGTACGAACAGCCACAGAAAGTCAGGGACAGAGCAAGGCCGCCCTCTGAGGAGGGCCTGTACTCTGGGATCAGAGTGAGAAAGAACAGAATGGGTCTGGTGATGGAATGGTACCGACTGAGACTGAAGGTCAAGCCAAGGATGGCTGCATGTGAGACACAGAAGACCCCTTTTCCCACAGACTCACAGGTAGGCAAAAGTCAGTTTCTTCTGATTAGACTCCTGCATATTTCACTAATCCAACACACCAAGAGAACCAAGATTCCTGGAGGGTAATGGTGATCTGTCCTTGGAACTGCCAGCTCCACAGACAAAGTATTTTATTAAGCACTAAATCCCCAGGGCCCACCACAGTGATTAACACTTACTAAATATAAGTTGCCTGGCTTCCTTTAGAAGACTCAAGAGCAGCTTCACTTACCTACCTACATTTAGCCAACTGAAACAAAATCTCAAAAACAAAAAGTCATAAAACATCAATAGCCCTCTCCCAGACATAGCAGGCAGTCCCCTGTCCAGTGTGGGCAGCACACACCGGAGACCTTGTGTTCAGAAAGCACACTGGGTTTTCTGACACAGCGTGCTCTCCAGGGAGGGGTCACAAGTCTACATCACACCGTATTTCCCCTACTGCCAGGGTTATTCCAGTTGAATATGCTCTTGGAACTGCTTTAAACGATTACAGATTGGCACTTATACCATCCCACACCATCCTTCATTCAGTAACCCAAGGGATATTTTCCAAAACAGGTCAATACTGTCAGAGTATCCCCATTGAGAAGTGTGGCTGAAAAACAAGTTAGGTAATTTAAACTTCCTTGAGAAGTCAATTTCAGTCTAAGGATTGCATTTTTAGTTGAAAGGGTGAGTTTTAAGATGAGATAGGGACTTGGCACAGTCCCTATTTAGCATCATAACGGAGTTCAGGATCAGAATTCTAGGCTCAGCTTTGGTGACAACTGTGGGGCCCTGAGCAAGACAGGTAACCTTCCAGGACTCAGTTTCCCCATCTTAGGCTAATGATCTCTTAAGTTCCTCCCAGCTTGGTCTAGGATTTCTAGACTTGACACACTTACTGCTGGCTGCTGATCTGCTTCTTCATATTAGCATACTAGGCTGTATCATATGCAGAGACACAGGAATTAAGTTCCACACAACCAGCCGACTGGGGCAAAGTGTGTGCCGAAGTTGTGAATTATAGGAAAGTTAAATCTGCAGAGGCTAGATGTCAATTTTACAGTTATTACTTTTTTTTGCATATTTTCATCTATAAAAGCTAATTTTCCTACCCTGAACTAAGAATAACAATATGCTGAATAAACTTTTAGGCTCCTTGAAAATGTAAACACCCAAAGAGTTCACGCAGTTATGGGAGCAAAAAGTGCAAAATATCTAGTGTAACTTCTGGAGACCACAGAACACTAAACAACAATGTATTTTTATGTCGAACTATGAAAAAATTTTCAAAGATAGCGATACAATACAACAAAAATAAAATGGTGTGGTTAGAAGGGGACATTCACTTTGTGAAAATTCGTGAGTTGTACACATAAGATTTGTGCACTTTTGTGGATGTGTATTATGCTTCAATAAAAAGTTTGTTTTCAAAATTAAGTTAATTTCATAAAACACAGAGCTTACATTAAGATGCTCTGGGATTTTCATACTGCTATCATTAATTTTGTAACACTGTGAATTACTGTTTTCCAAACAGTGGCAGCAAACTTGTAGGTTACAATGGAATATTATTGAGCAATTGTTTATAAAAAACTTCCTATGGTGTGGGAAGGTGCTTAAGATATGTAAATCGTATATTTGGTACTTTCACTGATTTTGAAAATATTTACATGTGTGAAGAAAAAGAAAGAAAAGACACACAGATTTGCAACAACATGGATGTAGCTAGAGGGTATTATGCTCACTTAAATAAGCCAGGCAGAGAAAGACAAGTACCAAATGATTTAACTCATTTGTGGAGTATAACAACAAAGCAAAAACTGAAGGAACAAAATTGCAGCAGACTCACAGAACCCAAGAATGGATTAACAGTTACCAAAGGGAAAGGGACTGAGGAGGGTGGGTGGGAAGGGAGGATTAAGGGGCATTGGGGCATTATGATTAGCACACTTAACGGAGGGGGTGGGGCACGGGGAAGGCAGTACAGCACAGAGAAGTCAAATAGTGACTCTATAGCATCCTACTATGCTGATGGACAGTGACTGTAATGGCGTATGTGGTGGGGACATGATAATGGGGGGAATGTAGTAACCACGTTGTTCATGTGAAATCTGAGCATAAGATTGTATATCAATGATACCTTAATAAAAAAAAAGAACTATAAACAGAAGTATGTAGGGATGTAGGAAAATGATGTCTAGGATTTGAAGGGAAAGGGGTGGGACCATAAATGAAACCAGATGGTCATGTGTTGAAATTTTTTTTATGTTGAATCATAGGGCCTTGGGCTCATTATACTATTGGCTCCACTTCTGCACATATTTGAACATTTAAACAATGAAAGTTTTAAAAAGAAACCACACAAAGGGCAGATGTCTGGGTCTTTCTCACAAAGATTTTGTTTCAGTATCTCTGAGATGGGCCCATGCACCCACTGTTTAGCAAGACCCCAAATGATATTTGTACAGAGAACTAAGGTTTGAGAAGCTCTATTGTAGAGTGAATGCCGGTATCACCTCACAATTTCTATGTTGAAACCTTATCCCAAATGTGATGGTATTTGGAGGGGGGCACTTTGGAAAGCGATGTGGTCACGAGGGTGGCACCCTCACAAATGGGATTCTGTGCTCTTATAAAAGACACCCTGAAGAATTCCCTTGCCCCTTCTGCCAATGTGAGCACACAGCAAAAAGATGGCTATCTAGGAATGAGGAAGCAGATCCTCACTAAATCTGCAGATGCCTTGATGTTGGACATCCCAGCCTCCAGAAGCATGAAAAATAAATTTCTGTTGTATGTAAAAAAAAATTCACTATATTTTAAATCTTTACTGAAGTAGGTGGTAAAATGATTTATAATCCCTTGTTGGATGTATTTATTAATGCAAAAGTAATAGTCAATACAAAACAGTGCATACAACAGAAAAATATAGAGAATAAAAATGTAAACAACTCACACTCCTCCCTATTCACATTTGGTTTACTTGCCTTCTGTGTGTCTTTTCTTTCTCTTTCTTCACACATGTAAATATTTTCAAAATTGGTGAAAGTACCAAATACACAATTTACATACCTTAAGCACTTTCCCACACCATAGGAAGTTTTTTATAAACAATTGCTCTATAATATTCCATTATGCAGATAAACTATACAATCCTATTCTAAGATATATCTCAATTTCTGCAAATGCTCAATAGACAAATGTATGTACAAGTTAAGACTTATATGCGTTAGTAAACTGAACTGGATCAGGCCAGCCAAGTACCAGGGGCACTTATGACACAGATAACTTACTACTTGTCTAAATGGTATACTTAACCCGTTGGTGCTGAAGGTCAATACCTCCTAGGTAAAATGAAAATACATGGTTTATTGGTGTGAAGCACTAAAAAGCACTGATTAAATGGTGTTAAGAGGTTAATGCAAAATCTTGAAATGTATTCACAGGATTTTATTAAAATGTCAATAGCTGCAACCTAAATTAGAAGCAAGTAGTCAGGAGAAAAATGAGGCAGACGTAATAGTTTATAACCCTTAATACTAATTTCCATAAATAGGGATCAAAAGAAAGGAAGAAAAAAACTCATCCACTAGCTCAGACCCTTTATCAGAGCTAAATCCTACTCTCTCCCCTACACTGTAGAAGATGAAGGACAAAAGGAACTTTCCTTTAGAAGAGCTAACTCTCATCCAAAAGAACAAAGCAAAAATATTGGGTCAGACAGACTGTAACCAAACTTTGGCAAGGCTTAGGCAGAAAATAACTGCATTCCTGCCCACCCAACTCCTGGGGCACCAGTTTTCACCCTTACAAAGGCTGCCTGATGGTATCACCACTAGGGATACAGACAGGGCCCGTGGCAAAGCTGGAGTCTAGGTCCAATTAATATGTGAGGTCCATTTGTGCCCAGTTAGACAAGCTAGGGTTCTAATGAAATGTTACCTATGAGGCCCAGGCACCTTTCCTAGCCGTTTTCACTGATAATATTAAAAGACATCATTCAACTCCTGAACTTGCGAGAGTGCCTGTGAATTTGACTCGCAAGCGAGAGGCGGGGCTGTCGGAGCAGCACTTGCTCGGGTCTCCACTCCACTCGGAGGGCCAGGCTGGTTTCAAAGTATCAAAGCCAAGCTGAGGTTCCCTCTTATCCACTCTAAACCTTAACTCTCTCTCATCTTTTCCCTCATCCCACCCAACTAACGTAAGCTATAATGCAAACAGTTGGTGATTATTTATTTTTAAGAGGAAACATTTTAATAAGGGGTAATCTCCTAGTTGATCAAAAGAATGAAGCTCAAACATTAGCCTTTCAGGCAAGCTAAGTAGGAAAAATATCTGAGTGTCTTGAAGTACACCTGGTAGTAAAACAAAGTACAGTATCCAAGTGTCAACTATAGCTGAAAGGACTATTGTTTTTAAGTAACTGGAAAAGGTAGGGAGGTATCTGTCTAAATGTTTGTAATCCTTACCTTTTGTGAATTACTTGAATTATAACCCACAGTACTATGACCACATTGAAAGTTTCAAAGACTCCAATGGGTACTGACCATAACTTCAGGGTTTTATAAAGCCTGAGGTTTATGAGGCCTGACTGAAAGCACAAAGGAACTTTTTCAGGCTTTGGGGAAGTAAATTTCCCCAGGAACTAAGTCCTGCAAAAAAAAGGGGGCCTTTTCTTAGCTTGGACTTCACCTAGGGTTGACTAGGTTCCCCAGATCTCTGTGAGTCACACTCCACACTCACTCCAGAAAACTACTTACGTGTATATTTCTGTGGGCTGTGGCTTGACCCCATGAGCCCATCAAGAAGGTAAGGACCCCTCGCTCTGCTGGTTATCTCTGAACTCTAAAGAGCTAGGAGTGACAGAGATGCTGTAGGCTCTGCAAGACAACACAGAACTTACTATGCTGCTCACTCTGTGAGAAAAGGTGCTTCAGAAGGTCATCTCCAAATGATGCAGCCAAGTGAATGAAAGAGGCGTGTTTCTAACAAACCCATCACACCAGCCAAAATGACCCACTCCTTGTTTCCAAATATCTTCTGCCTTTAATTATACCACCTCTCTGGGAGGAATGGCCTCCACCTTTCAAATATCACTCATCTTCAAAGCCCAGTTTAAAAGAAAAACAAAACAAAGTATACAACCTCTTTGGGGTGAGGTGCTAATCTCTAGGGCCTCAAGTGCCCTCATATGAAATCCGAAAGCCCTACTGTGGTGCTTCTCACTTTGCACTAAACCATTACGCGGTGCTGTTTTTAAATGTGTTCTAGTTTTTAATCTTTCTTGTGTCTGTATCTTACTTCCAAGAAGAATGTGAGTTCTTTGAAGTTTATAACTTGAGAAGCTGGAACTGTATTTCTAAACTGTCTTCTGATTCTTACAGACCATGTCTCTAACCCTTACTCTGTGTCCATCTCCTCAGTGCTTAGAACAGGTTAGTGTCATTAACACATGAGGCTCTGGAAACAGCCTACCTACAGCAGGCCATAAGACTTTCAGTTTAAATAGTGAAGGAGACAGGTTAAGTGGGTATTCGCTTATCAAGAAGACTGGCCTTCATGAAGGGAATGAATGAAAAGCAACTGCTTGATTTTGGTAAGTCCCTAATTCCATTAGGTGATTCCCCCAGATGCATTAATCATACCAGACAAACCTTGTTTAGGGACCACACTGCTGTCTATGCAAAAAGCTGAGCTCATCAATCAAAGCTCTGCCTCAAAAGAAATATTGCCTACCCTCTCCACCAACTCCTTCCCTCCCACCTCTCCAGGTCATTCACCCTGACAGGAGGGCACCTTGGGTCATTCACATGAACGTGAATGCATCTCATCTTAACGGAGGCCTACGCTGACCTGAAGCTGCTTCTAGTATGTTTTATAAAGCACAGCTGTGGAAATGGCAAAATGGAGCTGCCTCAGGTCTCACTGTGGTTACTACAATTGCTTACCAGGCACCAGTGTCCCACAGTACGCACAGTCTGATGGCCTGATGCCTAGGTGAGACCATACTACAAAGTACCTTATGTCTCTCCTCTTTCATCTGTCGAACACAAAAGGCAAACACATTCATGCTTATTAAGGAATGCAAAGGGAGATAGAAAAGGAACTGTAGAGGTGTTCACACAACTGGTCATTCCGGGAAATAGGAAACTGACTTCTTAGAACCCTTAAAGAATAACGATATGAGAACCACCACCTAGTATTTTCAGTAAGGTTCTAAAAGGGTATGGCCAGATTTGACAGTTTGTACCAAAGTCCTTAACATGTTCCTATCTGTTGAGGCAGCATCCCGCTCCCAGACATTTACTGGGAGGACTGGAGATACATACAGATTTTTTAAATGTAAAAATGTATGTTACAGCATTATTTATAAGAAAAAATAAAAAATACTTAAATACTCAACAGAAGATTGGCTAAATTATACATTCAAGTACCTGACATGCAGCCATTAAAAAAATGTTGAGGAAGAATAGTCAGTGACATGGGAGAATGTCCATGATTCGATCAGTGAAAAAGACAAGTTATAAAACATTATACACAGGAAGAGCTCCATTTTGTACCAAAAGTATATATGTTTGCAAAAGGAAAGACTGGGAAGATATATAGTAAGATAGGGTTTACCTCTTCTTCAGAGTTGGATATAATCAACATGTGTAACTTCAGTATTTTTATTATTATTTTATAATTGGGAGAGAAGCTAGTCTTAAGAGGAGGCTGTTGTTAATCTGCTTTCTGTGGCTTTTCAATGTTACTGCGACTCTTAGATTTGTCCATGTCATAGGCCAATTTCAGAATAATCTGAAAGCCTTAGGGAAAACCCAACTCTTTTACTTTATAACTTTTTAGGTCACTATAAAAATGGGAGATTTAACTTTCTGAAGTAGAGAATACCTCAGTTTCTAAATCTACATCAACTACTTCCCACTCATCAGTTCTTATCAAAACAATAGTTTTTCTAAATATAGATTCTGGAGCTACAGTTTATTGCCCTGGTCTGGTTCTCTTTGCAAAGAGAGAAGCAGGTGCTGCTCTGCCATCAACTTCAGCAGTATATACATCATAAAAGGGAGGGTGCTGGATGAAAAGATGCTCCACATCGCTAATCATCAGGGAAATGCAAATTAAAACCACAATGAGGTATCACCTCACAGCAGTTAGGTCGGCCAACATCCAAAAGACAAGAAAAAACAAATTCTGACAAGGATGCAGAGAAAGGGAACTCTCCTACACAGTTGGTGAGAATGTAAATTAGTTCAACCATTGTGGAAAGCATTATGGAGGCTCCTCAAAAAACTAAAAATAGAAATATCATTTGAGCCAGGAATTCCACTCCTAGGAATTTACCCAAAGAAAACAAGATCTCTGATTCAAAAAGACATATGCACCCCTATGTTTATTGCGGCACTATTTACAATAGCCAAGATATGGAAGCAACCTAAGTGTACATCAGTAGATGAATGGATAAAGAAGATGTAGTATATATACACAATGGAATATTATTTAGCCATAAAAAGAAAACAAATCCTAACATTTGCAACAACATGGATGGAGCTAAGGGGATTATGCTCAGTGAAATAAGCCAGGAAGAGAAAGACAAGTGCCAAATGATTTCACTCATTTGTGGAGTATAACAATAAAGCAAAACTGAAGGAACAAAGCAGCAGCAGACTCACAGACTCCAAGAAGGGACTAACAGTTACCAAAGGGGAAGGACTGGGGCGGATGGGTGGGGAGAGAAGGAGAAGGGGATTAAGAGGCATTATAACTAGCAATCACAATATAGGTAGGTCATGGGGAAGGCAGTACAGCACAGAGAAGACAAGTAACAACTCTATAGCATCTTACTACGCTGATGGAAGGTTACTGCAAGGGGGTTAGGGGGGGACTTGATAATATGGGTGAATGTAGTAACCACAATGTTGCTCATGTGAAACCTTCATATCAATGATACCTTAATTTAAAAAAAAAGGGGACGGTGCTGGGAGGCCAGATTCTAGATCAGCTGGCCGTGAAATGTGTGAATAACCAGTGTTCATGTCCTGAGTTCTGGTGTATTTTAATCCAAGAACACAGTAGAAAAACATCTCGGCATGGAAGAAGTCACCAGTCCTAAGCACAAGAGGCCTAGGCAGCTGTTTGTACTGTGTGGCTTGAGGAGCATCAGAGACCCAAACTGCCATCTTAATCACAAAGCTGTCCCTTCTCCTTCTAAGTGGTCTGAAAGCCTTATGGTCAGTGGGGGGATTCAACAATAAGGGGAGGTAGGAAGATGGGGTGCTGCCAAAAGGTAGGTTTTCCAGAAATGCAAGAAACTGAGAGTGGAGAAGGCATAAAGGTCTCAATAATACATGGTAGATTAGTCCACGGGATTTACCAGATATTCCCTAACAGAGAAATCCTCCTCAGAGAAGTCAAGTTTTGATTGGTGGAATCAGCAGGTGGGAGGAAACAAAATACAAGAGTAATAGGCAAGGTCAGGTTCAGAAATTGCAAACTGGTGAGCCAAACTGGCCCATAAACACGCACAGTTTAACCCTTCCCAGCGTGTTTATTAACTGGGAGATTTCACATAGATATCTATTGTTGGCACCTCTTCAAAATATCAGAAGATTTAGCAGCATTGGGCCTGCAATCCCCCATGGCACAACTGGCTGTCCCATTTGGAAGGGCATGCTCCCCAACTCCTGGGCCAGGCGCAGTACTGAATACAAACGATGCCCACCCCAGCCTGTGCCCTGTGTGCATCCGGGTCTGCAAAGGCTCCACTAGAGCAGGAGGAGATCAAGGGCAATGGTCATTGACAGTTCATTTTTCTGTGTCTCTTGTTTCAACTCTGTTACACACTTGTCAAGAAAGTGAAATGTACCTTATGAGAGAGAAGTTGTCATTCTTCCCATAAAAGAAGAAACCAAAACTTACTTTAACTCTGAGAATCCCAGCTGGCTAGAAAAAAAGGTCTAAGAGATTCCCCAGAGATTTACACAGACTGAAGTATACTCACGCTGTTCAAAGTATGCAAACAACCAGTTTCTAAATGACAGTGCAGCATTTAAAGACTGCAGTTCCTTTTCCTTGTACTACCTCGCCTTGAGGGAATCCACCACTAGTCCCCTTAGCTGGAAATCTCAGTTCATTATATGCCAGCAGGGGTACTGACTCAGAATTTAATACAAAGTTTTATAGTATTTCCTTTTGAATTTTAGGGAGGAAACTTTCCAGGTGTCTAACTAGAAATCCCTGTTTTGTTAGAATAAACTCTCAGTACTAAACATAAAAATGTTTCCAATGTGGACTCCCCCCACCCAAATAATTTGTGTTGCTTAATAATTTATTTATCCATACAACTTAGGTAATTATCTCCTTTGGTCACTTGGAGATGAGGACATTTGTTAAATTGCTGGCTTAAACTCATGAAGGCCCAATTTCTTATGTGCTACACGGCTGTCCAGTCACAAAACAGCCTGTTTAAGTATAAAATTACTGTGTTTTTATTAGCACATTTATATCCCAGAGTATTAGTTTTGAATCACTGCAATGATTAAAATTAACTCCACTGTATTATAAATTAATATACAGTGTTAACCAAGTAAAACCTTTAGGTAACTTAAATATCATGAGCATGGCAGAAAATGAAAATATATCAGGTCTGACAATGTATATGTGTTCAGAAACAATGCTAGACAAGCATGAAAACATGTTTCCACAGAGGCAGAAAACAAATACACTAAACTTACTGAACATAAATATGGTCTACTACTTATTTTTTCCACTTAATAATTCCCAAATAACTTAGTAGCAGCTATGTACAACATATTTAATCTTATCTAGCTAGAACCTTTAAGTGTCCAGTTTTCATAATCTTCTAAAATTTTTTACCTTTTTACTAACTTTTACCTCTCAGCTAGACATGATACTGTTACAAATAAATTATTATAAGCACCGTATAAGGCCCTCACTGGTAGCCACCACGGGAGGGTGTCCAGCACGTCATTTTGCAGGAGCAGTTTGTCAGTGCTGTGGCATACAGGTGGCACACACAGGGAAAGCAGCCATGGAGAGGCCCCAGAGCCCAAATCACTCTCTTCCAAGGTCAGATTTTCTTCTGCAAACTATGACTGACACACGGCAAAATGTCTTCAAATGCAAAAGGGAACAAACAACTGTTCCATTCTCCCTTTAGCACCAGAGATGATGTAAAAGCAGGCGATGTGTTTCTAACCTGGGAAGTCTCCTTGGAGGGGAGGCTGGAACAGAGAAACATGGGATCTGAGCTCTCTGTCCAGCTACCACAAAGACAGAGAAAAGGCCCGGGATTGATGAATAAGACAGGCAAACTGACATTTCTTCCAAGTTCTTGGCTGAGATGTGGCTTGTGCCTAGATTCCTTGGCCCTGAAACACAAGTCAACCCACTGCCAGAGCAAATGGCATTTTTGACAGCAGTCCCTCAGTTTTCTCCCCTTGTCCCTTGTAACTTCCAGAAATTCTTAAACTTTCTGCACAGCCTTGGAAAAAAGCACTAACATTACTAAATTAAAAAACTTCCTGGGAAATACCAAGGGAAGGGGCTTAGAGTGGAAGGTCTATTTTTAGAATAAAATGAGGAACTTCCTCCTTAAAAACAACAAATAGTCTGACACTGGATGCCTGGTTCTTGGCCTGGTAACATTTCTAATGTAACATTTCAGGTTTTCTACTTCAATGCCTTTGAACTGCAGGGCAACTCAACTTTGAGTTGCGACGCACTGCACTTCAATGAAATTACTGAGGTCCATCTTTTACTTCCCCACTTTCTAGTATTTTCCCTCCACAAGGGAATTTCAATTTAACTACTTACTGAGTATCTACTCTGTGCCAAGCATTGTGTACTATGGTGGTCAGTAGAACAGGAGGTCCCTGCCTTCACTGAGCTTACCTTCTGTTATGGGTATAATAAGCCTGTGTGAAAATTCAAACTATATAGAAATAGACAATGTAGAAAGTAACATTCCCTATAATCAACTACAACTGACCACTTGGTAATACTATTTCAAATGATTTTCTGTGTATATATCAGAACCATACCCACCTACATTTTGAAATGTGTTCATGCTACATAATCTGTTCTGATACTTCCTCCCCTTTAACAATCAATCTCGAGGTATTTCTGTTACTTTCTTTTAAGATGAGCTTCCACCTTTCAGGGGAACCCCTTGTAGCCTTTCCCACTTAAAGTAAAGTGATTCCCCACACAGGACTCTTCAAAGCTCTGGGGAGGTCTGGAATGGTCCGTCTACAAAAGGCCATCTTTCTCTGGGGTTCCTCCCAGGGAAGGCTAATAGGCTCCACCTCCTGAATTGACTGCTCTGTCTTGTTTCTTCCCCACTGTCAGGTGTCGGTTTGGGATTCTATTTTTCCTTTGAGCCTATAATCTTGGGTTCCAGGTTCTGAATCTTTTCCACCACTTTCTGTTGCAACCTGGAGCCATCAAGTTCCTCCCTTGTCCTTGGCCCTGGAGCTAGGAGCCAGCCAACTAACCCTGGCTCCTAACCCTGATCCAGGCCAGTACCTGGGCAGCTCACTCCCATCTCCCCTCAGGCCTCCCCTCACCGTCCCACAAAGGGCAAGGAAAGATGGAGAGTTCTAAGAAGAAGAATGGTGCCTCTTTGTTCTTCTGGTAAATAGCACTAGCCTCCAATTTTCCTTGTTGCTTTGAAATGCTTCTCTAAAATGACAAAATATGAGTTTTTTGAATTCTCTTTTCATTTTGCTCTTTTTCAGTTTTTAACACCAAATTACATTAAAATCCACTGATCGTTAAAAATCATTATCTTAAAATATGGCCCTAGCTTTTCAAAGGATATATAAGTTTTAATTGTGTGCAAACATCTTAAAATGTGGGGAAATGAAAAACAGGAAATCCTATAAACTGTCTCTGTCATTTTTTCCCCAAACAGTTAAGACCACAGTAAGGAGACTTATGTAAAGCAGAAGTTACACACAACCTCAAATGCTGGTATCTAAGACAAGAGTAAATTCAGATGTACAGAAGACTGTGAACTGCTGGTCAAACCACATTTGGGCAATCTATGCCACCAGCAAGTCCAGTCCAAAGGGAAAGCTGGCTGTTTTTAGGTTCTGCTACCTTCATCTCCCTTTTTAAGAGAAACCTAAAATCATACATAAATACAAGGTGTATAGGGCTCAAAAGTGAAGTGAAGAACAATGACATTTTGCTCACCCACCAAATATTCATATCACAGCTACTAAAACACAATTCTAATTAATGTACTCATCGATGGACTAGAACATTATATAGCCTTTTTATAAAATATGTTGTCACCAATCTAAATGCCCTAAAAATATTTCTCTAAGACCCAGATCTTAGAGATATGTAGGTTCCTGGGTATGAGTATAAGTAAATGAGTTAAAGTTTCTTAAAGTGCTTCTTTATCATTCCTCTCCCCATCCTTCCCCTCCAAGACAGGGCCACTGCTTGTTTAGAAATTATTGGAAAATCCCAATAAAGATTTTCTTTTTTTCCACCCAGGCTTCCAAGTCTCCAAATAAGCAGAATAGTATGAACAAAGTTATACTGATAACATTACAGTGTGCCTAAAATAACTAAATACCTTTATAGAGAGGAATAAAAGAGTATTTAATATATTACAACTTTCCCCAGATTTCCATTTTCCCCTGAAGAAAAGCCTCTCCCAGCCTCCATGGCTTCACACTTTCTTGGAACATGCTATTCCCCAGGCCTTCCAAGCAATCAGTGGGGCCTCTCCTCAGGCTAAATTGATGGTTACATTCCTGGTCTTAAGCCTTCTGATTCAGGGCTCCTAAATCTGCAGCTGTCAAGGGAAACTTACCCTAGAATTAACCCTAAAGGGCAAATTCCTTGCTGGGTGGCTCTAGACAGCCTGAACCAGACTAACTCCCAAACTAGCCTAACTAGAGTTGAATTCCCAGAGACTCCATAAGCTTTCAAGAATACAAGCAGAAGGCCTGCTTTGTTCAGAGATAAGCACACCCTTGTGTCTTTTGAAAGTGAGAATTTAAAAACACTTAGAACAGCGTTTCTCTAGAAGAAAGGAAATAAATGACTTCTGAATAATTCATGAACTAATAATAAAAAAATTCTGAAATTCTAAGAATTTTTTTCTATAGATTTTAGCCATGAGAGCCTAAAATCTAGCTCTGGTGCCAATCCTTGAGCCAACTTTAGCTGCATATACATTTAAAACAAACAGAAAGGCAAACATAAAGCAGGTTGATAAACTTCTTTTAAGCAGCATGGTATAATGGAAAGGCAAAGTCAAGAAACTTCAGTTCTGGTCTTGGTACAGCCACTCTAGCTGGGTCACTTGGGCGACCCATTCAATCTTCTAGGGCTCGTTTACTTCACTGATAAAGACAGGGTTGGGGAGGCTGGTCTAGATGTCTCATAGAGCCCTTGTAGTTCCAAAAAAAGAGTCGTCATTCCAAATTCTACTCAGTTCTGCAAAATGCACCTCTATGAGGCAATCCGTCACAATAATTGCACCACACATTATTCACCTATGTTAAAGAGTTGATGTCTTATTAAGAATAAACACTAAAAATAAAAGCATGAATCTTCTCTTAGGTACCAAAAAAAAAAAAAAGGAATAGAAATAAACTAAGAAGAGACTTTTGCTTCACCATTTCTACAGAATATGGACTGCTTTACATTTTGTACTCAAAAGTTTCAAATTCTCTCCCTTAACCAGGAAACTGAAACAAATAACAATCACCACGAAGAAATCCCACAGTCCAGGGCTGTATCTGAGAGGGAGCCTTGTGCCAAGTGCATACAAAAACTGTTGGCTCTTCTGCTTGCAGGCCCCCCAACACCACAGGAAAGGGACTCCGGTGTCCCACCCTGGTCTGCCAGATCTTGAAGGGACAGCTGACTCATCACACAGCCCTACTATGGAATATTCCACATCAAGGGAAAAGAAGGGGTAGGCTAAATGGGGAAAATGATTTGGATACAATTTAAGTGAAAAGAGCAGGACACAAAAACTATATAATCACTATGGCCACAACTATATAAGGTTAGTTGATGAAAAGAAAATACAACAAAATTTTAATAGTGATTGTGTCCTAGTAGTGGTGGAATTATTTTCCCCTTTTTTCTACTGAGATTTTCTATATTTTCACACAGAAAATATTTTTAAATTGACTCCTGAAGAAAAAATTTAAGCGAATTTCATTCTAATTTACAGGATTCCTTTTTAGCTCAGCACTTAGTTAATAATTGGTCTTCCTCATTGCTTTCCCATTTTTTGTCTAGAATTTTTCCTATGTCAGAATTAAAAATATTTTTGGCTACCAGCATAAGTCTGTTTCTAAGTATCTTGGGTAAAGAATTTAGAAATCAAACTGGCAGAAATTGAGTCATTTTGTAGGATGTGCATTTCTACCAAAAGAGGACTTTGGACTTGCTTTAGCAAGTTCCCAAACTTTTCCTGGGAACGCAACACTTAGGTTCAAGTTCTCCACCTTCCCCTATATTCCTTAACGATCAGCACACTTTTCTGTAAAGGGCTAGACAGTAAACATCTCTGGCTTTGTAGGCCACATGGGTCTCTGTCACAGCCACTCAACTCTGTCACAGCAGCCATAGATGTAAATGAATGAGCATGGGTGTGCTCCAAGAGAATTTTTTTACAAAAACAGGCAAGGGCCAGATTTGGCCTGTGTGTAGTTGTGTGCCAACCTGTGGTATACAGCACACTAGAGAACATCCATGGAGGTTGGAGAGAGAAAAGACCAAAGGACTGCTTTCTCCTTCACAGCGAATGGCCATTAAACCTTGTTTTGATAGCCATACCAATCTATAAGAATTCTCTGAAAATGGTGTTAACTAACGAATTTTCCCCCAAAAGCTAATGAATTGGTTCCTCAAATATAGTTCTCAACCACCGTACTGAGATAGACATCGTTGTAGAATGTGTCACAATTAATTTACTATTAATAATACAGTACTGGCTTTCAAATGATTTTTTTTAAAAACGTTTTTAAAAGGGTAGATCAATCTTTTCCCTACAGCCAGCCCGGACTTGCACATAATCCTGGGTGTGTCTGCAATAGCAAAAGGCTCATTCATACACTGTCAAGCCCATGGATGGCCCATCAGGAGGAATTTGAGAGACCAGAGTCCAGCCATCTCCACTTACAGATAACAAACCCACTCTGCAGTTAACAACTCAAACATGTCAGGTTTGCACAGTCTGGACAGTTACAGTCTTATGAATATTCACCAAAACATACATGAAGTCAAACAAGAGAAAATAAGAGCCAACAAGGGCAAGAGGAAGTGTGATAAGGCCTCCTACAACTGAACTGGATAATTTGCACTGACAGATACTCTTCTTTTTATAAACTTTCATTGCGGTTCATCATAGAGAAATCTGAAAATGTACTAAAAGAAAAAAAAAGCCTCAATACAGTCATGGGGCAGTAACTACTGTTATCATTTTAGTTCCTTTCCTTTCAAATCCTTTTCCTGTATGTATTAGAAAAAAAGATGTTTTTAATAAAATGTAACTTTCTTCATGAAATATTGTTACAAGCCCTTCCCCTATATTGTTGACTATGGCTCAAAAATATAATTTGCAATGTCTGCATTGTAAGTCCACCAAATGGATGGACCATAATTTATTTAAATTTCTCCCCCATTGTTAGATATTTAGAAGTCATTTTCTATATTATCTTAAGAGCTGAAAATAATCCTGTGGAAGCTTATAAAACTATTTAAATATAATATATTCTGTTTCTGTATTTGACAGCAGGTATATTCCCTAAAACAGAGTATTACTCTTGAGGACCTTCAGATCAAGGCACATCAGATTACACATTAGTGACCATGGGAAAAGGCATGCGCCCCAGGAGCAGGCACAGGGACACTGGACCCACATATTGGAAAATTGGCTATCGTGTCCTTGAACTTCTTTAGTAAAGGCAGATCAGGTAGTAGAGTCAACCAACATGACACCTGGGGCCTAAGTGAGATGGTATCTCAAGATGAGCTTGACTGCACCCAACAAAGGAAAATTGTTTTAACTCGACTGCTGTCATTAAAATTATGTAAGAAAAAGGATGATGAAAGTGTGTGACAGATGTTTCATTTATAGCACATAGTAAATTTGTGGGATATTCCCTTTGAAATAGAATGTCAATTGATTTGTCTTTCTCCTATAGGCATCCAGAGAAGGGTTCTCTGCGGAGTGTTTTCTCGGAAGGCATGATGGGTAGAATGTTATAACCAAGATGCCAGCCAGCCTACTCTCAGCAACAGCACAAATTGCTTCCAAAAGTGGCCAGCTATGAAACCTCTAGAGCCTTTGGCAGCAGAATCCAAATCTATTTCCCTTAATCTACCTGCCAATCAGAAAATTAAAACAAATTAATAATCTAGTTCATATAATTTATAACACTGCAACCCTCCCTCTTAGAATGAACTGACTGCTCTTAAGCAAGCCAAAGGAAGACGAATATAAAATGACTCAGTGGAGGGAGGGAGTTTACAACTGCCCTCTTGAGTTACACATATAAAACAGTTCCAGTTCAGATCCTCGTTTCCAAACTGAAAGATAGGAGGTAAAAGGTATGTGTATTCAATAAAATATATAAAATACAGGAAAATTAAGTCTGAGCCAGTGAATATAATACAATAATGTTATTCTTTTACTTAAAGATGAGGAAAGGAACATTTCTGATTAAAATCCACATCTAACATTGAATTTACCTATGGAATTTTTAGAAAGAGACTACTTTACAAACCCAACTTTCCCAGTTACTTGACAGATAATGCACATTTTAAATGGAAAAACAAAAACAATCACAAGTGGTAAGAACAACTTTTTCCACCACACCCTCCCCCGCTTTTGTATTTCTCTGACAAAGAGATGAGCATGGACAAGACACAACTCTTCTTTTTGTGTCTACCCCACAAGAACTTCGGATATGCAAACGGAAAGGGCAAGGACTAAATGCCTCTCAGTACCTCTAGAAACATGTACATGTGTCAAATGCGGAAATTAATCACTGTCATCTGTTTCTCAGAACCTTGAAAAGAGCTGGAATCAGTGCCTAGGACAACAGCCCTGGGTGGCCAGCAAACCCATGAAATAAGCACTCAACTGTCAAATGCCTCGGAGTTCACAGTCACAGCTCTTGGTCACAAACAATTCCTACAGGCCTGTATCAAAGAGGGTGTTTTTCAAAGCCAAAGTCAAGTTTATTGTAAAGTATTGGTAAGCACACAGCAGGCACACTTACCTTACCAGAGCATCTGGTTTGCTCAGCTGGTTATTTGGAATACAGTTTTCCATTAAGTCCTTGTGTGTACTCGGGCTCTTGCTAGTGCATTTCTGTTTCTTCTCATTTTTACTAGATGAGGAAGGAATGCTCCCATTTGTGGTGCTGTGACTTCGAGGTGAGGAATTCACAACTCCACTAGCATTTTTGTAATTTTTTGAGGAAGCAGTACATGAGTCCTCTTTCAAGAGATTTTCTGTACTTCCCACAAGATCATTATTCAATCTTTTACTATTGATATGGTTTTCCATATACTCAATTTCTTGTATTTTAGAGTCTACAGGTTGTAGTATATTGTTGTTATTTATTCCAAGGTTGTGTTTTTTAGCATCCTTGTCCTTTTCTTTCCCTTTTTCTCGGTATTCTATCTCTGGCAAAGTTGTTGAGAGTTTTTTGTTGGCTGGGATACCTCCGTTGTGGTGTATAAGGATCGAGGAATCCATATCAGGCAATCCTTTGGCTGCTACAATACCAAAAACAAACCAACAAACAAAAAAACCCACACTGGAATATTAGTTGTATAAAAACACAGAATAGATTGATTCAACAAACTGCATGACCTACGTTTAGAAACTCACTACATTAATTTGCAAACTAATTGAGAAGAAATAACCACACCACATTATGCTAACTTCAAGAATTAAATCCTAATAAATTTGAGAAGTTGCACATATAGAAAATTGTCATTATTTATCAATACCAAGACATGAAAGTTTTGGCCTTGAAAATAAGATGAGGATTTTATAATTGAGTCTTCATTTATCAGTCAAATTGAACTTATCTATCACTGGGGTGACAGGACACAGGTCATGCTCCTAAGAGGCCATATTTTAAAAGATGCTTGGGTCAAACAAACTGTTAATAACTTTACTAAAAAGAAAGAGATTAAATGAAACAAAAGAAAAGGTGTGTTATTAGGATATAGGACGTCTATCCTTTTTCTTGATGCTAGTGTTGAAGAAATAAAAAGTGTATCATTTACTAGGCCACTTGTGAAGAATTTTCTGCATCAGGTCTACACATTCTGATTTGTCAGTCTGCTTGAAGAGTTATGTTTGCACCACACCAGAGAATAAGATTTTGGCATATATGAGCTAAAAGCATGACCCCAAACTTCCAACTCTCAAACCAAACAAAATTGGTATTGCTGTCAATGCATCTCCCGGATTGGTTATATGCTCATCAGACAGAACCTATTAGAAAAGGTTCAATTCTGTATGTCTACATCTCTCTCCTGCTTATACTATACTTTAGTTCTTGGCTTGCTTCAATTATAAACTCACATAGTTAAATGTACTATTTTGCTACTGAGAATAAATATTTTAAACTATTTATAACAAAGTATTAAAATATAAGCTATAAAAAAATATAAAAACAGTAAAATACAATAAACCTATTTAAAATCACATGATCTTCAGAAACTAAGTAGAAAACATCACCCACACTATATTTCATGACCACAAAAAGCAATGGCTCTGAAGAGTACCACCAGAAAACAGGAAAATCCTGGGTAATGTTCCAAAGTCCTAGCTACTTTTCTGGGGGAAAAAGAATTCTGACAGACAAAATAATGACTAATAATGACTAACCCATTGAGTGACCACTTTGGTGTAAAAACCTACCTTCCTCGGCTTCTTTTTCTTGCTTCTGTAGCATCTGTTGCTCTGGGGGCAGGGCTTGTTGAAGAAGCTGCATGTAAAATTCGTTCTCTTTTTGCACTTCCTTTTGCTTCCTTAACCGCATTTTGTAGCTTACATAACTTTTGAAGCCAAAGCCCAAAGTTACCACAGGGTACCCAATACTAGAAAGAAGACAATCCAGCCAGTAATTGCAAGTTAAAAACAAACACCAAAGGCATCAAGTATATGAGGACACCTGTGACTGAAATTAAGAAATTCTAGATGATGATGGGAGTTGAACATTCAGTAAACACATAAATAAATGTGACATCTGCTGTGGAAGTCAAAGGCAGTCAGCATGTAAAACAAACCCCTGGGGATAGCAGGACTGCTAGTCCACAAGAGGCTGCCCATCAGACCTCGGCATTTTAACTCCAAAGTTACCACAGTGACTACTGGATGCAGTAGCTAATTTAATGTCTTTGATTAATGTTGAGCTGTTTTGTGCATTATTAGAACTTGGACATCTGCATGCTTTTAAGAACTAACAGGATAGAAGTTCAACCATTGTGGAAAGCATATATATGGAGGTTCCTCAAAAAACTAAAAATAGAAATACCATTTGACACAGGAATTCCACTCCTAGGAATTTACCCAAAGAAAACAAGATCTCTGATTCAAAAAGACATATGCACCCCTATGTTTACTGTGGCACTATTTACAATAGCCAAGATATGGAAGCAACCTAAGTGTACATCAGTAGATGAATGGATAAAGAAGATGTGGTACATATACACAATGGAATATTACTCAGCCATAAGAAGAAAACAAATCCTCCCATTTGCAACAACATGGATGGAGCTAGAGGGGATTATGCTCAGTGAAATAAGCCTGGTGGAGAAAGACAAGTATCAAATGATTTCACTCATTTGTGGAGTATAACAACAAAGCAAAACTGAAGGAACAAAACAGCAGCAGACTCACAGACTCCAAGAAGGGACTAGCAGTTACCAAAGGGAAAGGGATTGAGGAGGGTGGATGGGGCAGGAGGGAGAAGGGGATTAAGGGGCATTATAATTAGCACACAGAATATAGGTAGGTCACAGGGAAGGCAGTACAGCACAGAGAAGACAAGTAGTGATTCTATAGGATCTTACTACACTGATGGACAGTGACTGCAATGGGGTGGGGTAGGGGGGACTTCATAATATGCGTGAATGTTGAAACCACAATGTTGCTCACGTGAAACTCTCATAAAATATTGTATATCAATGATACCTTAATAAAAAAATATATCAAAAGGACTTCATTTGGACATGATATTGTACATAAAAAACCCTAAAAACTCCACTCCAAAACTATTAGAGCTAATATCGGAATTCAGCAAAGTTGCAGGATACAAAATTAACACACAGAAATCTGTGGCTTTCCTATACACTAACAATAAACTAATAGAAAGAGAAATCAGGAAGACAATTCCATTCACAATAGCATCAAAAAGAATAAAATACCTAGGAATAAACCTAACCAAGGAAGTGAAAGACCTATACCCTGAAAACTGTAAGACACTCTTAAGAGAAATTAAAGAGGACACTAACAAATGGAAACTCATCCCATGCTCTTGGCTAGGAAGAATTAATATCGTCAAAATGGCCATCCTGCCCAAAGCAATATACAGATTTGATGTAATCCCTATCAAATTACCAACAGCTTTCTTCAATGAACTGGAACAAATAGTTCAAAAATTCATATGGAAACACCAAAGACCCTGAATAGCTAAAGCAATCCTGAGAAGGAAGAATAAAGTGGGGGAGATTATGCTCCCCAACTTCAAGCTCTACTACAAAGCCACAGTAATCAAGACAATTTGGTATTGGCACAAGAACAGAGCCACAGACCAATGGAACAGAATAGAGACTCCAAACATTAACCCAAACATATTATGGTCAACTAATATTCGATAAAGGGCCATGGACATACAATGGGGAAATGACAGTCTCCTTAACAGATGGTGCTGGCAAAACTGGACAGCTACATGTAAGAGAATGAAACTGGATCACTGTCTAACCCCATACACAAAAGTAAATTCAAAATGGATCAAAGACTTGAATATAAGTCATGAAACCATAAAACTCTTAGAAAAAACATAGGCAAAAATCTCTTAGACATAAACATGAGTGACCTCTTCTTGAACATATCTCCCTGGGCAAGGGAAACAAAAGCAAAAATGAACAGATGGGACTATATCAAGCTGAAAAGCTTCTGTACAGCAAAGGATACCATCAATAGAACAAAAAGGTATCCTACAGTATGGGAGAATATATTTGAAAATGACAGATCGATAAAGGGTTGACATCCAAAATATATAAAGAGCTCACACACCTGAACAAACAAAAGCAAATAATCCAATTAAAAAATGGGCAGAGGAGCTGAATAGACAGTTCTCTAAAGAAGAAATTCAGATGGCCAACAGACACATGAAAAGATGCTCCACATCACTTGTCATCAGAGAAATGCAAATTAAAACCACAATGAGATATCATCTCACACCAGTAAAGATGGCTACCATCCAAAAGACAAACAACAACAAATGTTGGCAAGGTTGTGGAGAAAGGGGAACCCTCCTACACTGCTGGTGGGAATGTAAATTAGTTCAACCATTGTGGAAAACAGTATGGAGGTTCCTCAAAATGCTCAAAATAGAAATACCATTTGACCCAGGAATTCCACTTATAGGAATCTACCCTAAGAATGCAGCACTCCAGTTTGAAAAAGACAGATGCACCCCTATGTTTATCGCTGCACTATTTACAATAGCCAAGATATGGAAGCAACCTAAATGTCCATCAGTAGATGAATGGATAAAGAAGATGTGGTACATATACACAATGGAATATTACGCAGCCATAAGAAAAAAACAAATCCTACCATTTGCAACAAGATGGATGGAGCTAGAGGGTATTATGCTCAGTGAAATAAGCCAGGCAGAGAAAGACAAGTACCAAATGATTTCACTCATATGTGGAGTATAAGAACAAAAGAAAACTGAAGGAACAAAACAGCAGCAGAAGCACAGAACCCAAGAATGGACTAATAGTTACCAAAGGAAAAGGGACTGGGGAGGATGGGTGGGAAGGGAGGGATAAGGGTGGGAAGAAAAGAAAGGGGGCATTACGATTAGCATGTATAGTGTTGTGGGGGCACGGGGAGGGCTGTGCAACACAGAGAAGAAAAGTAGTGATTTTACAGCATCTTACTATGAAGGACAGTGACTGTGAACTTGGTGACAAGTAGTGATTTTACAGCATCTTACTATGTTGAAGGACAGTGACTGTGAACGGGGATGTGGGGGGGACTTGGTGAAGGGGGGAGCCTAGTAAACATAATGTCCTTCATGTAATTGTAGATTAATGATACCAAAATTAAAAAATTAAAAAAAAAAGGACTTCATTTGGTTTTTAATATTAGAAGACAGGATCAAATTCATGTGACTACAGTTACTTAATGTTCCATAAACTCAAGAATCATTTAAATAAGTATCTGATACTACCAGTGCTAACATTTGATGTGTACCACCAAATTAAAGCAGTTGTACTTAAAACTAATCTCTGGGATAAAAAGTTAAAATGTTTTCATTCAACTCATCCGTCTACCTAATATCATTTCATAGCCTCTGCAAAACTGTCAAAACTCCTATTAAGCTTCATTAACATTAAAACTTATCAATTATAATTACACTAAATGTGATCTCACTACAAATTTAAAGT
This sequence comes from Manis javanica, assembly GCF_040802235.1. Classification (NCBI taxonomy): domain Eukaryota; kingdom Metazoa; phylum Chordata; class Mammalia; order Pholidota; family Manidae; genus Manis; species Manis javanica. The sequence continues at coordinate 18,880,131 of NC_133159.1, read as the reverse complement.
GACAAGTTTTATTGGCCAGGTTTATTTAATTCACTTTTTTGTGAAAAGACTATAAAAATATTAAAACTTAAAAAAAATTAATTCCTGTTTATTTTTATTTCTACCATAAATGTTAGCAAAAATTGGTGTGTTGGAAAAAAACATAAATTAAGTGCTGATTTCCACAATAGCTATAAATAAGATCAAGTTCATTTTAAAAAGTGTTCATAGTTAAGGTTGAATGAGTAATAATATATTAACATCATTTATATTTATAAGGCAAAATATTCCTCTTAAAATAATTAAAAACATTCTTTTGCTTTTGTAAATAGGCTAAGGAAAATTTTGGGGAATTACTATCTGATTATAATAAAAATAGGTAACATTTACCAGACAGCTATGTTCTTGTCCTTAAGTCAAACACTTTACATGGATCGCCTCCTTTCATCATCTCCATGACCCCATGCAAGAGGTCCCCAATGCACAGGTAGGAGAGGTAAGGCTCGGAGAGGGTGGCATGGCCAAGGCAACAAAGCAGTTGGAAGACAGAGGTGGATTCAAACACTCATCTGCCCGAATAGAGGGCTCATGCTCTTTACCACCATGTTATGTACCGTCTTCTAAAATCTCTAAGAAAAAACTTATACTGAATTTACCAATGCATACTGAAAACACTGAACTGAATTATAGATTAAGAATACACATAATACTCACCAGTGAGCAGCAAATGGACGACAGAGGTCTACATGAAAATTTTTTAGATCTTTAAATCTAATTGCTGCTTCAATATAAACAAAGAGTATCCAGAGGGACACTGTGGGCAAACACACTCCCCTTTCTGTGGGAAAGCAGCAAAGAGAAGTATCAGTGATACATTAACTAACAAAACAGATGGGTCATTTAGGAGACTGGTTCAACTACTGTAACTTTAAGACTTTCAAACTAATTAAAAAGCAGTTTTATCCAAACTGAAAGCTTTTAAATGACAAAAAGGTGATGGAATGTACAAACAAAAACAAAAGACAAACAATTTTGGGAGAAAATATGTATGAACAACATAGGTAAAATAAAGGAGATGCAGCCCTACCACACCAAGAGCTCCCATAAATCAATAAAAAGGCAACTGAAGAAAACAACTTGCAAGTCACAAAAGAAAAAATACAGACGCCTAAAAAACATTAATTTAGAAGGCAATCTGGCAGTGTAGTTTAGTTTAAAATACATATACCTTTGACTCAGAAAGTCTAATTCCAGGAATCTACGCTATAGAAATATAAAGGGCCCTGGGATAAATGTATAAGAATATTCACTGTATTATTCTTTGCGATGGCAAAAATATGGTAATAATTTAAATGTCTATCAATAGGGAACTGTTTAATTATGATAAATCTATACAAAGAAAAATAACGTGGCTTTCCAAAAGATAGTTTGTACTAACATGAAATGATATGAAAAAAACAACAAATTCTTAAGTAAGAACGAGTTACAGTACAAAGAAATGTTTCTGACACTTAAGCAGTGTTCGAATTTTTTTTTCTTAACTACCAGACCATTTTCCTTTTGTAATTAACAACAATTTTCAAGGGAGGAAAAAGCAACTTGCAACAAAATAAGTAAGATACAAAAAAATGGGATAATTTTCCTTGGTTTTTAGAATCTAAATCTGCCAGTCAGGTCCAACTCTGTCAGGACACGACTTAATGGGATATTTCATGAAGATAGATTACACAGGCATGAGGTCCAGAAATTCTGGAAAGAGATCCTTTGAGACTGTATGAGGCAAGCAAGTTACAGAAGAAAGAACAGGAGAGAAAGAACACTGCCCTGAGGGACTAACTGGCTTTATATTAAGGATCTTTGGGATGAAACAAAAGAAAAATCAAGCAATCTTGGAACTAGAAAGAAGATCATTTAGTCCAATTTCCTCATTTTATTGACAAGTAAAGTGAGGCCCAGAGTTTATACAAACTGGGTCCAAGTTCACCGAAAAATACTGAGTCTGCTTCTAAGAACCCAGGTCCCTTAGACCTTGTCTGTAGAGCAAGAAGACACTCGAAGCTCTGTGAAGGCAGCTAATGGCCTCAAAAAAAAAAAGGGTATTTCCACAATGTAGGAAGACAAACAGCAACCCTTAGGATAATGCATTTTCAAGTTTATATTCCCTAACTAAATATGATAACCATAGTTTTCATAAACTTACAGAAAAAAATAGAAAATGTGGACATTTCTATATAGAAATGTTTCTATATCCATCAAATAATAAAATAAAATCATGTTGAAAATATTTTGAACAAGTGAAACAGTCAAGTTGTACACAGTTTTGTATCCTATCTTTTCCCTCTTAATAGCAAGGGAAAAAAAGTTTATGATACCTTATCAATCTTTTGTGGCAATATATAATTTCATCAACCATTCCTAATATTTTGGGGAAAAATTTCATTTTTAACAACTGGAAGAGAAGTTAACCCCAAGTTATGCAAATTGCACCCCTATTTGTTGGGCCCAATAAGAACACAAAGTTTGTTTTGTTTTGTTTTGTTTGAACACTAATCATTCCAAATGTAAACATACTTTACAATTTAGCTATTCCAACACGCATTTCTGAGCCTAGGGCTAAAGAGAGGCAGGTATAGTTTATGACATTAGCTTCACTGCTGCCCTGCAGGTCACCCACTGAACTCATTACCAATAGGTTCTATTAATAGTTATATGAGTAGTTTTTTTCTGAACTACTAAGACATTATTAAAGTCATTTAGGGAATCATAGTTCATCAGAGTCAGAGATTATTTGAGCTAGAAAGCTCCCTTAGACATCATCCAGATAACTCCACCTCGATATGACAAAGAAAAAACTGAGACCTTGAAGGAGAATGACAAGTATAAATGGCAACTTACTAGAAACTGAAACCCAAGACAAGGAAATACAAGTAAAAACTGGTATCTGGAAAGATCACTTCATTAGAGGAAAGCAGATGAAGAAACTGTCATGCTAGCATATAAATCCAGTCAGGTATGAGAGTGCTAAAGATGGAGAAAACCATGCTCACAGTGGATGCTTTAAGTAACAGAGCTGAACCATTTTCTACAAAGGCAACCAACATCATCCTCTTAAAACTTCTGAAAAGAGGATGAATGTTGCCCTGGAGACATTTCATTACCAGTTGGTGCTCCGTAAATGGTCAAAATCCTCAGGCTGCAAATGCACCTAAGAATCAAGTTTCATGCAGCTTTTCAGACTAGTATAAGGATCTGGGAGTGAATCCTCACATCCCCATGTATCCCACATTCACACTTTCACAGTGGATTGGAGCTGTGAAAATATCTTAGTTTTAAATCGCAGAAGCATAGCTCTGAGAAGGGAGGTGTCTGCAGCTCCACTCAAGTCAGAACATATCAGAAATAGTACACTTTGGTTAAGAGAACCAGTATGGTGAAAGTGTTTAAAATAAAATACAAGGAAAGGCTGATGAAACCAGAGATGTGCCTACAGAAAAGAAGACTTGACAGGATATAGACAGTATCTTTAAATCTCTAAAGAAATGTTAACCTACATGGGTGGTTACACTCCTTCAGTGTAGTGCCAATGAGGGGTCCAATGTTTGGGCCTGAGAGGACAGTCTGCAGACCCTTGAAATCTGAAGGAAAGGTTTCATACATTCCCTTATATTTTTCTGGAGAAAACCTCTGTATAGCCTCTAAACAGCAAAGACATGTGGGGTCAGAAGTGTTAAGGAGGAAAATTCTGGCTCAGTATAAGGAAGAACTTTCACAGCTGCCCAAAAACAACAGTAGTAAGGTCCTTGTCACTGTAGGTTTTCAATCAGAGATTAAACCACCACGTACTAGGGATGCTGCGGGGATTCTTTTACCAAATAAGGATTCAACTAAGGGACTTCTGCCATTCCTTTCCATGCTGAGACTTCAGGAACTTGTTTTCTAACTGGCACGTGGCTGCTGCCTTTAAGTCTACCGAAATAGAAATCACTTAAATGTAAACAAAACAAAATGGGTATCTTTGTGATGAGAGTTGGTAAATGAAATATCTACAATAGAGATGTCAAATCATAAAGGTAAACTTTTGATTCAATATTGAAAGAAGATAAAATATATTTTAAAGCTATAATCTATTTGGAAAAATCAATTTTAAAGTATTCTCCTTAAATTCAATTCTAAATAATTTATTCAAAGAAATTACCACATTAAAAAAAGTTTACATAAAAGATCTCCCTCCATTTAGGAAACTATTAAGACTTACCTGTGTGCCATACGTACTGAACCCATACATATGTGCTAGCAGCAAAAAAAAGCCATTGTATGGGGATGAACAGCAGACATATTATATTTGACGTGAATGCTACACAAACAAAAAATACTGAGAAGGCCTAAAAGGAAAAAAAATTAAAAATACATCTTAGAACTTGTTATTTTCAAACACAGATTATTAAAGAAGCCTGTTATTATTAAAAGACAAAATCTCCAAAACTGCCTTGCAGTAACTACAGACTATCAAGTGATAAAAGGATGTTTTAAACATTTAAAATCAACCATATAAAAAGCAGTGGTTAATTTCACAAAAAAAAGTAATCCTATTTATGGCTTCAAATCATGAAGAGGTGGACCAGAACAAATTGAGGTTGATTCATGGAGAGTTCATTTGGACTCCACAGGTGGGTTACCTAAAGGAACTAGAATTTTAACACAGAAAAGGCTCCACTCTCCTCACAAAACTTTCCTAAAGAGCCTCATTCTTAAAGGACAGGCTGTTGGAGCACAGATGAACCACAAGAGTAGTAAGAATTATGCTGGTGTTAATAACTTTAATGATGCAGGCTTCCTCGGGGCACACTGCTATCTATGGACATGGGGACATGAGCTCGAAACCATCTTTTCAAGGCATGGATTTGCTCTGCCCGAAGCACCAGTCTGAGTAGAAGAGTTACAGATTTAAGATGTGGCTGTGGAACACAACAGAACTACAGATCAACCGAAGGAACAAGCCCAGGCCTGTGCCCTTGCTCTAACCTAGTAGCTCTCAGAACATGGTATGGGGATCCCTGGGGGCCTCTGAGCTCCTTTCAGGCATCTTATAGGTCAAAACTATTTTCACAATAATATGATGTTATCTGCCTTTCTCATACTCATTCAGCTCAGGAGTACGGTGGCACTTTCTAGAAGCTATATGATAATGTGATATTCCCACTGAGTTCAGAAGCAGATATGAAAATCCAGCTGTCTTCCATTAAGTCAGACATTAGAGAGATTTGCAAAAATGTAGCCAATCTTCTAATTTTTTTGTTTTGGAAGATAGTTATTTTTCATTTAAAAATGTTATTTGTATTAACATGTAGTAGGTTTGTTGTTATTATTTTTAATCAATAAGGATTTAAGTTTATTTTCAGTTTTAATTTCTAATACAGTAAATATGGTAGATATAATCCATATAAACAAAAGCTCTTTGGAGTAGTCCTCAATAATTTTTAAGAGTGTAAAGGGGCTATGAGACAAAAACGTTTGAGAATCACTCTCTAAACTCTAAACCAATTGCTAACATAGAGACAGAGGCCCCACAAATATTTCAGAGTAAGACTAGGTGATTATTCCTTCCTCCCTGCTCTGTCTCCCTCCCCTTCTTTTCACTGGAATGGTGAACAGGAGGGAACATAAAAATTTGATCAGTGGTTTTTGACAAAAATAGTCTTCGAGGCCAGGTTCAGTCCATAGACTCTATTATCTATTAGCTCAGTAAGTCACCTAAGTATTGTTAATAAAATCTACTTTAAACAATTTCATTATCATTTATTGAAGATTTTCTTAGAAAATAAATCCTTTATACTTGAAAAACATATATTAATAGACATACCAGTCCCTGGTATCTGAAGGAATCATAGACACTTCTGATGAAAAGCCAAAATGGCCACAGGTATTCAAATCTGAACTCCAGGACAAAATCTGCCAGGAGGACAAGTGCCCACACTACCAGGAATTTCAGATATAAAAATGTACTGCAAAATATAAAAATAAGGAATTAATTCAAGGTCATTGGTGAAGAGCTAGAAAAAGAAAATAAACTTTTGTCTACAAGAGACAAAAACCATCTTCATATACCATGATAACAATGGAGATAAAGGAGAAAAGAGATGCTGCCATGACCCGTCTAAATTTTAAAGGCTAAAAAAGGATCTGGTGTTCATTCTGAGACCCACAACTATCAAAATAAGATGATGACCAAAAATGCTTAATCCCATTTAAGAAGAAAAAAAAAACATTTAAATCTCACCACTATTTAAAAATGTGCTAAGTGTCTGACTTCAAAATACTGCAACACTCTCAAAATTACAGCTTTCAAGCTGTTCTTCATTAGAAGAAAATGTCACATTTGAAAGGCTTCAAATTTGCTGTTTCCCCACCCCTCTACATCTGTTTGAAGAGTCTTTGAAATTCTTGATGCATCTCTCTACATGTTTGGAAGAATTCTGTATTTTCCCCCTTTCTCCTCTTGCCTCTCTATGTAGTATTCATCTGCATTAACCAAACAAAACCAAATGACTTCCCAAAATACACAGAAACTAACTTAGGGAGCAGATGCCAATTACTACTCAGGGCTATGAGGGCACAAACATGTACATTAAAGAAAAAATCCTACAGCATCCCAGCCTTGCTTCAGCCAAGATAAAAATATGTACTCCCAGTTTCCTCTGGACTTAACGATAAACAGAAACACACTTTGACAAGCCCGGTCACAACATGTATCTAACCACTGCAGTAGCTCAAAACAATGTAAGGACATAGACTTTTAAAAATTATTATTTTTCATATAATCTAAAGTCCATTCTTCCAGTTCATTTGTTATATAAAAAATATAAGACTTCAGATTCTACCTGTTAATAAGCCCCTAAGTCTGTATGTCCTTAAACCAGTCAATTCTGGAGCAATTCCAATGTCCTTAACCTCTCCACCAATCCTGGAGTTAAACTTAAGTATTTAAAAATATATTAAAAATTTTTAATAATTTATATTTATATAACATATAAATCATATACACAACATTTACAATTTAAATAACATATCTATAGAATAAAATATAATATATTTTCTAAGATCTACAGACTGTAAATACCTAAAATTCACTTTGATTTGGTCTAGAGCCTTGCCTGATATTTTCCAACACAAACATTCCAATACTGATGTTGTAAATTAGTTGAGTATAAACCAACAACAAAATCAAGACATGTAATAAATAATTTCAAAATATATTAAAGTAAGTTTCAAAAAGACTTATATACTTGGTGGGGAGGCGGGAGTGCTAACAAAAGCAGGATCCAGCTTTGAGGATTTTTCCTGTGCCCTCTGAAGCCACACAGGTAAAAGATGTCAAGAGCAGACACATATGACCATCAATGATGCAGTTTCATAATGATACAAAATCTGCGACTAGGGCCAATTTCTAACGCTAATTTTTGGTAGAACTTTTTGAGCTCTTTTAGAGGACTGCTGTGGAATCTAGAAACCCAAGGCAAACCAAAAGAACACAGGCTTGAATCCTAAGTTTTTTGGTTTTCATTTCACTAGAGACACGTTAGCCAGTTGAGGACAGGATCCTCATTCTCACTCATTAATCCATCACTGATTCAGTGGAGGGCATTTAATATTTTATTAAAAGGAAGAACTTAACCATGTAGGCATTCATTCACAAGCACAAAACTAATCTAAAACTAGATTTCCAAGCTGCCTGGCTTTAAAACTAAAGGTTTTCCTCCTGATTTTAAAATTGTTTCTAGGTCTTAAAGAAGAAGTAACAGCCTCTCGTCCAGTTTCTAAGGCATTTAAGAAATGGCATGCAAATGTACTTCCTTCTCTGATGAACACTTTCTCCCACGGGGCCGTCTCTGGAATGTAACTAAATGAGACATGGTGGGTCCCTCCTCTAGTCATCACCATTCTCCAGGTGGAGAAGGTAGAGTACTGCCAACTACTTACCAAATGCTCCCAAAGCACTGCAGAATCCCAGTCTAGCCAACAACATTCCATTTCACTATTTAGATAGCATTATCTAATGAATGGCAGCCTGTTGAATACTTTTTAAGAGCTCAGTCATTTAAACGTAAGGCAATACAAAATGATCATCTTTGTTCCAGCGACTACTCTTCTTCAATTCTGTAACTTTAAGGGAGTTGTTTTTCATGTATATCTTTTCACACAACTGCTTTCATACCACTGATGTTTATTGACACCCAGTTCTTACTGAGTTACAGTTAAGAAGTACAGGTATCTAAGGAAATATTTCACAAACATATGCCATCCCCCAACTTTCCTTGGGCTCTCTTTTTAGGTGGGCCTGCCTTTAAAATCAAGAGGCAATCTAATTAATAAAATTGATTTTACTCTAGTAAATCTAGTAAATTTTAGTCTTGAATTATATTGATTCATTTCAGTCTTATGGGGTTTTATAAAATTTAGGACAACTGCCTGATTCAGTATTCCCTAGCCCTCTATATCAATAAATTATGCCTCTTGTCCTTCTTTCAGTACATGTACCAAAGTTAAAAGACAAGTAATCTAAAATGACTGCTTATCAGTGTAGAAACCCTAATTCCTCTCCTTCCTGTTCTAAAGGTCGTTAAGATTTTGCCAAATCCAAAAGACGACATTTTAAAGGGGGAGAAAATCAAACCATTATGGCATTCCAAATATCTTTTAAACCATGAAGAAATTCTGATTAAATATAAAATATTTTTATACATATGGTTCATAATGACTTATGGCTAACTTGATGTTACTTTAACTTTCTGGTCCAAATATATTTACTTATAACTACAGAGTATCTTGAACAAAAATTTAAAGCATAACTAAAACAAAAAGGTATTTTTCATAATAATATATTGAAACTAGGGCAGACTACAAAGCCTTTGGATGGTCCTGTATGCTTCTATTCTGAGTGCCACTTATGAAATAAAGAAGAGACATGTGCAATCATTAGGCTTAATGGTGCAGATTCTTTCAAAGTGGTTATTAACCAGATTCTTTTTGTCCCCCATTCTATTCTTACCTTTGCCATTTATAAACATTTTTTACCTGACTCTAATTAGCAATACCCTCCATGAGTAGATTAATCATCTATGATTAAGGAGAAGTAGTACTGAACATTCTTCTTTTTCCAAGCAGACTTTCTCTCTAGTATCTCTAGCTGTCTGTAAAATGGAGCCCACATAATTACCACAGGGTGGCCATCAATCCTCAGTATGTGACCTTTCTCTAGGCACACGAATGGCCATTTAGTTTACTTGGTCCTCACCACAGAAATAACTGCGGAATATCTCCCTGGTTGTGCTAGTGGCCATCTATCTCAATCCCTCGCTTCCCTGTCCTCTCTGTAATAACACCTGAGCTGCTTTTAGCTTTAGTATGTAGCATGATACTTTTTGGACTTCAGGTAATAGTACTTTTATCAAAGTACACACTTTTATCAAAGTACACACAGTGAAGACAGAGGGAGATGTGATGCACAGGTGACTGGGAAAGGTGTCTGAACAAAGCAACATCAGCAAAGATAACACACAGAGCTTCTGCCTGAAGATTACCATGCACCTGCTCTCAATCTGTTGTGCCTGTTCTTCACTCGGAAGAAATGAGTCTAATCAGCTTTGCTCTGGGTGCCAGACTATCACTCCATTTGGCCTACCTGCTACTAGCTCTGACTACAGTGGGGATTCTCAAAGTGTCTTCTATTAAGCCTGACATTAAAGAAATCTGCAAAAATGTAAAACCACATCATTCTTCTCATGGATCTATTATTGTTATTTTTATATGAAATACGAGGTATTTAAAATTTGTCTTAATTTCTAATACAGTAAATACCAACAGATATAATCCATACAAACTAGAGCTCTTTGGGATTCTCAATCATTTTGAAGAGTGTAAAGAGTCCTGAAACAAAAAAATTTGAGAAATGGTGAACTACACAAATCACGCATGAGCCTCAAGATAAAATGGACTAGAACCACTACTATGTTCTGCAACCACATCCCTTTGGAAAATCCAGAAAAGGGGAGCAGCCTGAGAAGACCTACTTGAATCATATTTCTCTTTTCTATTCTAGGCCTCCTGCAGACTACAAAGAGAACCTTTCTAAAGTTAATTACACACACACATACACATTCATACATATATACATACACATCCACAGCAATGACAACACTAACAGTGTGAAATATGCCCAGTTAAAAGGGAAAAAAATCTAAAATGGAAATCACTAAAAAAGCTTTTAAGAAGTAAGTGGCTTAGTAATTTTATAAACAACTATACAGATTAAGGAGATATCAGGGACAGACAATACAACTTAATTTAACTGGAGAACTTAGTTTTAGAAATTCTGCTTCAAAAACACTGATGGGTGAAGAAGCACATTAGGAGAAAGAAAACCAAAGGCCCTAAGAAAGTATGTTAATAGTGTATAAACATTAGAAATTCATTTCATTAACGAATCAAGTATTACACTTCATATCTTCAATAATAGTAATCATCTACCTAATCACACCCTACCTTTATATCACATTTGTAACTTTTCCAAGTACTTTCATATTAATTACCTCAATTTTTCCTTACAACTGTGAAAAAGGCAAGGCAGTTATTACCATTTTATAGGCAAGAAACCTGAGGAACAGGGAACTAATAGGCTGCAGGGCACTGTTGAAAGAGCACAGAAATGTGAGTTAGAAGACCCCAGAAAAGAGAGTGAATTCTACATGGACAAGAAATGGTCAAGAGATTAAGTGAGGAGAAAAGCCAAGAAACTTTTGTGTAAAATAGAATCTTATTTTTGTTAAGAAAGAAAGACACATATTTGTTTCTATAGACAAAATGGAGCTATACTTATAATTTATAACAGTGACCATCCCAGAGCAGGAGTACTAAGGTCTATTACATTATACTGATACATTGCCATACTGCTTTAATTTTTTTTTAAGGCATGTGTTACTTTTATTTTTTAACTTCATTTTGAAATAACTTTAGACTTTTAGAAAAGTTGCATAAATAGTACAAAGAATTTACTCATATCTTCATTGAGATTCCACAGATGATAAAACATTTTATCAGTTTCTGATACCATTCTCTCCCTACATATGCATACATATTGGTTTTGTTTTCTGAACCACTTAAAAATAATTTACAAACATAAGGTTTCTGCTACTAAATTTCTTGAAAATAAGGCTATTCTCTTATATAACCATAGCACAATTATCAAAATCAGGAAATTACCATGGATATAGTACTATTACCTGATCTACAGACTTTATTCAAACTTCAGTAATTATCTCACTCATGTACCTCATAGCAAAGCTAGGTAGCTCAAATAATTGATCCTGGTCTGAGATCACATTTTGCATTGTTGTCACAGCCATATCGGTTGTTTTTATACAGGAGAGATTCTTATTTTGAGATGGAAAAAGGGTTAATGACCTTGCATACATACTGCAGGTAGCTACTGCTTCACCTGGAAATGAAGATAGGATACTTGCCCTACACATAATGGACAGTTTGAGAGGATCATGTGTTATTATCCATAAACCTCATGCAGAAAGGATAAAGCGGAAGAGTACAGTAAAACAAAAGGAGATATACACTGAGGGCTAGATAGGTAAGATCTCTATCAAGTAGCTAAAGCTGGGGGGGCAACCCCAGTTTCCTCACCTGTGAAACTGAAGCTAATGCCCTTAGTGGAACAAAATAAGAAAATGAAGAGAATAGCAGAAGCAGTAACAGCAAACGTTTTTTTGAGCAATTAATCTAAGTCAGGTACTATGCTAAGTATTATATGTGATTTAGCTCAATTATCCTTGTAACAATCCTATAAAGTAAGTATTATTATTCACTATCCTCATTTTAAAGATGATACAATTGAGGGTTAAAGCAGGTAAATGACTTATTCAAGATCACACTAGTGTCAAGAATGTCTGAAACTAAATTCATATGGCTTTAAAGCCAATATGCTTATCCATCACACTGGACTTTACCATCTCACATTAGATGCTAAACAAATATTATGCTCCTTAATATCCCTTCCTACACATATACTCAAGTTATATAATTTTCAATTCTCCAAGAGAACCAAGTTTTTTTTCAAAAGCAGATGTATTTTATGAAAGAATAAATCATTGGTATCTCAATTCATAAACTATGAATTTGTAAACTTAATTTGAAAATACACTATGAAGCTCTGCAGAAAAAATTTTGAAGTCAAATTTCCTTTACAGAAATAATTATGGCACAGAAGATGGGATAACTCAAGGCTGCTTCCCAACAATATTCATACTCCTAGAATGGTCATTGTAATAGAGGAACACGTAATTTAAAACTAAAAAGACACCTCATTTTAAAAAAATCAGAAATACAATGAAAGATGATGTATAGCCTGTCAAGCCTAGAAAAAGACAAGAAAATAGTACTTATTACACCTGAGAGAGAAGCCTCCAGCCTTAGCATTTCTCTCAGCTGAGACAGTTTTTGTTTGACCATGAATGTGGCACTCTTTCTCTGTAGAGCTCAAGTGTCCTCACTATAAGATAGGCCAAGTACTGACTTCAGTACTGAGCAATTTTTTAAGTGTTCTGAAGATGAACAAAGTATTAATATAATTTAAAAGCAGAGGGAGATTATTTTTAGCCACCTCCCATGTCTAGATAGAAAACAGATCCCAAAAAGCTCAAATGAACCAGTGATATCTACAGATGTACCTAAAGTGGATCAGTTGCATCACTTCAATCCACTAAATGCAAAAGCTCTGAAAAAGAAAAGGCAACAGAGGAGATGAGGTGAGGGATAAATTACTTCTGATGTCATAAGCTCAATATGAGCACACTGTCCTTAAGGGCAGCAGAGGAAAAAATAACAAAGGAATGAAGGCAAGTGCCACCAAGGGGCTTCAACGACAGGCATCTTTAGAAGGTAGATGAGCTGAGACCAGTTTGGATGTCAGTTAAGCGTCAAAGTAGACATAAAGCCTCAAAGAATACACTCTAACAGTTGGTTACATTTTTTTTAAGTTTCCATTACCAGAATGCACGTGCCTGAAGGTAAGAGACCTCGAGGAAATAGTCACTCCTTAGGTATTTGAAGAAATCCACGATCCAAAATAAAGTCTAGCAAAGAGGAGGTGTTTCTACTGTTGGCATGAACTGTCATATTCATGCAGCTTGTTGAGCAGGCAACTTATTTTTTTCTGGACCTATTTCTTGAAAACAATCAAGTAAAATAATTATACCAAAATCTAGTAAGCCTAGAGAATAAAATAATCAGTATATTTGAAGAGCACACTAAATTTTATCAAGAAAAGTAACCCAATTACAGCATTTCACTTTGAGGTCTTAACTATGTTTGTAAAATTTCTTTCTGAGACCTCCAGACTCCACAAGATACGTGTTATATCTTGTTAGAGCCCCTTAAGTACCACCTGGATGGTAGCCTAGAAAATGACAAAACAAAACACACATACGCATACACAAAAAAAACCAAAAGTTTTGTATCAGTGGGGAAATCTGGGAGAAACAGCCAAAGAAAAATACTCTGGAAATATAAGCACTTATAGAACATGGATTGGGTCCATGATATTCAGCATATAATTAACAAGAGAATGAAAATAGTAAGTTATTAAGTCTGCCATTAAAATCGGTCTCCAAATTTGTGAGGTTCAAGAAAGGCCATGAGGAATCACAGTGAAGAACAAGCAGAGTTATCACTGATCAAACAGGAAGCTTTTAAACAAATAACCTAAAATAAATCACAGTCCCTCCTTTCCCCACCTCAACTCGCAGCAGCAATTTAAAGGGATTTTCAAAACATCTAATGAAACTGAACTGCCAAGAATGCTCAGACAAGAATCATAAATGAAAGCTAGAGCAAAACAGTTTTTTTTAAGTAGTACAGATTAAAGTAGCAAGAACTACGTACAAAAATTCCAATGTGGCTGATTTATTTAAATATATTTCGTGGAAACTACAAATATAAGGCTTTAGATAAACACCTTGCTGGAAAGGTGAGTGAAAAAGTTTCAGTTTCTCCACTGTACTTACCCCCTTCCCCAACATTCCTCTAAAATAATACCAAATTTACTGCTTTTATATCAAGTACAGCATTGTTGAAGTTCAAGCCTACCAAGGTTACCAAAATGCTTTTAGGCTGTGAGGTTGTTACATCGGTATCTGGGGTTTCAGTTGCAGAACACACAATCAAGGCAGCCAAGGGTCATGCCAGCCTCCAGTGGCTTTAATAAGCATAGCTCAAAGGAGTCTAAAACTAGGCTTAGGAAACATCACTAAGGAGACAGGAAAAGCAGTAAAGTGAAATCTCTGGAGACCAGATTATTTAGACAAAGGTCTGAAAAAGGAAATTAGGAAGCTGAGATGAATGCAAACTTTGACCACTCAAAAAGTCAAAGGTCAGAAAATACTTCTCTGAAATAAAGCTGGGAAAAAGTCATATAAATTTGACTCATATATATATATTTATATATGAGTAGGGAAGACATATATACCAGGGAAGCCCTGAGTCCTCAGTCCTAGTTTTAAGGCATTAAGCTGTAAAAATGTCAGAGCAAAAGCTTCAGGCAATATGCTACAAAGAGAACCCAGCACAAGATGACAGTAAGTATTCATACATGCACACATGATGGGGTGGTGTTTCCTTCAACCAGGAGTAATAACAAAGATGCAAAATAGTTTCCTGAAGCATAAAACACAGGACTTACTTAAAAATCTCAATATACTTAATTGGGTAAGTAATAATTTTAACTGCAGAGACTTTAAACAAATGTTTCTACCTCTGTCTTCTGCTTACCACACCTTATCTCCTCATTTTCCAACTATAGTCAGTAATTCTCAGAGGGAAGGAAGCAGAAAGTATGGTAGAGCAAAAGGTGGGTGAACCACACAGAATCCTCTTCAGGCTTTCAAACAGGACATAACATTGCAATCCACCTCAACTGGAGAATCACTGCATATAATTATACAGTATTGGTGGTGGTGTCTGGTGCATGTGTGAAGGCAGACACAGGGACAGAATCACTGCCCTAAAACCCTAGGACCTCTGAAATGTGATAGTTAAGGGAAGTTATTCATTTAACTTTTTCTTATTAATAACTTTTTTCATAATTTCCAAGGCACTTTCATATCTATTTCATTTGAGTTAGAAAATATTCCCTTACTTAGGAATACTCTGTCTACTTCATCATAAAATAATAGCACAGGGCAAAATAATAAAGCTCTTAATGCGTCGGGCAAAAATTTAACTTAACAAAAGTATTTTTACTTGAACAGAACTCAAAATCCTTTGGAACCTCAAAACCAGTACACACATTTAAGAGAGCATTATTATGGCCTTCTAGACTGTAAACTCCCTGAAGACAAGCAACTATATCTTATCCTTATCTCCCACAATTCCCTGAACAATGCAGGTCCTTAGCTGAATACAGTGGATTAGCTTATATCCATTTACTGATTAATTCACTCAACATTTATTGATCAGTGAATTCCTACTCAGTGTCAGGCTCTATGTTGGCTCAAGTTTTTTTAAATGACTCTAAATTTTAGCCCTTAATAATATCAAAGAAAATGATCACCATTCCTATGTCCTTTCTCTTATTCTTGATTATTAATTTGACTGGAATGACATATTTCTATATGTCTCAAGTTTCAAATGATAGGCATATATATAAGTGTAGATAACGTTAATATAATGTCTAAAATCCATTTCCCTTCTACCTTGCCCTGAGAAACAATTTTATCACAACCATTATACTGACAGTAATGATATCATTTGACAATCACCTCAGTCACAGTTGCTAGATTGGAGCCCATCTTTTTCAGCAAGACCAAGCAGCAACTGACCCTTTGTTTTGACTAATCAGCTTTAGTTTAAGGTTGTACCAAATCCTACTGTCTTTCCTGCCTCCTTAAAGTATAAACCAAACATATTAAACTGTGATAGCAACACCAGGGTGAACCATATTTGTATAGCACACTAGAATTTGTGGAGTTCACAAACTGTATGTTATGACCTTCAGTCCTCAAAACTCATGTGACATATGACAGAACAAGGGCTCAAAGCTGTGGATTCCCAATGCCTATCCAAAGTGGCAGGGCGGGGATTCTGGGTCTGAACCCAGGTCCCCTGATGCCCATAGCCCAGTCTCTCTTTACCACAGCTTCCTCCTTGCTATGCCCATGCTCAGAAAGTTGTGCATACTGAAAGTAATAAACCCATGAAAGTTCATGCAGTTAAATAGTAGAAAGTGGTTATCAAAAGTGTCAACAGAGCTTCAGGGAAAAAAACAAAGCTCTCTCTGAGACCTAAACTGGTCAGATGTAGACAAACAAAATGGCGAATAGATGGTGTGAAAAATAATTTAGTGTAGACTTAAATTTGATGATAAACACAAATCTGAAATTCATAAATCCTCAACCACCATAATTTATACCTGGCCCACATCCTGTTTGTTTGCTTTAGAAATAAATGGAAATTTTCTAAATCTCTTTTTAAAACCAGAATTGGAAAAAAAAAAACAAAACTATGATATTGTTCTTCATGAAGTCCGACATTCCATAATACAAACTAAGAAACAAGTAACTGAAACACTCATTTGATATATGATGCTCCGACAAGAAAGATAGGTAAAAATAAATGTAGGTCTTCTATTAACATTTAACTTAATGCTAAACAGAGGAGAGCACCCAGATTTGAGAGCGGAAACACTGCTGTTTTTTAAAAATTGTACAAATAAAACTCTGCATAACTTGTATAGGTATTTACCATTAACTTTTCAGATAAGAAAATTCGAAGTCCCAAAGATCAGCAGTAGAATAATAAGTTATTCAATAGCCAATGAATTAACTTCTTCACATTGACTTGAATGGTTACTATGGGGCAGGTACTAAACTGGGCATATTCAGATACAAAGAGAAGGTGGAACACTATAGAAGACATGTAAACAGTATGACATTCCCAATCATCTTGCTATACCGGAGGTACATCATCACGTTACTGTAAATAGCAACCATTCAGATGCCATAGTTGTCCTTAGTCTACCACCTCTGTTAATATGCTTTTTCTGTTCTAGTGTCACTAGTAAGTTGTTCAAATTTTTCCCAAATGCCAGGGAAAAAAAAACCTACCTTTATTCAAGAATTATAGTGTAACTTGAAAAGACCTTTCCTGCACCCATGAAATCTGTAGGAAAAATGGAGGGCTTTTTTGTTTTTTGTTTTTTTTGCTTTGACAGAATTCGTTTCAGTGGTCAGGTATGACTGATGGTCTGTTTTACTTAACAGCTTTTTCCCTTGCTAGATACAACAGGGTCTGGTACATAGAGTATATACTTGTTGAATGAATGAGTTATTCCTATTATCTATGGCTCTTTACATTAAGGATATATATCCAAGAATTTTTAACTTTGACTGACTGCTTTTAAACTTGAAATAAAGAAAACCCCGGATGTTTTACATCAGTCAGAGCTTCCTGTGAAAGCAATCATTCCATATGTGTAAACAGTAGCATGTGCAAGGTGTACAGTTACGCGAGGACATCTTGGGTGTCATCTCTACCTCCCATATTTCTCTTAAGTCCCACTGTTAGAAGAGCAGAATTGTAAAGCGTCAGGAGGGTTCAATGTAGCCTGTATCTACATGCTGAGAATTCTCTTTGTAAACTAATTACTTTTCCACTGATATCATTTCTTTATCGAGGCAAGTACCATTTAGAATTAACATTCAGAGAAGAACCAGAAAATAACAGTCATACACAAATTCTGCTTAGGAAAGCTGTGATTGTCACCAGATTGCCCAGGAACCTGTTGTCCATCTTCCCCTCAGAGTACCAAATTCAATTTCTATTTAAAGGGCCACTGCTTTTCTTTTGCAGGAAAAAATAGTTGCCAGTTTGGAGAAAATCCCTTTTCAAAGGTTCGAAGACAGCTACCCGCTTTAAACTGTTAAAATAATGTTTGCTGAGAAAACGATCTATCAGCTCTTTCTGAGTCTGGACTGGGGCCACATGGCATGATTTGGGGGTACCGCCTTCAGTCCTGTGTGCCAAGTTTGAGATCTCATAAAAGTAGAAGGCGAAAGAATGGGCACAGTGGGCACCTGCCCAGTCTGCCGGGAGCCTGCAGGGCCACTGTCTGCTCGCAACTTCGTCAGCCTTTCCCTCCCGGGCATACGGTCCACGCGCCTCCCGGCTCAGACCGACGACCCTCAGGCCAGAGCAGACGGGGGACCAGCGGAAGCCCTTTGGCCCCGGGAACGGCCCTTGGGGCCCAGAGGCACAATCTGGGGGGTGCGGACTCGGAGGGGGCTCTCCGACCACCCTCCCCGGAGGGCTCGGGCGCTCCCAACGGCAGCGCGGCGGTCCCTCAGCCCGCACCAGCCGCACCCTCCCAACCCGACCGGCAGCCCTCGCCACGCCCCGCGCCCCCGGGGCGGACCCGATGGGCCGGCGAGGGCCCCCCGGGCAGCGTTCCTCCGGAGAGTCCCCGGCGCGGAAGTGCGGCCTAGTCGGGATTACATAACGGGGCCGGACCCCTCCGGAGCCCAGCGGGGGACGCGGGGCCCGCGCAGGCGGAGGCGGGGGTGCCGCCGCTCACCTGCCATAGATGCCCTCCGTGATCCGGTTCCGCTTTAGGGGGCGGCGGAGCTTACTGCAGTCGGCGTTCCGCCGCTTCATCCTCCCGCTGGGGGGCCGGGTGCCCGCGCCGCCGCCGTCTCTCACCTCAGCCGCCGCCGGCCCTCCCCGCGTCGGGCCTGGACTCTACCCCTGGGGCCGGTCACACAGACATGGAGCCAGCACCCGGGGGGAGGGGGTGAGACAGGCAGGGGGCGCGTTCAGAGCCTCCTCCGCCTTCGGAAACAAAGAAATGACAATTCCGGGGCCCGCCCGCCCCAGCACCAGCAGCAGCCTGCCCCGCCTCCTCGCTCCGACGGACGGCCTTCGAGACCAATCGAAGACGCCGCTTCGCCGCTGCAGCCCAATTCCAGAACCCGCTGAGGCAAAATGAACCCTAGAACCCGCCTCCTTGAGAGACAGAAGAATGTACCAATCATTATGGGTCTGGGCCCGTGCCTGGGCCTATCAGAAAAGATTTAAATAGAGGCTTATAAATAGGCCCTATAAATATAACATCCTATATTATGCCTTGTAGCGAAGGTACGCCTCATTATTATTGGGTTGCATTTCATTGTATTATAATCCATACTACGGCATACTGTGCTAGATTCACTGTAAGCTATCACTAGCGCCACATGAGATCGGAGGCCTGGGTTTGCGGCATGTGCTGTTTCTGCGCTGACATGTGCTCCCGTCAGCCGCGTTATTATGTAAGGGGCTCGCAGCATCCTCCCCATCCGGGAGCTCTGGGGGCAGCTCCAGAGTTCCTTTCTGCTGATCCTGGAGCGCTCAGCCAGGCTAGCCCCGTCAGCGCGCCACGAGGGTACGAATGACAAAGCAAACCTACACACACACATACACAGACAGACACACGTGCGCGCGCGCGCACGCATGCACACACACACACACACACACACACACACACACACACACACACACACACACACACACACACACACACACACACACACACACACACACACACACACACGTCCCGTGACGTGATGACAGCGCTGCGGCCAATCAGAGGAGGCGCTAGGCGGGCCGCTTCGGTCCCGCCCTCTGAGGTCACGTCACGGGGGAGGAGCCGTGGGTGCGCGCGACGTCGCGTGAAGCTGCCGGGGATGTGTGGGGCGGTGTGGCTCTGTGTACACGTCCGCAGGGCGGGCTGGGCTGCGGGCTCTGCGGGCACCGTGCCTGCTGGACTGGGCTGGCGTCGGCGTCTGAGGCGTGTCTGCCCCGCGCCGGGGAGTGGGGATCGGGTCCTGGGGATAGAAAGCCAATCGAGAGGCTGCTCCTCGGGGGCCGAGTTTCTCCGAGGCTGCTGGGCCAGCCACCCTCCTTACCTAATACTCCTAGAGCGGAGATTTGGTGCCAGGCACCATGCAGGGTGCTTTGCCTCTCTTTGTTTTGCTCATTTACTCCTCGTTAAAACCTTGCAACGTTGGTATGGCAAAAAGACAGCGAAGATTTATTTTTAAAGAGAAAAAAATAAGAATGTCATTAAAGGAAAAGGGAAGATGTAGAAACGTAGTAGCCAACAGGAAAAATGTTACCCATGGATCCCTTTCACTTTAACACAACCACTGTTAACATTCTGTATTTTTTCCCTTAACTGTTTTCCCTCATGGCTGATACTATTATTATTATTATTATTATTATTATTATTATTATTATCATTTATTAAACAGAATGGTGATCATACTAGATGTTCAATTTTGTATTCTGTTCTTCATTTAACACAAGCGTTTTTACATGTAATTATGCACTTTTCCTATTTCTGACAGTAGCAGAATCTCTTACTAAGCGGCTGGGCCAATTTAACCACTCACCAACAGCAGAACTGTTAGGTGGTCTTCCAGGGCATTAAAAAAACTTCCAGAAGTAAATGACATCTTGTTTTGTCCTGGGTTGAGTGGACCTCTCACTGTCCTGTGGTCACTCCCTTAACACCCCTGAAATAGGAACTTGTGATTTATACCAAATGCATCATCCTCAATCACTGCTCGCTGTTACCTTATCCTGCTCACAAATCAAAGATACCCTAGTGCCTGAAAGAAAAAAACCTATTCTCTATTACGGCATCCAGGGCTCATCACAATGGGGACCCACTCCTCTTTTCTAGGGCTACTCACTGTCCTCAGACCCACTACAAACCTCTCCTCTTCCCTCCTTCCTGCTTTTGCTCCTATACAGCGCATCTCCATCAGTGCTGCTCCTGACTTCTTATTTCTTTGGTGAAGCTTATCCATCCACCTAGGCAAAAAGCTTCTTGGGAATTACTACAGAGATGAAGTTTAGAAACACGGCAAGAATACCTGCTTATTCATACTAGGATTGGAAGTCCAGCTTGGCCATTTACTGGCTTGGCCAAGATACAGAATCTCTCACAGCCTCTGTTTCTCCTCAGGTATCTTTTAAGTGTTATAGGATAATGAACTTTTAGAGCCGAGCATGCAGTCAGTAACAGCAAGTAATTACTGTTAGTAGTATACTTGTTTTTCAGCCCTCACCTCTCTGCCAGCATGTTGATAAAGTGGCACTGGGCAGCCAAGGATAACAAACTCTGTGAACTCGAACTTTCACCGAGACTGCCCATCATTGTAAAAGGATCTGAGTGGAATGCTCTGCTTGGGGCAGCCGGAAGAGGCATCAGGCCAAGGCAGATTGGTTCACTGGGGAGGATACAGGCAGGACCTAAATCAATGTGGCCGGAGATTGAAAGCACTAGGAAGGAGAGGTACAAGGTGGGATCCTGGCACCAGCCCCCACAGGGACTCCAGATCTGACAACCCCCTTGTCTTCACAACCTGGGCCAGAGACTGAGGCAGCCAACTTCACAAGATTAGCCAACTCCCAATTGGAGGTCTTTTCCACTCCCTACTATGTCCTTGTCATCTAGGAAGGTGCTGTGGCACACTGTGGAAAGGATAGGTGAGTAATCTGGAGAAAAGATGAGAGAGGCAGTGGGGACACTTGCCAGCTTTCTGGAGCTCACTACCTAGCCTGCCATCAAATAGGTCGCTGACAAGGGCATTGCATGCAGTGGCAGAAATGTGGAGTGTCTGGGAGCCACTGGACACATGGCTGAATTGCTGTTGAGCATAGGGCTACATGGGAGCAGAGAAAGGGCAGAGAGAATCTCAGGCTGATGACCCAAGAAGAGGCAATCTGGAGGTCTGGGTTTCAGTCCCAATTCTGCTGCCAACACACTAGTGTCCTTAGTTGAGTCACCTGTTCACCCTGTGCCAAGATCCCCTCTGGAGACATTTCAGGCTCTATGTTTAGAAGCATTTTTCACATGTTAACTCCATTGTATAGTTGAGAAAACTGAGGCTCAGAAAAAACGAGGTCATGCATTTGGTATGGTAGAGCCAATTTAGCTCAATGGCACAAGCTGAATAAAATTAAGTGTTGATGCTATAGGCACATATAAATGGCTGTTAATGGTTAGGGTTGTTGATCTGATGATCAACTGGAGTAAGATGATGGGAATGGCCTCCTTGCCAAGAGCCCAAGAATAGGCCACAGTAAGAATTCTCCTCTCCATTACCTTCTCTCTTACTTCTCCTGCCCCAGTGGACCCTCTCTTTTCCTAGCTCACCCCAGCCCAATCCCCTTTGGCTCTAGCTGAGTGCCAGCCTTTCCCCTCTGAGCCCTGAAAAGGCCCTTTGGGATCATAAGGGCCCAGAGCTGGGCTGCCATGAGGTCAGCCTCCTACTTCCACCACCAGTCAGGAACTAGGGGAATCAACAGGGGCCGTTTACAGATAAGTAAAACAAGGAACGGAAACCATTTGTTCTCACTCAAAAGACCTAGGGCCAGACAGGAATTCAGGGCTGTCCCTTCTCTTCTATTCCCTTTTATATAGGGACTTTCTGATGGCCAAGGGGTTGGGATTCACAGAAGTTCAGAATAGCCTTGAGAGAGATCATCACACCCTGTTTCACAAACAAGCAAATTTCATCCCCACCTCTTTCAACAGAGTGATTTCCTCAAGCCCACCAGGCAGGGCTGCTTTGCTCAAGCCCACCAGCTTTGCTCCTGTCCCACAGGAGTCACAGAAAAGTCCAGACATTGGGATGGTCACCTCTTATATCTATATCTGCCAGAGAACCTATTAATGGAGGATATTCATTGTAGTGTTTAGAACAGAAAAGTTTAGAAGTAGCCTAGATAGCCCACAAAGGGAGTTGGCCAAGCAAGTGATCACACATCCTTACACTGGAAGTCAGTGTAGCATGGAGAACAATTAAGCATAGTACTATGTGAAGCCACTAATCTAAGTACTTTGATTTAATCCTCACTACAACTCTATGAGGTAGAGATTATTACAGAGGAGAAATTAAAGAGGAGAAAACTATGGCACAGCACAGTTATTTGCCTAAAGTCACATAGTAAGTGATAGGGCTAGAACACAAACTCAGGCAGTCTGGTGTCAGAGCCTAGGCTCTGAGCCACCATCCTACAGTGTTGTAGGAAGATTCTCTTGGCTTGGAAACTGCTTATGATATACTGTTCATTAAAAAAGCAAGTTACCAAATCATTTGTGCAATATAATTCTATTTTTATAGGGAAAAAATAAGGCATAAATTCACATGAATAGAAAAAAATCTGGAAAGGTTCACACACTTAGAAGCAGAGCTGGTTTTGAAGATGTTGAGGTGAACCTTTTTGTAAACTTTTTGCATCCCTTCACTTTCAGAATTTCCTACCATAAACATACTAAGCTTGTATAGTAAAAATTGCTAACATTTATGAAAACTTATCTACACATCTGGCACTTTATATGCACTCCCTTACTTAATTTTTACAACCACCCTATGGGGTTGACACTGATTTTCTCCGCTTAACAGATGATGAAACTGACTCAGAGATAGTGATCTTCTTACCCAAGGTCACACAGCTAATAATTTGCAGAGACAGGATTTGAATCCAGGTTGCCTGGCTCCAAAGCTCATGTTTGTCATATGAACAAATGGTTGGCTTAGCCACACTTTAACCAGGCATGCCCAGAGCAGAATTTTACCTTTGGGGTGGACAGGCTTCCAGAGAGGGAGTGGAGGGCCTGCCCGTCTTGTGGTCACTGCCCATGAATGAGCTTTACAATGCTTGAGTCAGGTGAGGAGAGCCTGGTGAGTGTTTTCATACACTATTTTCTGTTTGTACAGAAAGTGCATGATCACATGTGAAAGCTGCAGTCTCCCTGACTTGGGTCGTCATGGCTGGAGGAGGCCTGGCCACTCAGACCAGGATGTCACAGCCTTGGACCGCTTGCCCACCTTCATTTCTATAACCCAGGTTGCCAAGCATGCTTACATATTCTCATGTGCACAAAACCCCATGAGAGCAGACTAGCTCATCTTATTTGACTCATAAGGCAATTGAGATGACCATGAGTGGTTTAGTAAGTGGAAGGCAGAATTACAAAGTAGTTAACAGCACAAGCCATGGCATCAATGGGTTGGGTCCCAACTCCACCATTTATTAGCTGTGTGACTTTGGGCATTCACATCACTCTCTGAGCAGCAGTTTCCTCAGCTGTAAAACAGGAGTGATGATGCCTGTACTCACACAGTTGAGGGAAAGATTAAATGAAATAAGATATACAAATTGCTTGGTGTACTGCTTGGTTGTCCAGAAATGGCAGCTGTTATTCATTCAGCAAATATTTATTGAGCAACTACAATGGACCAGTCACCGGGTGCTGAGGATGCAACAGTCAAAGGCCCCTGTTCTCCTGTTGCCACGATCTGAGGAGGGAGGGTGGAGCAGATACGAGATGGGAGGAACGTTTCAGGTGGAGGGAGCCACAGGTGCACACAGTGTTCTTTGCCCAACATTGTCTTATGAAAAATTTCAATCATACCAAAAAAGTTGAAAGAATTGTACAGTGAAAAGCCATTCACCTCCCACCTAGTTCAACAATTAGCATCAAACTGTATTTGTTTTATGATGTATGTGCTCTAATCCCCTGGGTTTTTTTTGTACCAGGTGACATGCCTTGAAGATTTGGAGACAGAATACGTGGAACTGTAGTCAGAAAATGGGCCTTTTGCAAGAGTCAGTGAGAACACATCTTACTAAACTGATGGACAGTACTGTAATGGGGTTTGTGGGGGGGATTTTGTGAAGGGGGGACCCTAGTAAACATAATATTCTTCATGTAATTGTAGATTAATAACAACAAAATAAATAAATAAATAAATAGTCAGTGAGAACAGAAGTTCACCTTTTGACAAATCTGTTGAGAGAAGCCAATTTAGCGGAGAGGACCCCTCCCTTTAGTAAAGAAAGCCTCTTAGTGCAGCAGGAAGCTTGGTTCCCTTGCCAAGCTGTCAGTCCCTCACGGGGCAGGATCAGGATGCACAGGGGTTTGGGATGCTGTCTTGCCAATGGGTTTTAGCCCCAGGCAAGTTCACTATAGATTCAATGTAACCAAAGAAGTGACAGTAGAACCTTTTTGGGGTGAAAGGTTTATACCCAACTTTATTTCCACAGTGGCAGGTCAATCACTAGAATCCCGTCCACTCAGAGCGAGTCTGCATGCAGCAAGCCGGTCTCTGCCTCTGGGCCTCTCTGCCCACACAGCCATCTCAGTCTCTATCCTCGATGCTGCCACCACTCCAGTCTCTGCTCTCCTGCAGCCTTGCAGCCATGTCACCATGTTGCACAGAGCACAGGGCTAAGCTCTTTACATAGAGTCAATAATGATGTATTGCCCACACATGTGTAGTGAGCTAGCCAACCAGGGCCAGGTGAGAATCCTGGCCATAGGAACCTTCACTTTATCTACATGTGCCATTGAACCATCTGCCATCCACAATGAATTTGCAAGCTGCTGAAAATAACCATCAGGGGCTACAGGCACAGGGGCTGACAGTGGCTGGAAATCTTTTCATGTTTGTCTGGCTGACATTTGGTGTCCCTAGGCACGTGGGTCCCAATACTTAGTTTATAGGCTCCTGGTACAGAACCCAGGCCAGTAAGGGTCATGTTCATTTACCCACTGCACAGGGGAGTGCCTCCATAAGGAAACCCAGACAAACAACAGTTCATAAGAAGTGCTGACAGCCAGAAAAAAGCCAGGAATCAAACCAGGGGTGACTATGAGGGGAATGAAGACTTGTGATCTCTGACCTCTAGGGGTTGGGACACCTTCTCCCTTATTTATTACTGAGGTAGCAAAGCACTTGGAATCCTCTGTTCCTAGACTTTTAGGATGGGAAGAAGACCTAGAAGTTATCTAGACTTATGTGCACGAATCAGAGTGCCTGGGTTCAAATTCCAGCTCTACTACTGACCAGCCCTGGGACCTTGCGCAAGTCACTTAACTTTCTGGGCCCCAGGATATTAGGTTCATAATATCTACACCTCACAGGGTCATTAACTGAGCTCATACATGCAAAGTGCCTAGAACAGTGCCTAACAATGGTGTTTAGCAAATATTAGCCCCAGAAAACATGTAAAGCAAAAGTAACCAGTGTTAATGGTTTGCAACCAAATTTTTTCTATGCTTGCATTAATGTAGTATTATTTTTTTTATTTTACAAAAGTGGGAACATATTGTTTACACTGTTCTGTAACTTGTTTTTTCACTAAATAATATATCCGCTTTTGATAAAGCCTGAAAGCATTTTCCTTCGGATTTTTCCACATATGTTCAGAACCATCATATTGGTGGCAAGTTTTGTGTCCTGTAGTTTATTAGCCAGCCTCCTACTATTGGACATTTAGGTTATTCTCATTTTTCTCTTCTATAAATAAAGCTATGATGAGCAAGAAGTGGCAGATGCCAACTTGTTGTATGACCTAGGGTATAACCTTCTGCGTCTTAGTTTCTTCATCTAAAAACAAAATAACAAGATACTAGTGGGTGAATAAAATCTCCTGCTATCCTCATATTAATCACTTCTAAGACATGTTGGACAAGTACCCATCACCTTCTACTTGCATTCCTCTAGTGACAGGGGGCTCACTATGTCATAAGCAGCCTGTTTCACCGGACAGTTGTAACCGTCAGTAGAGTGTCCACTCACATTGGACCAAAATCTGCCTCCCTTCAACTCCCAGTCTAGTTTGACTCTCGGGGACCCCACAAATTCAATCTTTACTCAGTGGCTAGTGGCTGGGGCCAGCGTAGAAGGTAAGAAAACTTGATTCCTCCCTCCCTTCTTTCCCCCTTTCTTGTTGTTCACTATATATCAGGCCTTTTGCTAGGCACATGGATGAGGCCATAGGAGAAGTTAGCCGCAGGGACAGAATGAGATCCCAGGTGTCCTAAATCCCATTTCAGGGGACTGTCCACAACTGTAGGATGGGGGTTCCCAGGCTGGTGGCCTTCCCCAAATGCACTGTAGTGCTCATGCCCCACCCAGAGTCCTGGGCTGCTCTGTAAGGAGGTGGCCAGAGGTGGGGGCAACTTCAGTTACCCAAGCCTCCTTTTCCCTCTCCGCCAAGTACCCTTAAAAGGTTTAGAAACAAATAGATTTAAATATAGATTCAAATATAAATAGTAGCTCTGAGGGGTTAGTTCCCTGTCCATATCCTCCCCAGGGCTCAGCATGAGTGACTGAATGAATTAACTGATGTTGGAATAAATGCATTCTTCCCCATCCCTGTTGGTCCCTCTGCTCCTGTGTTAACTCAGTAGACAGGCCAACAGAGCCAGCCTTGCAGCCTGAGATAAGGCCTTTGGCGGGTGTCTCTGCTATCACTCCTCCGAGTGGGTGTGGGAGCAGAGGGGTGATGCCTGGTGCTGGTGGAAGGGCCCCGTGGAGACAGACACAGGATGGTCTCTAAGTACCCACGATCTGTGCGGGGCTGCCTGCTCCTCTGGACCTTAACGCTGGAGGTGCCTCTCATCCTCATCTTCTTCTTATTCACCTCCTATGACACTTCCTTAAATAAAGAGAAGATCATTGGGGCCTATCGAGGTGAGTGTCTAGAGGTGAGGTGGTCACAGAGGCAAATAGCAGGGGCAGGGGCCTGGAAGGTCTGTGGTCCTCCAGGGACCTAGATGTTCCTTTCCACAAAGTCTCCAAGGAAAGGGGTTCCTTCATCTTCTCCATAAGTTTGTGCAAAGACCCAGTTAATAATGGAGGCTTTCCTTTTGGACCAGCATGGGCATCACCTCTTCCAAGAAGTCTTCCTTTATTTACCAGGGCAGAGTGAGGGGCCTCCTGTACCACCCTCCCCTTGGAAGCTTTAGTCTGTTCTCTTTCTCCACGCCCAACTTCTTCTCACTCAGGGGCTGGGAAGTCTGCATTCTGTGTGCAAAGCCAGAGCCGTAAGGTATGGCTAAAGAGGAGTGTAGGATGGTTGTTATTTCATATGCAGCTAAAAATATTCACGGACTGGATGAGAACAACTGTAAACAAGACAGATGTCCACAGTGGTGTGGCTTTTGCTTTTTTAAAAAACTGAGATGCATTTTAAGCATCTCAGTGCGCCAATATGCTGTTTATGGTAATGGGTAGGCTTCCTTGCGTGTTGTCCCTGAGCCAATTCTGAAACTTGGGTCTGGTTGAATGCTTGCCTGCTCCTAAGGGATGCTAACTGACTGGGTAACTGGAGGCAAAGGGAAGGCACCCCTGGGCTCTTAGCAGGGGACCGTGGGACAAAGAGATGATGCAGAGAGGGGAGCCTCTGCACCAATCAATGGACTGGCTAGAGAGAGGCCCTGAGCACAGACAAGCAACACCTGACACAATTTTAATTCATCTCAATTTACTTTAACTCTTTTGAACCCAATACAATGTAATTCAATGCATTCATTCCTTCATTTATTGATCCAGCACTGTAATACATCCAGTGTGGAATCCAGACACATGCTAATTAGAACTGATATTTATTGCACACTTACTACGTGCCAGGTACCATTCTAAAACTCTGCACTGAACCTTCACAACATCCCCATCACATAAGTACTATAATGATCTCCATTTTTCATACAAGGAAATAAGGCACAGGGACATGGAGTAATTTTCCCGGTGTTGCTCAGCGAAGCAATAGCACCACAGATTTAAATTTAGGCAGCCTGGCTTTAGTTTCCATGCACATGACCATTATGTTTCATGTTTCACCATCTCATTTTATAGGGAGGTTGAGTCACTTGTCATATAGCCGGTGGGTGCAGGAACCGGCATTCCAACTCTGTACATTGGCTCCAGGGTCTGTGTTCTTCACCCCATATTGTGCTGCTAGCATAGATATAAAGTGTCCTTGGACATTCATTTTATGTGGGAGCACAAAGGAGGGTCTACGACCCAGGCAGGGGGGCTGGTGGTGTCATAGCAGGCTTCTGTGGGCTGGTGAATGCCCAGCCCGGTCTTGGAGGCTCAGTTGGAGTTAACCGTGTGGAAATGGAAGGCTGTCTAGAGAGGACAGCAGGAGCCATTGTGTGTGCACTCCCTGGAGCAGACCAGACAAGGGCTTATCACGGTTGGTGGAGCAGAAAGAGAGAAGCAGGGCATGGAGAACCCACAGGGTTGAGAAAGGAGTTTGGTCTTCATTCTGTTGACCTAGTAGGAAGCAGGAGTGTGATGAGTTTGGTTTTGAGTTAGGGAGAAAGCCATTCCAGGGCTGGGGCAGAGGATGGGGGAAGGAGACATGACTTGAGGTGGGAGACCAGTGTGGAGGCTGCAGTGTGGGACGGACCAGGGGGCTTCAAGCTTTTCTGATCACGCACACCATTTTTCAAGCATGCATCACATTTACACGTTATACTCAATACTCTGCATTAGTATATTTTGTGCATTATACTATGATGCATACACACAAATTGGAAAATGTGAAAGATGTCAAAATGAAATACATAGTATTTTCAAATTACTGATCACAGTGGTTCTAGTCCATCTCAAGGCAAGGTCCCTTGTTAATGTTGCTGACAGTGGATGTAAGATTCAAGTGGATGTCGGGGTCGGCTTCATAATTTCACATTCTCTTGGTTGATGTCTCACCAGATCTGATGAGGTTGACTTTTATTTTTTAACCTTGAATGTGACTGATGAAGAACTTGCACAAGGAGAAGTCTGCCCTTCTTTTGTGTGCTTGGCTGCCACTGTTGTTCTGTCTTCAATCTATGTTTTTTGGACTAAGTAATTAGTCCATCTCATGAAGGTTAGTTGAGTTAAAACTAGGTAACTTAATCTGTCAATTCATTTATGCTAATCCAGTCCATGTAAACTGCAATGTTATTCAAACCAGACAATTCTAAAAAGACATGTTTGAGACTATCAGAAAATCTGAATGTAGCATGAGTATTATATGATACACAGGAATTATTGTTAGTTTTGCTAAGTGTGATAAAGGCCTGGTGGGTTTTCTAAGGGTCCTACCTATTAGAGAGGCATATTAAAATGGAGCAATGTCTGGTGTTTGCTTTATGCCAGAAAAAAAGAAAAACGTGGAGAAGGATAGTAAAAATAAGGTTGGCCCCATGTTATGATCATCAAAGCTGGGTCTGGGTACCCCACATTCACAATGCTACTCTCTGCTTTTGTATATGCTTAAAATTTTCCGTAATAAATAACGACATTTTTTAAAAAACCTGACATAAGTTGCAACATGATGACTATGGAGAAACACATGCCATTCCCTTCCCTTCAGAATGGGGAGACAGGGGATGGACTAATTACTTAGTCCAAAAAACATAGATTGAAGACAGGTGAACATGGCCCAGTGTTCCCTCAGGACCCCTTCCAAACTCAAAGCAGTCTGACATTCTGAGCAAGCGAGAGGGGATTCCTGGGTTAATCTGAAGGTTAAATACTTTCAGAGTGGTAAACTTCACCAAGTGCCTTTGGAGGTGGAGTAGCCTAGATCAATGGTTCTCAAAGTGCGGCCCCCAAACCAGAACCTCAGCACCC
Organism: Manis javanica; assembly: GCF_040802235.1. Lineage (NCBI taxonomy): Eukaryota > Metazoa > Chordata > Mammalia > Pholidota > Manidae > Manis > Manis javanica. The sequence goes on along the minus strand of NC_133159.1, from coordinate 18,849,634 downwards.
CCATGGCATTTGTTAGAAATGCAGGTTCCCAGGCCCAGGTCCTACTCATCAGCCATCTGTTTTACCAAGCCCGCTAAGTGACGCTCGGGCACTTGAAAGTTTGGGAACTACTGGAGCTTGACTGATTCAAGTCTTGCCTCTGCGTCTTCTTAGCTGTGAGAACTGGGGCGAATGGTTCAGTCTCTCTCTGCCTCCGTTTCAACTTTTGTCACATCCTGGTAGTACTTTTTCATGATGTTATTGAAAGGCTTGAAAGAATTCACACATACATAGACTCGTAAATGTACTAGCTTTTAGTATTAATGTTTGATTTCTTATTTTTTAATAAAAATAAATAAAGCTAGAGGTGCTAAGATCTTCCAGCAGCCGCTATGACTGTCTAGAGCCTCCTCTGAAGTGTGCGTTCCCTATTCTGATGACCACTGGTCTGGATGACCTGTAGGGAAGCCAAATGGGTAGGGGCAGTGGGCAAGAGGCAGGGTCAGATTCAAGAGATATTTAGGAGGTAAAATCATCTGTACTTGGTGAAAGCAAGGGAGGAGTCAAGGATGGCTGAGGTACATGATTTGGTATATGGAGGGGCCAGTTTCTGAGATGAGGGGCACAAGGGGAGGGACAGATTGTAGGGTGAATGAACAGTGATGTATTACTTCTGGGCTTGGAGCTGAGGTGATCTGTGAGATGCTTAGGGGAACAGAGTGTATCAGTTATCTATTGCTGCATAATAAGCCATCCCCAAACTCAGTGTTTCAAACAGCAAACATTTAACTTGCTCGTGATCATGATTCTGTGGTTTAGCTATTTGGGTGGGGCTCAACCGGGCAGTTCTTGGTTCCACTTAGGACCTCTCACGCATCTGCAGCCTGGAGGTTTGACTGGGGGGATGACCTCAAATGGCCTCCACACATCTGGCAGTTGGGGCTGGCTGGCATCTAGCCCATGTGCTTCCAGCAGACAAGCCCAGACTTCTTCACATGGCAGCAAAAGAGTTTCTGCAGAAAGGGCAAGCCCCAGTGAATGGGTGCTTTTCGAGCCTCAGCTTGTATGTTTACTAATGTCGCGTTGGCCAAAGAAAATCATAAGGCCCAACTCAGGTGGGAGGGGTCTATACTGAAAGGCATGATTCACTAGGGACTGCTACTGTCACCATCTATCATACAGAACCTGCTCTAGGGCAGCCAAACTGGGGAGCTATCTTGGGCCCTGCACTACGAATATCTCCCGGGTCTCCCTTGTGCTCCTCAGAAGCAGGGAGGAGAGCTGCTAGAAGACAAGAAGGGCTTTCTCAGTGGCAGGGGAACACCCCCCAACCCTAAGTCTTGGCTGCCCCTTAGATCGGGAAGTGTCTGTTTCTGTTCAAGCTGCTGCAGGGGTGAGGGTGGAGTGGGTGTAGAGGTTGTCAGGAGGGGAAGGTAGCGTGGGTACCAGGTGTGGAGGCCAAGCTCAGAGCCTGATGGACTGAGCCGGCCTGGCTTCAGGGTGGTTGGTGCTGAAGTGTCTACAGGCCAGAGGGAGGGGCACAGATGGATGGGGGCACACAGCTAGGATCACAGGGGCAGCCAGGCAGCAGTGGGGGAAACAGTCTAGTCCAAGTCACACAACTAATAAGTGGGGGGCATGGTATAATAGTTACTAACATTCACTGTGCACCCAGTGCTAGGCTAAGTGATTTGCGTAAACCAGTGAACTCAGCACTCACAGCAATCCTCTGAGCAGGTACTATTTTTTCATACCCATTTTACAGATTAGGGAGCTGGGGCACAGAGGTAGAGCGAGGCTCTGAACCCTGACAGCCCAGCTCAGAGGCACACTCTTCACCCTTACACTATCTATCTGTATTAAGAAGCAGACTGGCATGATAGTTAAATCCAGATAATCCGGATGCAGATCTCCCACTACTGTTTGCTAGCTGTGTGACCTGGGCGAGCTACCTCACCTCTCTGTGCCTTCCTTTCCCCATCTGCAAAATGTGGAGAGCAAGTGCTGCAGGAGGTGTGGTAGGTTAAGGCTCTAAGGCACCTGGCACAGCATCTGACACACAGAGGGCACTCTGTATGTGCCTGCTGTTACGATGGTAGGTAATTATTGCCTCAGCCCATGCTGCTAGACTTCCAGGTTAGACTTTCTTTCTGCAAGTCATGGGGCTTCCATAAATTTTCCTGCAGGCTGTCTTAGACTGTAAAATTCCCCTCTGAGGCCCAGTCGTTAGGGACCTGGTAGCACATCCTGCCCTTATCACCTCTGAACACCTTCAAGCCCACTAGCTTATCAGCCCAGCAGCTGATGTGGGGTGCAGCACAGGCTCTGGGGGGTGAGGCTGACACCAGGAGGGATGCCCTGAGTAGGAACTCAGCCCCAAAGTGGGAACCCAGGTAGTGAGGCATAGGGGGCCTCAAGCTCTGGGAGGCCGGGAGAGGAGGCAGGAAGGGGTGGGGAGTGACAGAGAGAGACCTGAAATCAAATGTTTGGGGTGAACAGGCTCTATCAACAGCTCCCAGAAACTGCTACCCTAATTTCATCCTGCTGGCTGACACACAGCTCCTCCCTCAGGTACATATGGGGCGTTGGGGAGGAGGCCCTGACCCATGTACCTGGCAGCAGGGCCAGTGGCTGTGCCTGATAAAGCCCCCACCCAAGATCTTCTGACTTTAATTTTTAGAGCCCCACCTCTGCCCTAATCCTGGTGACCCTCCTGACCCGCCCACTGATCCCCTCCTTGGAATATGCTTTAGAGAGTATCAAGTCCAAGGCCCATGTGTTACAGGGAGGGAAACTGGGACCCAAAGAGGGCAAGAGACTTGCCTAATGCCCCTTAGTGAGGTGAGGGCAAACAAGAGCAAAAGGTAGTCTAGCCTGGTGGAAGGGCACTGTACCTGGAGTTCAGAGCTTGGCTCTGCTGCTAGCATGTTATGTGTGGCCTTGAGGAGGGCACAGGCTCACTATGGTCTGCTCTGAGACCATAGGAAGAAAATGGAAGGGTCTCCCTGCTCACGGAATTCTTGATAAGCCTGGACCCTCTACATGTAGTGTTGTTGCTGAATGGCAGATGTGTTTTGTTTAACAGTGATATTTAATAGAAGATTGAATGTGAACATCTAGAGTGGGGTGTGCATTCTCCAGTTGGCCACAGTTCTCACCATGCCCAAATATGCATTGCACCCTTCATACATGTAGCTTTCTTTCTGTCTCGCTCCTGAAGGAATTTGAGCAATCCTAAGAGCAACTCCCTATATAAAATGTGCCCTGCCCACGCCAACCCACTCCCATTCCTAAGAGGATGCAAGCAGGAGACTAAATCATTGTCTGTACCTCCCTCTCCCCCATATCAGATGAGAAGGTGCAAGATGTTGAATTAATACATACTTCTCACCATTATCCAAGTCCCCAAATCCCACAGAGACCCTCAGGGGTCTCCTACATCCCGCTGCTATCAAACTGATCTGGGAACATCAACATCCACCCAAGGCCTGTCTATGGGCAAGATGCAGGATACGTGTATTTTTTCAGTGAAAGTGAATTTAAATGTAACTGGAAGGGCTTTCTGAGATTTAGGAGAGTTCTAGAACTGAGCTTCCTCACTGTTATGAGAGTCAGGGCTGGGGCCCAGTGGAGACCAGGTGAGTTCTCGTTGCTGTAATGAGGGTGACAGTGGTGTGTGGTGAAGAGCTATCGTTTACTGCGTGTGTTGCATGTGCCAGGCGCTGCGCCAAGCCCTTGAACAAAACATTTCTTCCCTCAGACCTCCTGGCTGGCACCCTCTGAGGTGGGTGTGACTGCTCTTATGCGGCTGGTGAGGAAACTAAGCAACAAGGCCACATAGCTATGAGGTTGAAACGGATGAATTGCCATTTTGTATAGGTCAAAAACGCTCAAGTGTTGGCAATTTTCATACTGTTTAACGTAATAGGGAATCAGAGAGCTGAGATCAAACACAATTTGAAGTCCATGCTTTTTTCATTTTTTAAAAAATTGTTGACTGTCTACATGCTGGTGCTAGAAAATTAAAACATGGGGAAAAAAAGTAAAATTGCCCCAAACCCAGAGATAATATCCAAATTAGTAATAAATTCCTCCAAGAGCTCTCTCCAGGCACTTACACACATGTGAAAATAGCTGGTGTTTGTTGATAAAAGAATCTTTATTATTCTGAGTGATTATGTGCATTAGACCATTGGATGCTGGCATCCTGATTAAGGAAGGATGATTATTTTTCCTATTTAACAGATGAGAAAACTAAGAGGGCAGGTGACACAGTAGCTAAGGCACCAGCTTCGGGGTAAATTGCCCAGGTCTCAATCCTGGCCCTACCAGCTGGAGCAAGTTACTCATCTCCTCAGTGCCTCACTTTTCCCATCTGTAAAATGGTGACACTAACAGGACTCACCATGCAGGGTGGTTGTCAGAACCGAATGGGAGAACCTATGTAAAATGATTAAAATAGTGCTGGCACATGGTAGACACATAATACATGCAGGCTGTCGCTCAGATTCAGAGATATTAAATAACTAGATCAAGCCACACAGCTGGCAAATGCCAGTGCCAGATTTGAACCCAAGCTTTTCTAGTTTCAGAACCCACGGTGCGAAACATTTTTAAAACCTGGAATTAAATCAAAGTGTCCAGCCTTTTCCTTTTTCTTCCCTTCCATTAGCTGAGTCTCTGTACTCACCAGCCCCTGCACAGTGTCTGAAGCTGGTAAAGGTGAGGGCCACCCAGCTGGCCCTGGTGCTTATCTCTGGCCCACCAGGTCCCTTGCAGCAGGTGGCAAAGGAAGAGAGCTGTTTCCTGCAAGCATGATTTGGCTCTTGCCAAAAGAACCCAGGCCTTGTGTCTGCCCGCCCTCTTTTCTGCATGACCTGGGCCACGTCACTGGTTTCTGTGGCCTGATTTTCTCATTCATGTGATCAGGAGGTTGAACCTGATCCTCAAGAGCAGCAGTAATTAACTTTACTGAGTGCCAGCTATGTGCCAAGCACAGGTCCTGGTGTTCCACACTTGTTCATACCATTATGTTTAGTAATACCAATAATTACTACATTTACTGAACACTCACTGTGTGTCAGGCCTGCCTTCCTGCTCAGCCAGCGTGAGCTCATCTAGTCCTTACCTCAACCCTGCATGGTGTATGTATGTGTTATCCCCCTTATTCAGATGGGAAAGCTGAGGCTCAAAATAGAGAAGTACCTTGACCCAGCACTCTTAAATGGTCATTAATGTATGTCCCTTTCAGCTGCCATGTGTAAAACTCTAATTTCATCCAACCTTCCATCCTGTCTGCTTCTCTTCCTCCTTCTCAACATCCCCCTGAGCAGTCTTCCAGGACATTACAGTCATGGTGGCCCTGGGCTTGGGCTTCCTCTCCTCGTCCTTGCGGAGACTTGGCTGGAGTGGCGTGGCCTTCAACCTCTTCCTGCTGGCGCTTGGGGTGCAGTGGGCAGTCCTGCTAGATGGCTTCCTGAAACCGTCCTTCCTCAGGCACCATGAGGTTGTCATCAGTCTGTCCAGGTAACCAGATGGCCACTGGATTGCTTTGGGGTCCTTGAGGGCATGAGGCCTGAGAGGGCAGTTCCTGAAGAGCTGGAATGTCCCTCTGTCTTTCTAGCACTGAAGCTGTGCAGTATTTAGGACGTGCTTATACTAAAAAAGTACTCATTATTTTTTAATTCAAATTTAACTGGGCCTCCTATATTTTATCTGACAACCCTAGGCCCCATCTACAGCTCTCCCAAGCCCTTTCTTTATTATTGAGTATGGTTTTGTAAAGTTACATAATCAAGGTGAGTTCAAAGAAAAATTGAGATTTTGACAAAAAGAAACAGAAATGTCACACTCAGAGAGACAGTCTCCTGGAGAGAAAGAAGTACTCTTAGTCCCCAAATGGACTGGCAGACAAGAAATAGCTATGTCTTTACTTTATCTTTGATCCACTTAGATGCGTTTCTATGAAATTCTGAGAACTAGCAAAATTAACCCATGTTGCTAAAAGCCAGAATAATGGTTATCTAGGGAAGGCTCTGGTTATTGATGAGGAAGGGGTACAAAGTAACCTTATGGGGTACAGTAAATGTTCTCTATGCTATCCTGGGTGATGGTCCCCCCCCTACACACATATGCATGTGTACACATATATACACATCCATCGGGCTGTACACTTTTAAAAAAAGAGGCATTATCACTTGATAGGAGGAAATAGGTAAAATCTACCTTAAAGATTGTTTTTTAATTTCGTCCAACTCTGAATCTCTGTTCTGCCCAGGTGATGGTAAATCCCACCTTAGGCATCTTGGGAACCTGTCACTTCTCAAGACCCTTCCATCCTCCTCCTGAGACCTTGCTAAGCTTCTGGGCACGACTAGAATATCTCTCCATGAGCCAGCACAGTGCCAGGCACTTCACAAACATATTGTTTAACCCTCCCAGTAGGGTCTAACCTGGTAGACAGGTAAGGAAACAGGTTCAAAGAGCATAACGCACTTGCCTATGGTCACACAGCAAATTGGTGGAAATGACTTCAGCTTTTAACTATCTGTAACCTTTCCCTCACACTCCAGAGCAGTCATGACCTGAAACACAGTCTTACCAGCTTCCTACTGGCCCTGAGAAAACTCTCCACATTTTTCCTTCTAAACAGTTTTAGAGCTTATCCCGATGGGGATCTAATAACCCCAGTAGCCCCCAGGAAAGGAACAAAAGGCACTTTGGCGCAACTCTGACAGTGGTGTCCCTGGTCTGGCATTTCTGCTGCCTTGCTTAAGGTCACAAAAGCCTTCAGCCTCCTGCACCTTAGCCTCCAGGCAGCTCTGGGCTGCTGCCTTTGGACATCTTGCCTGTAGGGACCAGTTTATTCTTGACTCAATCCAGGAAGACAAGAAGAAGTGATTTGTGGTCTGAGTGAATTCCCCTGCCACGCCTCTGACCCCTGGGATCTGCCCAGCTGTGATCCCTGCTGGGCCTGGCTTCACAGATTTGAACAATGAGCTCTTTCCTGACCTTCCCAGGAACTTGGCTAGTCTGGTGGGCGGTGCCCAGGCCTGCCTCCAGGGCAGGAGGAGCTCACCCTCTCCGTGGCCTCCCCTGCCTGCATTGTGCAGTTGCTGGAACTGGTTCTTGGCCCTGAACTGGTTCTGCCTTGAGTCACTGATGACCAGGCCCTGCGTGGCAGGGCCTGTCTTATCCAGCTTTGTCCTCCTTTGTTTTCATCACATAGTAAGACTTAGTAAATGGTTATTGGAACAAAAACAAAAATAAAAGGAACCTTAAGAGGTGTGGTATTTTTAATGCTGTATTTTTCGAAGGTCTAAGAGGGCCACCCCCCTGGAAAACAATAGCAATAACCAACCTCCTGATTGTGCCTGACATGTATGAACTCTTTTTGCCTTCACAACAGCTCAGAGGCCTGTATCCACGTTATAGATGAGGACACTAAGGCACAGCATGGTTAAGTAATCTGCCCAAGGCCACACAGCCAGGAAGCAGCTGAGCCAGGACTGCAACCTAGGCAGCCTTCTCTGGAGACTGCACCCCTGATCACCGTACTCATGGCCCCAACATCTCCCTAGCACCAACTGGCCCGGGCTCTGAAGTCCCACCACGGACCCACAGCCTCTGGAACTAGGCTTTTACCAAGTAAATGAGCACTCACCCAAAAGGTCCAACACTGGGCCAGCCTCGGTGAGACACTGAGGAACCCCTTACCCCAAATAACCCCTGGTCCCTGTGAGACTCATTGCGCAGGCCCTGCGCCCTGCTCTGACCTTCCCTCTTAAGTCCTTGGGCCTTAAGCAGGACACTACACTGTCAGCAAACACTGGGGAGGCTGTTTCCAGACTTCACAGTGCAGGCTTTGGATCCAGGCCAGCTGGGTTTGGACCTCACATTTATCATTAACTAGCTGTGTGGCCATTGCCAAAAAAGTCACCTCTTCTAGTCCCAATATCTATTCTGTAAGATGGAGGTGCTAAATGGTACCTCAGCACCGCTTATGGAGGGGTACTTGGAGGATTAAAATTTAAATGAGGTGATATGGTCGCAGGACTATTATACCTAATGCTCAATAACTTATTATTATTATTATCATCTTGTGGTGGCTGTGGTCATTGTAACATAATCATCAACTCCCAGGGAGGGGAGGAGGGTCTCAGAGCCACGTGCCCAGAGGAGGATGGGTTAGTTTGGTCACCCTGGATTGTTCTGCTCAGTGCCGCCTCTCCCAGGAAGCCCTCCCTGACATGTCCAGTCCACACTGCTCTCTTCCTCGGTGAACCCTGTTAGCCTTGTGATTTCATGGATAGTTTTAACTGACAGGTTGTTGATGTCAGCCCTGCATCCCCAACGGAATGGATCTAAAGTACCTTGAAAAAAAATTGTTTTCTCCTGAATCCCCACACTGAGCTTGTTCATTTGCCAAGGAAGGGAAGGAATCAGTGCTAGTAGTGCTGGCCTCTACTCCCGAGTTAGTTCTTCGTGCCAGTCATGGTGCTAGATACACACGCATGATATTCCTTCCTATCCTCACCACGCTACCATGAGATAAGTATTATTGTCATTCTTATTTTACAGATGGAGTAACAGGCTTACTGAGATTAAATAGCTGCTCAAGTGGAAAAGCTAGGACTGGAAGCCAGGCTTATCCTACTTCCAAACTCGGTCTCTTCCCACTATCACGGCGAGGGAGAGCTGAGGATGGTGGGTGGCAGAATGGCCGGCCAGCCGGCCAGCAGGCAGGTGAGGAGCGCCCTCTATTGAGCATCTGTGAGTGACGACGGCAGAAGAAAAGCCATGGGCCAAACCCAGTTGTCAGGTCCCATAAAAGGGCCCTGAGGGGACATCATCAGCCTCCGTAACTCACTGTGACCTTCCTGTGAGAACCACAGAGTGTCCGCAGAACGGAGGAATGTGCGCAGATGGAGATGGAGATCTCAGATTGGGCAGCAGCAGGCCCCGTGTGGCTACAAATTTTGTCTTCTTGTTCCACTGTTTCCCAAGTTTCTTCAACAGCCCCGGGGCAGAGAGTAAGGCCTCATGAAGTGTTTTCTGAATGTGTGAATGAGTGAATGGGAGGCTCCTTCTCTGCCACCCCTCTTTGTCTCTGTCCCACCCCAGTATTCAGCTGGCTACCATGAGCGCTATGTCCGTGCTGATCTCAGTGGGAGCCGTCCTGGGGAAGGCCAACCTGGCACAGCTGGTGGCGATGACACTGATAGAGGTGACAGCCTTTGGCATCCTGAGGATGGCCAACAGGAAGTTCCACAATGTGAGTTGCTGTGCTGTGAAGAGGGGACCTTAGTGAAGAGGGGGGCAGGTGCAGAGGGAGGATACCGCCTCCATTTGGTGGGGCTTCTGGGGTTAAAAAATAATTTGGACAGGCCCAAGTGGGGTTCCAGAAGTGTGATCTTTACTACATGTTAAACATAGCAAACTAGTGCCTTTAACTTCCAATATATGATACTAGGACTATGCTATTCACAAGGTAATTATGGAATGTATAAAAAGAGAATTAGTTCCCAGGGCCCCACCAGCAGTGGTCTAGCAAACTGAATGGCCTGCGTCTTCTTTCAAACCAGTCAGCATGTGTCACTAACTGTACATGTGATCTCATTAAGGAAGACTGTCAGAAGTCCAAGGCTGAGGCCAGCTGCGAACGGCTCCCCCAGCTTCTCTGCCGTAGCCCTGACACTGAGATCAGGCACGATCAAAGAGACAAGAACTGATCACAGATGAGAAAGCTGATGTCCAGAGAGGGGAAGCGATTGCCCAGTCATGCAGTGAGGTAGTGAGAGAGCCTGGTGAGAACCTACAACCCACCTTGGTTTAGGAGAAAGAACACTAGACTTGGACTCAAAGATTGGGGGTTGTATCTGGCTTCTGGGGTCAGAAAAGAACAAAGAGGGCAAGGGTGGGGGTGGAGTAGGTGGAGACCAGAGAGAAAGGTACTGCAGTAATCTGGGTTCAGTAAACTGAGTGTTAAACTTGTGGGAAGGCTGGATTCTGGCTGCATTTCGAAGGCAAAATTGACAGGACTTGATGATGAGAGGCACGTGGAATGGGAGAAATAAAGAAGGCTCAAAAATGACCCCAAGGTTTTCATTTGGAGCAACTAGGTAGATGAGAATGCCAGTCACTGAGATGGAGAGCAGTAGGGGGTGTGTAGATCTGGGAAGGAAAATCCAGAGTTTGGTTTTGAATGTGGTAGCCTAAGGATTAAGGTGTGGGCTAGAGATGTGTGTTAGGCATCCCAGTGGAAACAGTGAATGGAAATGTACATGTCTGGAGCTTCGAAGAAATACCCTTGTTTATCACAATTGTTGTAGAAGCCTGCACGAATTCAAAGTCATCTCCTCTCCTCCCTGCAGCCTCTATGAGTTAGTATTCAAAACCAAGGATCCCCAAGTGCAGTTCCTGGATTCCTGGGGGACCTCAGAGAGATGAAACGTGCAAGGCTTCTTTTCAGCTCTTACAAGGGAATTCTGCAGACTTTCCTTTTTACACATGGTCAGGGGTTCCTTACATTCACTTGTTCATTTCACAAATATTTATTCTGTGCTTATTATGTTCCAGGCACTCTTCTAGGCAGTGGGAAGATGCAACTGTTGTGGAACTTCCATTCCCGAAGGAAAGTTTGCTAATAAACAATAAAAACAGGCAAAAGATACTAGCATGTTAGAAAGTGACAAGTACTAAGGAGAAAAAATTAGATGAATAAAGGAGAAATGAAGAGCTGGGGAGATGGGGGGTAAAATGTTGGAGAGAGTGCCCAGGGAAGGCCTCTTATAGTAAATAATTTTTAGGTAAGGACATGGAGGCAGGAAGTATGCAAGCTATGTGGGTGTCCAGCACAGTGGCAGATCAAAGGCAGGGCAGGGGGAGTGATCCGCCTCTCCCAGGAGGAGTGTTTTATCACCGACACTGTTTAGAATTGTGGCACATGGTGCTATTAAGAAGCAGACAGACTTGCAGTTGGTTTTATTATTGTTTTAAATTCTCTGAAGACAATGAACCCCCTTATAGCCTGCACCCACTCTCTGCACCCTGCATTCCAGGCAGCAGAACAGCCAGTGCACAGTGGGACTGATGTGGGAACATGCCTGTGGGTTTGAGGAGGAGTGAGGACAGTGCATTTCCATGTGGCTTTTTGCCCCTCCTAAGTGGACCTCAGCTAAAAGGACTTAAGAGCTACTCAGAAGGCCAACCAGCCACCTCCCTGTGATAAATACCTGGCCCCTCACTGGGCTGCTCTGAAAGGGGAACCTCTGGTCTGGGTAAACTCTGAATACCAGTCTCATGACTCTCAGTCTCACCGCCCATGTGAAGCTCAGAACTTTCTCCAAAGAACACGAGGCTTTGCCCGTGGGCAGGGGATGCTGGCACTCACTGCTGCCCCTGGGTTTTGTTGCAGATGGACAGCCACACAAGCATGATGCACATCCACGTGTTTGCAGCCTATTTTGGGCTGACTGTGTCCTGGTGTCTCTCAAAGTCTTTGCCTAAGGGAGCAAAGGAGAAAGATCAGACAACAATGAACTCCAGTTTGTTTGCTATGCTGGGTAAGGACAAGGTGGGCTGGGTGGTTCATACATGGGGTGAGTGAGAAGCTCTGAAATAGCTCTGTGCAAAATCTCTCCTATACCAACCTGCCTGGGGTGCCTGAAATCCCTCCAGAGTGACCCATTTCCTCAAGTAGTGTTTGATGAATTCACACCTTGAATTAAGCATTCTTGTCTAGGGAAACTCTCTTCATTAATAGCCAAAGGAGAGGAGAGACTCATCACATTTGAGTTTAAGATAAGTTTATCCAATCCTTTATCTTCAACTCAAAGGAAGGAATTGGACAAGAGAAGAAATAGGGCCCAAGACTGGAGAAAGGAATCCTGGGTGGGAATCCAGGAGTGGGAAGATAAGAGGAATGCTGTTGTACTTGGGAAAGCTGCAGTGGAAATGATGAACCCAGGCTGCTGGGAGAGGCTTGGTGGAAATCAGGCAGGTGAGCTGGAAAGCAGGCGACTGAATATCAAGCCATGGGTCCAAAGGAAAGCAACATATTAAGCTGTAAAAATAAGCATTTGGCCATGATAGGTCAGGGTCAGGGAGTCTTAGTTTCCTTGCTTGTAAAATATGTCAGCTGGGCCCTACCAAGCTGAGAATTCAGAGAGGAGACATGAAGTATCCAAAGTCACACAGCTGGCAAGTGACAAAGCTGAGACTTGCCAGCTCCAGAATCCTCCTGTCTGAAGCCCCTGGGAGCTCAGACTTTGGAACGGGAGTGCAGGTTCTGGTCCACGATCTTCTCTGTCTCCAGGGACCCTCTTCTTGTGGATGTTCTGGCCAAATTTCAACTCTGCTCTGGTGGAGATTACAAGCGAAAGGAAGAATGCCATATTCAATACCTACTATGCTCTTGCGGTGAGTGCAGTGACGGCGATCTCGGTGTCGGCCTTGGCAAACCACCGTGGGAAGATCGACATGGTAAGGAGGGGGCAGCACTTGGGGCTTCTAGGCTGGACACACACACTCACACCTCCCCCGCACCAGCCACATGGGTTAAGAAAGAGCATGCCGGGTCATGGGGCCTTGTCTTGCAGCGTCATGGAGCCTCCACAAGAAGGCTGGCTTACCAAACACTGGACCATAGGAAATGGTCAAATGATCAAAGACTCTCTAGGGGCGGGGCCTGGGGGAAAGATTAAGTCTATCAGCATTGACATCAAACAAACCCAGGTTTGAACCCCGTTTCTGCCAATTACTAAAGCCAGCCATTTCGAGCAAGTCAACAGAGAAAGACTAGAATAGAATTAGCCTCTCCCCTTCCCCCAAGAAATTTCAAGAATGGAAAGATTGGGATCAGAAATAAAGAAATATGTTCCCCTTGTCATGTGACAAGAAGTCATGTGACCTTGGTCAAGCCACTAAAACTTTTGGAGCAGCAACTGCTTCATATGTAAAGTGGGGATTAAGAGGCAATGCACACGAACTGCTTCATGGGGAATGTGCTGGGCAAAACGTAGCTGTTATTATCAATGTAGCTGGGAGACTGTGTGTAAGTTTGGGGGCAGAGATGGGTGGGAGGGTTCTGTGCTCTGCTAATGACAAATCAAGTTCCCATGATCATCAGGGCATGAGGTCAGCTAGCCAGAGGTGGTGGGAATACGTCTAGACGCCGGCCCGGAGTGGAGGGAATGTGGCCAGGGATGACAGGTTGACAGCGCTAGGGGGAGTCAGCGTCCCCACAGGTGAGCTCCATGGTGACAGGGTATCTAGGTTACAGACCAGGTGGGGACACCCAGGGAGGCAGCAGTGGGCATCAGGAAGCCCAGAAGCTGGTCTCAGCACCCAGAGCTCCAAGGTTAGAGTTGAGGAGGACAAAGGAAAGTAGCATAAGAGCAGGGCCCTGGTTCTAGAGGAATGAAGGATATAGCAGTGATGTGCCTCCAGGAACAAGGGCCAGTTTATTGGAATGGGGCCCAGCAATACAGGGCAGCCTAGGCGTCAGGTAGCCAATAATAATAATGAAAATAGTAAACACAATAATAATGGCTTATGTTTATTGGGCATTTGCTCATATTCTATGTCCGGCACTGGGATGAGAGTTTTACATTGACAACTCATCTAATTCTTACAATAACCATATTAAGGAGGTATAATCAAAACCCCACTCTTTGGGCAGAAAAAGCTGAAGCACTGAGTGGTTATATGCCCAAGGACACATCACTAAAAAGTGTGAGGGTGGCTAGGATGCTGAGGACATGAACTTCCAAGCTAAATGCCTCCCATTTGGGGTGACTGCTGCCTGATCCTGAGAAGTAGACCTGAGAAAAGACCATTGAGGAAGGTCACAGAGTCTCCACAGAGGGAAGGGGGATGGTTGCAGGACCAGCCAGGCAGGGAGGACATTGCAGTGTTGCTTGCTACCAGCTTACCGAGTAACTCTAGGCAGGTGATGCCCTCCCTTGGTTCACCCACACGCTATTTCTTTGCAGACTCATATCCACAATGCGGTGCTGGCGGGAGGTGTGGTTGTGAGTGCCTCTGGTCACCTGATCTCTTCTCCTTGGCTCGCCATGGTGCTGGGTCTTATGGCTGGGCTCGTCTCCATCGGGGGAGCCAAGTGCCTGCCGGTAAGTTGCTGGGCAACAAACACCTGCAGCTTTGGCTTAGACTGGCAGGCCCCTGGGACCATGGCAGGCCACTGTGTGGTGCCGTGTTGGCTTCTCAATTGGCTTCAAAGCCACTCAGGCTAGATGGTGCATTTGTTAGGATGTGGGGAGCAAGTAGAAGAACCCGTTCAAGCTTGCTCAGGCATAAGGGGGAATCTGTACAAGGCTGCTGGGGCGTCACAGAGCCTGCGGACAGGGACGTGGCTGGGAGCCCAAGGACAGCTGGCACCAGGGACGGTAGTGTTGTGGGAGCCCAAGAGGTACCTGCTCTTCTCTCTTTGCTTTTCCCAAATATCTGCTTTATTCTCATCTGTAGACCTCCTTCCTCTTCTCCAAATCCTACCTCCACTCCACATGGTAGAATGTAGTCTCTCTCTTCAAGGAAGAGAAACTCTTGGCCCCAGTTGCAAGTTTTCTGGAGAGGGGCCCGTTGGTTTAGCTTGGACAATGTGCTTATCTCTGCTGGGAGTGGAGGATGGGGCACTCTGTACGTACATGGCTTTTGCCCATGGAAGGGCAGCAAGCCAGAAGAGGGTCTAGGTCAGGTCCACTTCTGATTGTTTAGCTCTTCTAAGTGGATGGATTTTTCTTTCTTCAATATTCAACAGACACTGATAATTCCAGAACACCCCATTATAGCCGATTTGTTATAGCATACTTCTAAGAGAAAGATTCAGGTACAACAAACCTTCATGAGATTGAAGGCATGGTGGAGGAAGAAGGAGCAGACTTTTGGGTGGTTCAAGGGGCTGAATTTGGATGAACAGTAGCTATTCAAGAGGCAGTTTTAACTCAGAATAAGGGAGGACTTACCAATGGTTCGATCTGACCAAAGAGTGGGCGGTTTGCTTTTCACCTTGGGGATGGGAATAAATGTCTTCTGCCTCCTTTGGCTTTGAGGCCCTGTGATGGGAGAGGGAGGTGCACAGCAAAAATGCCTAACAAGCTACCATCAGGCCCTGTGTCCACCACTTCCTTTCAGCCTCAGTTTCTTTGACTTCTCAGTGGATGGGGGGTGATTCAAGGTATGATTCACTCATTCATTCATTCATTCATTCTTTAAACACAAATGTTTAACACTTATCCTGCTTCCAAAGCTATAGTGCAATGAGGGAAATGGACAAATCCACACGACCCAGTGTGATTCCTACCACAGGAGCACATCTAACCTGGCCTGAGATGGATCAGGAAATGCTTCCCAGAGCGGAGGGGGTATCAGCCAAGTGTTGACAGATAACTAATATTAGCTAAGCAAAGGGGAGGATGTATTCCAGGCAGAAGGCTGGGTTCAAAGGCTCAACAGCGAGAAGAGCATAGAGCCCAGCCAGGAAAGAGCAAGACGTTCTTCTAGCTGAAGGGTCGGGTTCAGCTGGGAGCACGGTGGGAGCGGAGACTTGAGAGAGGCACGATACTCAGGTGCAGCTCCTGGGCTAGCTGAGGGGTCTAGGTTTTTATTCTGAAAACAGTGGGGAATCCTAAGGAGAGAATTAGCCTTCTGAATTTACATTTGTATGTGTATCTGTGGGCCTGCATCCCTCTGGGAGGATAGGTGGTGAGGTGGAGGAGCCTGGAAGTGTGGAGTCTGGAAGTGTGGTCAGATTCTTTTCTACTCAGCCATGATATCTTTGGGATGGCAGTTAAGTTTGGGCTGGACCAGTGGGCCTCAATTACCCTCCACAGGGACATGTGGCAATATCTGCAGACATTTTGGTTGACATACTGAGTACAGGCGGTGCTACTGCCATTAGAAGGTACAGCCCAGGGCTGTAAATCTCACAAAGCACAGGACAGCCCCTCTCACAACACAGAATTATCAGCTCAATTATTTGAGTAGCACCTGCCTCTCAAAGTGTCATCAGTGGACCATCAGCATTGGCCTCACCTGGGCCTGTGCTAGAAATGTAGGCTCTCAAGCCCCAGGCCCACTAAACCCAACCCTGCGCTTTCAGAAGCTCCCGGGCAATATGAGGGCACATTCAGGTCTGAGAAGCACTCTTTCAGGTGAGCCATGTGGTCCATCCCCTTCTGGTGGCCTTGGATTCCTGCAATCTGTAAAAAGGGTGGGTAGTGAATATCAGTCTGTCATATACTGATTATAATACTGTTTGTCCCAGGTGTGTTTTAACCAGGTACTGGGCATCCACGATACCTGCGGCATGCACTACACCTTCGGCCTGCCGGGACTGCTCGGAGGGATCGCCTACATTGTACTGATGATGCTTCAGGTCAACTGGACCAAGAATCTCATGTGGGTCTCTTGGCTAACCCCCTCAACAGCCCTATACGATGCAGGAGGAAATGTGCCTGGAGCCCTTAGTTGGGGCATGTGCATTCAGTGCCAGGCACTCAGCAGGCCTCAGGGAATACTTATTGGCAGATTTATTCGAGAATTCTGCCCAGCCTCTACCTTGTATGAAGTTACCCTCTCTCCAGGCCACCTCTTCTTTCCAAACAGGGTACCTTAGGTGCCAGACAAAGGTCCTGGGTCCCGTCCCAAATGCAGACAGATCAGGTCATTCAGGCCCCAGCCAGCCGAGTCCATCTGTCAGCCCCTGGTGCCGCGGGTCCTGGTGGCGTGTACCACAGGAGTCAGACCGGTCTGGAGTCCTTACCGACTGGGCAGGCTGCCTGATCTCTGAGCCTTGCTGCCCAATGTTCATGAAGATAATGACAGTCCCGCCCCTCACAGGGCTGTGGGAAGCTGCCTGAGGCCCGGCACCATGTGGTTGAGAGGATTAAATACATCAATGTAGGAAAATGCTAAGCACAGCCTATCCGTGAGGCCCAGAGATAAGAGGCTTGGCTGAAGCCTCACGGTGAGGTGGGCATGTAGGCCTCTGGACTAGAGTTGGGTCCTCTGCACCCTAGACAAGGGACAGCAGCAATCAGTTCCATGCACCAGAGCTATTGCCTCCATGAGACTGTGTAGTTGTCTTGCCAATGGGTTTCAGCCCGGGGCAAGTTCACTACGGATTCAGTGTGACCGAAGAAATGGCAGTAGAATGTTCTTGGGGTGAAAGGGTTATACCCAACTTTATTCCCACGGTGGCAGGTCAATCACTAAAATGCCGTTCACTCAGAGCGAGTCTGCATGCAGCAAGCCGGTCTCTGCCTCTGGGCCTCTGTCCTCAGCGCTGCTACCACTCCAGCCTCTGCTCTCCTGCAGCCTTGCAGCTGTGCCACCATGTCACCCAGAGCCCTGGGCAGGGCTCTCTAAATAGAGTCAATAATGATATATTGCCCACACGTGTGTAGTGAGCCAGCCACCCAGGGCCAGGTGAGAATCCTGGCCACAGGAACCTTCATTTTATCCACAGTACTCCCTGGATACAGGTACATCAAGCGGAAGAGGGACTTGGGTAGGATCAGGGATAGATTTTTCCAGATGAACTGATACAGTGATAATAATAATATCACTGATCATAATCACTACTTTTTTATTGACTGCTTTCTAAGTGCTATCATCACAGGCATTGCCTCATTTAATCCTCACAATCGCCCTGTGAGGTATTATTATCATACTCTAAGAAATGACACTTAGGGGCGTTGTCTGCCCGGGTCACTCAGATGGAAGCTGTCTGGAAGGTGGTGAGCAGCTGAAGCGGGTGATGAAGAGCTCACGGCGTTTGGAGGCATCCTGGAGAAATCAAGGAGGGCTGGCTCCCTCAGAGCTCTGTGGACAGAGACAACTGTAGCCCCACATTATAGGAATCATGAATGGGAGGGTGAGACATCCCTCCGTGGGCTGCTTGGAGTGAGGAGGTCCCCTCTGGGGGTCGGGGAGGGATGGGCTGTGTGAAGCAAGGTGCCTCAGCGATGTGCTCCAGTGACGTGTCTGCTGTTGTTCTCACAGCTGTGCAACTCAGCAAATCCTTTCTTCTCTCTGGGCCCCTGAGTCCCCTTCTTTGCAATGGGGGATTGATCTAGCAGGGCCCCAACCTCCGATTCCTGTAGGGGCTAGGCAGGTAAAGTAAAAATGAAGCCAGTGAAGGGGGCTGGGACACAGCGGGCAGTTGCTTTTCAGCACTAGGCAGAGACCCAGGCTCAGTATCACCAGATCTAAGGACTTTTCAAGAGAAGCCAGAAATCCAGAGTTATGCACGTACTCTGTCCAGCACTGGCAAAAGGTTCACAATCCTTAGGCACATTTCATGGGCCAGATTCTGCTCAGGGGTGGCCAGCCTGTGACTTTGGAATCACCTGCCCTTCCAGCTCCCAAATGCTGATTCTGTGGCTCTCCTAGAGCAATGGTTCTCAACATCAGCAGCACCCGGGAACTTGTTAGAAATGTAAATCCCATCCCACTCAGACCTACTTGATTAGAAACCTGGGATTGGTTTTAATAAGCCCTCCAGGTGATTCTCCTGCAAGTTCAAATTTGAGAACTACTGGCCTATAGCAAAACAAAACAAAACAAACAAAATAAACACAGGTCAGTCAACCAATGGTGTGCTTAACAAGTGGGTCTCCAGATAAACAAAGCCCAAGCCATCCGGGTGAAATCACGGAACAGGAAGTCGGGAAATGAGCATGATGGTCCCGGGAGCCTGGGAGCCGGCTCCAGCACACCTGGTAAACAAATCACCTTCCCAGGGTGAGACAGCCGATGGCCAAGAAGTAATTGCGCTCTCACCTTTGCAGGAAGGAACCTGGCAAAGAGAAGGACCTAGTGACAGCAATCATCTCTCTTTGGGGGAAGCTTCGGTCTTCCTGGGAGTAAAGGGCACAAGCTTCAGGGACAGACAGACAAGGTCACATTTACAAGTCGCGTGACCTTAGGCAGGGTACTCAGACTTTCTTCAGGTTTCAGTTTTCTATCTGTAAAATGGGACAATAAGATCTACACCCCAGGGCTGCTGTGAAGATTCAGCAACATACAATTAAAGGACTGAGGACAGTGCTTGGCATGGAGTAAACACCCAGCCCGTGGCCTGGTTCTTTCTGATGACTACTGCTGCTGCTTCCATATAAAGGGCATCTGTATATCGTGGAAAGAGGGATAAAGGATGGAGCTGGGAGTCAGAACATTTCATGTGAAATGTGCAACAGCTTTTTTGTTAGCTTGGTGTCATTGGGCAACTCAGCTGACTTTTCATTTTCACTCTACAAACAGTATTTGCCGATTTTCTATTCAGGTGAGAGAACATGAAAGGGTCAGATGCTATGCTCACAGCCAAGATGGGGCAGTTTTCACAAATGGTGGGATTTTAAGTGGTGTGAAGACACACTTACATAACAGTGACTCATGCAGTGCAGACGCTCTTTTTCAGTTCTCAGTCCTTTGATTACTTCAGGAGAAAATCGTGCTGAGTATGTTTGTGCCCTTCGGACACTTGTTGACATCTAGTGTGAATGACAGCGGAGGGAGCCTGGGCCTACAGACTTGTCCAAACTGTCCCATCTGGGGGAGATTTTAGGAACGTTTTGTTTTCATTGTATCTCTTTTTATAGTTACCTCCCATTTCTCTTCCATTTATGGTAGTGACACAAAGTTTCCCTTTAAACTCATTTATTTAAATGTAAAAAAGGTCTAAAGGAAAACTTCACAATAGTGTCCCTGGAATGCCAATATGGACAGATTTGTGAAGGTGGCCCTCAAATGCTGAAATGTGGAAACAATCTGGCCAGACTGTGGGTGGACAGACCTGCTGGGTTTGAATCCCAAGAGCCACCCACATCAAATCGTGTGCCATTGGAGCCCTCAGCTGACCTTCCTAATCCGGCCCTCCCCATCCGTGAAATAGGGACTGTCATGGCTTGTTCACAGGGCTGGGAGGATCCTGTGGAATCTGATGGTAAATCATGGAATCAAGGTTCTGGCACAGGGGAGCCCACCCTGAGTGGGGACAATTAGGGCGATTTTTACTTCATCCAGCCCTGCTTTCAGACAGTATCAAGAGACAGTGAATTCTGTGTCGTCAGCAGATTTAAGTTGAGCTTCTATTCTGCCACTTGATGTTAACTTAAAAAAATTTGGGGGGGAGTGTAATCTACCTCTAGCAAATATCATAAGGGGATCACTTGTGAATTTCCTATCATGCCGTGTAACCAGCCCTCAGAGCTCCTTTGTTTCACATCCAGGGCAACAGCTAACCTGACAAAGGCAGTTGCAAAGCTGCTTTTGTCCTTGACAGACATGGACTCATATGGAAAGTCTGTGCTCTTGTGCTCCTGGCTTCTTGTACTCAACACTTAACTTGTGAGATTCACCCGTGTTATTGGGTTTCTCTGGAGACTGCTCATTTTCATTGGGTTGGGTTTCATTAGAGGGTTGAGCTGTGCTTTGGTTTAATTTATGGAGGTTCCTGAGTGACGACGTGAAGAGGTCAGCATCACCAAAAGGCAAGGTTAATGTCCTACAGGCCCCCGGGAAATGAGAGACACAGCACATCATGCAGGGTCATGTGAAAACTCATCACACACAGGGACCAGGCAGCAGAGGGAGAGGGGAACCGAGACTGCCTTTAGGACTAGAGTGGCAGGGTGACAAGTTGAGGACATCCCACAGGGCAGGAAGTGAAAACATGTTTGAGTTGGTGCTTCAGGGGGCCTGAAATATGAGCTTTGCACTCCCATGAAAGCTGCCTTGCAAGAGTTTGGCCCCATGATAAATGAGTGCCAGGCAAATACAGAAGCTAAGAAAACACAGTTAAACCAAGTGTTCTATTGTGTGAATATGGAATGATTTATATATGCTGGATATAGATCTTCTGTCAGATATATGCATTGTGAATATCTTCTCCCACTTTGTGGGTTTTCACTTTCTTAATGGTGTCCTTTGATGAAGAGAAGTTCTTAATTTTAATATAGTCCAATTTATCACTGTTCCCTTCATGTTTAGCTCTTCTGTGTCCCGTTTAAGAAATCTTGCCTACTGCAAGGTCATGTAGATGTCCTCCCAGGGCCCCTTAGTAGTTTAAACTGAAGTCCTATGGCTGCCTTGAAGGAGAGAGGACAGGGAAGTATGTTCACAGTGGGGTAGGAAGGGGAGATGAATGTGATAGCCAGGCTGTACTCCTTCATCTTAAATTCATCTAATGAAGAATCTCAGGACTCTGAGAGGTTGAATGACTTGCCTGTGTCTCACAGCCAGTGACAGGCCTGGGACTTGAACTTGGGTCTTTTGACTCCCGGTCTAGTTCATTATCCTGGGGTCGAAGGATTAAAGTATGCCAAAGAGGACCTTGGAATTCTCCCTTCCCCTCCAACATGTCTGCATGGCTTTCTAGAACACGACAGGGGAATATATACCACCTGAGCAGAGGACACTTGTTCTTGGATGGCCCTCACTGACAGCATTGCTACTGATGCACATGGTGTTTTTTGACGCTGATGACCTCTGCACGCTTGATGCCTGAATGTAACCACCTCTGCCTTGTCATTTCTAGGGTCGGCTACCAGGTGCTCATCGACACCGGGGCACTCAGCATGGCTGTGGCTGTGGGTCTGGTATCTGGTCTTCTGACAGGTCAGTGTGAGACCACCCTTCTTCTGCCATTGTCCAGTGCACAGGGCTCGGGTCCAGAGGGCACCTGCCCCATGGCAGGATGTGCATGTGCCCATCCCCTTCCCTGTGGATGAACCCCCTCAGCTGCAGCCATGTGAGACAAAGGGCTCAGGCCTTGACCAAAAAACAAACACAGAATCACATTGTTTCAGAAATGGGAAGGCCCTCAGAAGTCACCTGCCGTGTGCGTGGGCTCTGAGGGCCAGGGAAAGGAAGAGACTTTCCTGAGGTTCTAAGTAGGGGTTAGTGGGGACACTGTAGCCTCTTGAGCCCAAGGCTGGTGGCTTCACCCAATTTTGTACAGAAGGCCAAAGGCACCCTTATGCCAAAAAGCAGAACTTTTGTTCTTCACGCATATTATTTCATTCAATATCTATTATGAGGTGGGCAGTGAACCCAGTAGACTCCCTAATCTTATATCCCTGAGAATATGAGCTGATATTGTAGTTGTGGAGGGGAGTTTGACAATAAATAAGTAAATATTTACTATGTCAGATGGTGATAATTGTATGAAGAGGAATAAATCAGGGTAGGGGAACACAGAGTCAGTGTGAGGAGTTCTTTTAGAAGGGTGGGAAGGGAGGGTCCATTGAATAAACTGACCTTTAAACAGAAACCGAAATGGACAGAAGGAGGGAGATATACCATGAGAAGAACAAGCCATGAAAAGGGACAGCAAGTGTAAAGGCCCTGAGACAGGAACATGCTTTGCATGTAAGAACAGCAAGGAGATTAGTGTGGCTGATGTAGATGGAGTGAGGGGGAGAGTGACAGGGGTTGAGGACAGAGTAGTAGCAAGGAGCAAGGTCACTCCGAGAGATGAGAAGCCACTGGAGACCCTTAAACAGAGGACTGAAGTATGTTTCTGCTCCTGCAGTAAAACAGAAGAGCAAAGAATTTGGGAAGTTACTATTTCACTAGTCTTACTTATATGCTAGGTGAAAATACGTATTCTGTCTAGAGCTGTTCACCTTTACCCTACAAGCAAACAACTTATTGGCTGGACACTCATATATTATGTCCCTAAGCAGGGAGTGAACATAAATAAAGGACAAAATGGTGTAAGCAGACACCCAGGAGTTGTGTGACTTTGGGCCCTATCACTTTACTCACTCTGAGCCTTGGCTGGCTTCTCTGTAAAATGAAAGGATTATGGTGCTGAGTCAGTTGGCTTCCTTTCTACTCTGCAACATGAAGGCACTATTTGGAGTTACCTGGGTAATTTAAGAGAGTGAGATTGGCTAGAATTGCTTTACTGTATCAATTGGCCTCAGCTTTTGACAGTCTGAGGTGATTAATTAAATACAGATGAGAAGAATGCCTTCTTCCACAAGTTAACACACTGTTCATGGTGGGCAGACCAACCCTGACGAGGGTTGCCAGACTTAGCAAGTGAAAATACAAGGGGCCCATTTTTTAAATTTACAATTAGTTGAGCCAATATTTTGGGGCTCTCACACCATTCACCACTGCCACTGGTATTGATAAAGTGACACTGACCTGCACTGGCCAGTGAAGTGTCCAGGAGGGCTTTCCTTATACATCACTGGAGTCAATAAGAGTGTAGAGAAAATGAAAGTTCCTTTGGCCAGGATTCTCACCTGACGTTGGCTGGCTTGTCCGCTGCACACAATACATGGGCAACACGTTATTACTGACTCAATATAAAGAGCTCTGTCCAGTGCTCTGGGCTGCACTGCTACAGAAGCAGAGGCTGGAGTGGTGGGAGCGCCGAGGACAGAGACAGAGACCAGCTTGCTGCATGCAGACGTGCCCTGAAGTGGACAGGATTTTAGCGCTTGACCTGCCACCATGAGAATAAAGCTGGGTATAAACCCTATACCCCAAGAATGTTCCATTGTCATTTTTCTGTCTCACTGAATCAAGAGTGAACTTGCCCAGGGCTGAAACCCATTGGCAAGACAAAGATAACAGAGGAAAAGACACCCATATTATTCCTTTAAGAGTTAAAAAGAATGGCTTCTTGTGTTTACATGTTGCCTTGGATATGAGGGAACTGGGGATCCAAAAGTATTGAACCATCAAAGGGGACAAAGCCTCCAAGCAGCCTCCAAATTGGCCCTCTAAGGTCAAGCATTTTACTTGTCAAGAGACCCCCTTATTTGGAGCCTGTCTATACCTACTTAAGAAACAATCCCATTAAGCATGGTTATTGGGTTTCCCAGTTCACGCAGATTAGAAATAACAGTTAGATGTGGGATAGATTTCTGGAGGTAAGGCACACCAGTAGAAGTTAGAAATGAATACAGAAAGCCCAACAGAAGAAAAGTTCTTAAAAGTAGACACAAGAACATGAAAAGCTTGGGCTGCTGAGAGAATAGGCCAACAGCCCTCAGCAGTTATAAACCTTCTCTACATTATACAGCACATTCCATACATGGATGTTCCGAGCAACGGTTCTGATTTTTCAGAAAAAGTCTAAATGTGTTCAGTGTTGTCTTGTAAGATAAGAAATAAATTTTAGATGGATTTTCATCAGTGATGAGTAAGCTTCAGCTACCTGGAATATTCATGTAGGTGGTAAGAGATCATTTCTGAGTAATTCTAGCTAAATGAGGTGTGTTGATTGCACCCTGCATGCCAATATCAGTTACAGGCATGCACTGCAAAAGGAAAATATGAATAAGCACGTGCCTACTCTTGTTAATCTTACTATTTAATACATTGGGACCAATCATCACTAAAATCAGAGATCAATCCATCAACAGCATTTCCCTGAATCATGTGAAAACAATAAGTGCTCACCACTTCAAGTATCCTGGGAAATTGAGCAGACTTTGCGCAGCTCGGGTAAAGCCTAGGGCCAAGCTCTCTGGGCAGAGGCGAGCTGGATGAAAAGAACAGGCACAGAGCAAGTTCTTATAAACTTCTTTCCTAACTACACAAGTGGAACCTTGAGATGAGGTCACCCGGAGTTTCCTGACAAAGCACCTGCAGGGGCAGCTAATTGGAGTCGCTCTCCATGGTAGCTCTTGTGTTTTAAATGGATCAGCTGTAAATGGGGGCATCACCTGACAGAGCCCTTCTATTTCTTTCCAGGAAGAATGTCAGATCCATGGTAACCAAATACCTCTCAGGGTAATCTAAATCATTTGGAGATAATTGCTCTTGCCAGTTCCCTTCAAAAGATGTCTATAGAATTAATTAAGCTGGTCCAGGAAGGACAGTGCTTCAGTTTCTCTGTCTCCTGGTTGTGGAAGAAAAAAAGGATTTCTGTTGAGATACCATAGTTGACATATGATATTTTGATTAATTTTGAGACAAATGCTGTGCTCCACGTGTTTACCATTTAATTATGAATTTAAACAGGTTTCCTCTTAAACCTCAAAATATGGAGAGGACCTCATGTGGCTAAATATCTTGATGACCAAACTTTCTGGGAGGTAAGATTTTTAACCTATTAATGTCATATATTCTGAGTGAATGAACTTGGAAAGATGCATTAATTTAGTGTTTGTGAGAACGAAGTAAAAACAAAAATGAAAAAAGAGCATTAGGGGAGGAGTAAGCCCATGGAGTACACAGCTGTGTGTGGGCTGAGAATGGGGAGGTGGTAAAGGTTACCATTTTCCTGATGCTTCAAAGTCACTGAGGGTCAGGGATGTGAGAACTGTTGCTAACCACACTTCTCCTCCCCATCTGGAGTTATGAAAGTAGGCAAATAGTTTTATATGAAGGTGATAGAATTCAAGAGCCTAAAGGACCCCAGGGGCCAGCAATCCAATTCCTCATTTGACAGACATGCCAAGTGTGGTCATGACTGGCCAAGATCTCACTGGGAGTCAGTGGCAGAGCAGGATCTAGAACACAGCTCTTGATAAATCTTAGCTATTGGTCACAAGAAAACTTTTCACCATAGGAAGCAGGGGTCATTTAGCCAAGAGGACACCGAACTCACGTCAGCTGCTGCTGGGGGTTCTATGCTATGTTGTCGTGTTGTCATGAACAGACTAGGAAGGAAGTCAGGGCTCAATCCCTGTGTCCCCACTGCTATCCTCCCTGTGACCTACACTCAGTTCACCAAGCACTCTAATATGTGTCACCTTAGGTGATCTTCCAACCAATACTGAGGTTGGCTGGTCAAGCATTTCCAAATTATAAATTGGACGTTGTGGCCAATGTCAGGCTGATGCCCAGCATCACACCTTTGTGAATGGCAGAGACAAGACCAGGAACCGAGGCTTCTAAATCCTAAGCCAACCCTTTCTTCCCTGAGCATGCCCAGAGACTGGTCACTAAAGGGACAGAGAACCGGCCGCATTACCGGCGTTGGCGTCTGTGTCTGCAGGGGCTAAACAGGGAGACCTTACAGAGAGGACCTGCCACCTCCTCTCCTTTCCCCCCTCTTCCATCTCCTCTCTGTCATCTTCCTGCTCTTCTCCCTCTTCTTCCTCTTCAAACACCTTAATGGAGGTGTAATCGACAATGAACCACACATATTTAAAGTGTACCGTTTGCTACATTTAAACGTTATTTACACCCATGAAACCATCACCATAAATGATAATGAACAGATCCATCACCCTGTCATTTCCTCATGCCTCTTTGAAACTCCTTGCTCCCTATCCCACCCCATCCCATCCCCAAGCAACCACTGAACTGCTTTCTGTCCTACAGATTTGTTTACATTTTCTGTAACTGTGCCCAGATGGAATATGGCACATATTCTTCTTTGGCCTATTCTGAGTCGTCCATGTCATGGAGCGTGGCCTTGCACCAGCTTCTCTCTGCTGCTATTGGCTCTCAGCTGCTCCCAATAGCCAGTCTCTCCCAGTCTCCTGCACGTGTTCTCCCACATTTAGCAGAAGCAGGGTAATGTAGTGAAAAGACTCAGAAAACTGGTTTAACCCACCCATTCATTCCAGAAGCATTTATTGAGCAACTATTATATACCAAGTACTCTGCTAATTAACCAGGGATACCATAAGTAGGACAAACATCCAGCTCAATTATTTGAGTTGCAATCAGTATTTGCTGAATAAATGAAGGAAATCTGAGGAACCCCACCTAACGCTAGCCACTGCAGCATCAGGTGAAATGAAATGAGCGTGTACCTGGAATGAGAAGACCTGGATTCCAGTTACCATTTGGCAAGGTTATCATGTAGGCAAGCTGTGAATCTCTCTCATTGATAAAATGAGAATAGTAACCTTTGTTCTACCTTACTGGGTTGTTCTGAAAACAAATAAAGTAATAATGCCTGTAACTACATTCAGGAAAATGCACATCACTACATGAACGTAAAAGTTTATTACTAGGGGGTTTTAGCCAACCACAAAGGAAATGTAAGCATAATAGCTATCGTTTATTGTAAGCCTACTCTGTCTTATTTTGTACTAGATGCTTTTCAACATTATCTGATTTTTGTCCTCACATAAATCCTACACAAGAGTAAGTATCCTCATCTTTAAGATGACAGAGCTAGTAAATGGAACAGGAGGAATCTGAATGGGTGTTTGGCTCCAAAGACACACCGTGTGTGTGTGTGTGTTGTGAACAGTTACTGGAGAAAAGTTATTTCTCCCCCCAGTCTTCTGATGTATTTTCTTACAGCTAAGTAGAACCATTTATATAGCAGTATACCACTTACAGCTTGCATTTGAAAAACTAAATATTCATTAAAGAGGCAACAATTCAAACTTCCAAGGCTGATAAATCTCCAGGGGTGATTTTTTTGGAGTAAACTATCCCAAGACATTTTAAACATGATTGAATGCCCTTTTTTGTATTTCGTAGAATACACTGCTGGGGCTTGGAAGGAACATTTCTTCACTGGTTGCCCAGACCATAGCCAGCATGTCCCGTTAGGATGGGGTACTCCCCACCCTAAGGGCACCCATCTCATCCTTGGATGGTCCTATTAAGATGCACTCATTCATTCACTAATTTCATAAATGTAATCTAATATCTGACAGACATTGTGTGAAGGGTTGGAGAGACAAATCCAAATAAAATACAGTTCTAGCTCTCAAGGACTTGTATATGCTAATCCTCTATCTTCCCATACACTTATCCTAACCCAGGCACTGATTTACAAAACTTCAGTTTATAACAGTTTTTCATTGGGCATGTGTCTAATGCCTTAGCTAAGAATACCTTCCTTCAACTTTTATTTCAATTTAATAAACCATGGGTTTTATTTCACACTTTCCAAAGCACAAGGACACTGACATCCACATATTAAAAATAATTCCACAGTTAACTTTTCTGAAGAAAGGAGCTTTTTTGTGAGTCCATGTGAACAAGCCCATTCTGGATACTGCATGGGGGTATGCACAGGGAAACTGGAACTTTCACCACTTAGGACTGGATCCTTTAAGTCCAGCTCTAATAGGCACAGGTCTATTAAATACTAAATAAGTAATCCTGGAAGCTCCTGGAAGAGTTGGGGAGATCATGATGCTGAGGAGGTCAGGGAAAATGGAACTTGGAGTTGGGCTGGATTTGGCTCAGTGGCAGAAATGACGGACATTCCAAGCAAGGGGAAGAGTGTGAGCAAGAACAGGAGAAGCATGAAGCAACCTGGCTCAGCAGAGAATTGGTGAAGAAAGGATGAAAAGCGGGCAAGAGCCAGCAGAATCATCCTTCAGGTGACTGGAAGCTCCCAAAGGTTTAAAGTGGCGAAATGATGCAGTAAAATAAATGCTTTAGAGTTGAATAGAATAATAGGGTTAAGCATGTAGGATGGATTCTGAAATGAATGCAATATGCTGAAGATCATGCATTGGCTTCTGATAAGTACTTGCAGTTTATCTTTTAAATGATCTTGTTGCCAAGAAATAAAACACCATCACTGTTTGGTACAAAAACATGTGTTGAGTTCCTCCTGGTGTTTTATGCAAAATTCTTAAAACCTAGCCTTGTCACACTGCTATCAGCCCTGCACTAATTTAAAACACATGTTCTGGACACACAGTAAGGGTCCAACAAATGAGGAGAGCTGGATTTTAAAGCAATGTAGGAAACGAGATGAAGAGCCTGTCAACTGACTCGTCCCCTGAGGAGCATTGTTCTGGGAGGCAGATCTGAACTGGAGTCCGAGCTCACCCCCAGCAGGCAGGCAGGCACCCTCAGGCAAGTCACTTTACTTCTCAGGGCCTCAGTTTCTTCATTCGTAAAACGAGACTAAACTGTGCTCCAGAGCCAGACAGATCAGGGTGCTACTGCCTCTAGCTCTCTGTTCTCTCAGTGCTTGTCTCCTCAGCTCTGAAATGTAGGTGATAAGAGTAGCATCTCACTAGGTTGTTTTAAGGATCTAAAGGAGATAATGTGCAGTGTTAGCATGCTGATCCATAAAGAACACCCCATAAATAGTAGGTACACTGACTTCCAGTTCCAGGATGCTGTGGCCCATGCCACTCAACATGTAGCAGCGTGGCAGGGCGTAACATGGCACAACGGGTTATGTCCAGCTGGCAGAAGACCCAGCGGAGACTTAAGGACAATCTCCAAACATCTGAAAGGCTGTTATGTAGAAGAAAAAAAAATTTTTTCCTATGCTTCTCCGAAGAATCTATGTAGGCCCAGGGGGTGATGCAGAATAAATTGCTAACAATTTGAACTGTCTGCAAAATGGAATGAGCTACTTCATATGGTAGTGAGTACCTGTAACTGGGGAGCGTTTAAACAAAACCCCGATGACTATTTATCAACGACTCAAGTAAAGAGCTATGCAAAATGAGATTTGCCTGAGAACACTTCCAATTCAGACTTTCAGGGGAAAATTCACCTTTCATCTTCTAGATGAAATAATCTCGAAGGCTTTTGTGATGAGACAGTATTTTGGTCAACATAAGTTTTAACGTATCAAACCAGAATCAATATAATCTGAATTATAAGAGCTTAAGTATTCATCTGTCATAAAAATGTTTGTTTTGCTTTTACAGTTTCCTCATTTGGCTGTTGGATTTTAAGCAAAAGCATCCAAGAAAAACAAGGTCTGTTTGAAAACAGGACAACTTCCCTCCACTGCTGCCCACCTTGTTTTGTGTGTGACAAACACTCGTTACAGCAAAGCCTCCTTTCCTACCATGAAACAAACAAGGTCAGCGATAGATCTGATATTAAAAAACAAAAGACTAAAAATTTAAGTGGTAATTTCATAATAGATTTGAATAAATATATTTGGTTTCATTAAAAATGATGCTATCAACATTTTCTTGGGTACAGACACATAATTAAGGTTTTGGTTCAATTTTATTGACAATTCTTAGATCTATTCTCATGCTAATAAAGAGTACTACCCAGTTAACTTGTCTACATCAGCAGAGCAGATGATGTAAAATTGGGAAAACTTAAGAACTCAAGTACAGTTAGTCCTGTAATGCTGAAGTGCTTTTATTCCAACATTTTCATAAGGTAGTTCTTATTCCCTGGTCACCTTCTGAATTGAACTGTGAGGAAAAACATCATGGTCCATTGTGGAGATACGCTATGTCAAGGTTAAAAAACAAGTTCCCTGACCTTGGTGAAATCATTTAAATTTCCCCAGTCTGGGTTCCCTCACCTGTAAGAAGAGAAGGTGGACTTGAACCTCCAACATACCCTCTAATTCTCTAAAACTTGCCCAAAGTGATTTGCTGTGGGAGGGTAGCAACACAGCCATTCTTTGGGTAGTGTCTCGACGACCAGGCAATGTTCCAAATATACATACTGGGAGATAATGGCTTACTCGGAAAGAGTACCAGAAATCATTTAAAAGGTACTTTGTGTTTAATGAATGGCTAACTGTAGAATATTTAATGAAAGAAAACATTTCAAGCTGTAGTTCTGAAGAACATGCATCCCATAGTTACTAGTTCATTGAAAAAAAAAAATCCCATTTTCCATGGTGGGGAGCCAGGGGGATAACAAGAGATCCAGGGAGGAAAAGACTATGAGAACGCCCAGTAATTAATGTTTGTACATTGTATAATCGACCTTGCTGGTCTAATGTGAGCTTGGTGGTCCAGTGTAGAGATACAGTGAAACATGGAATCCAATTTGTTATCAAACCAACAGCAAAAAAACTTTGTCACCTGAGTAATGACTAGTCTCTATCCTTTTCCTCTTTTCTTTAATGGTGGATGTGGAATGACTGTCGGCATCCCACATGGGGATCGTGTGTCACAGCTAAGCTGTCACCAACCACCCTCTTCCCACCGAATCACTGGTACCAAAGGGCCTCTTCTAAGAGGCCTGGTGGCCAGATCAGGAGTTTGTTCCAACACATTCACTCACCCCTTGGGGGAGCTTTGATAGTTACTTATACTGAAATGTTCACAGAATTTTTGGCAAAACTGTATAAACCAAACACAAAGTATAGTGAGAAAAAATTCTGACCACTGAATAGTTTTCAAAAACAAGAAAATGTTTATGCTTCATTTAAAACAGAAGAGGCCACATTTAAATAAATGCATTAAATCTTCAGAGGACTTTAATTGCAGTTCTGGACCTTGGGTATGACAAATACTCATAGAAGATGCATCAGTACTTTCTCCTGTAATTCATTTTTATTGTTACAAATGACACCATGATAAAACGTAATAAAAATTACTCATGTGAAATACTTCCCGTTAACATTTTATAAGCTAATCAAATGCATACCACAGCAGATTATTTTTGGCTGTTGTTTAAATAGGGAGTTCTCATGATTTCAGTATTAACACAAGTTTAAGCTGAGACTACACTCAAAAACAAGTTTACAAAATGGCATTATAAAAGACTGGGAGTGAGTAGTTAAAAAAAAACCCCATGCAGGGCTGCTCTGCAGCAGGAATCCCGTGTTTTCACTGCCATAAGTCTTCAGTGCGGCCAAACTTAAAAACCAGTCCTCTGTGAATAAAATAAGAAACATCACATGACTAGCTGAGTTTAGGAAAAGAAAGAGTATGTGAGATTTGGAAAATGGTGGGAAGCTCGCAAGAATAATTGATGAGCTGTATGAAAAAAAACATGGAATTTTCAAAACAGAAACTATCATTCTAAGATAAATCGTGCTATTTCACCAGTTTCCCCACATCCTTAACTTCTGAGTGTTGGAGACATACATCATTTGTGAAAAGTTAACGAAAAGTTAGTATGTAGCCATTTTTTTTTGAGAGGGCATCTCTCATATTTATTGATCAAATGGTTGTTAACAACAATAAAATTCTGTATAGGGGAGTCAATGCTCAATGCACAATCATTAATCCACCCCAAGCCTAATTCTCGTCAGTCTCCAATCTTCTGAAGCATAACGAACAAGTTCTTACATGGTGAACAAATTCTTACATAGTGAATAAGTTCTTACATGGTGAACAGTCATCACAGAAACTTTCGGTTTTGATCACGCATTATGAACTATAAACAATCAGGTCAAATATGAATATTGATTTGATTTTTATACTTGATTTATACGTGGATCCCACATTTCTTCCTTTATTATTATTATTTTTAATAAAATGCTGAAGTGGTAGGTAGATGCAAGATAAAGGTAGAAAACATAGTTTAGTGCTGTAAGAGAGCAAATGTAGATGATCAGCTGTGTGCCTGTAGACTATGTGTTAATCCAAGCTAGACAAGGGCAACAAAACATCCACAGATGCAGAAGATTTCGCTCAAAGCAGGGGGGGCGAAGTTCTAAGCCTCACCTCTGTTGATCCCCAATTTCTCACCTGATGGCCCCCCTGCGACTGTGCCTGTCTTAGGTTGTTCCTCCCTTGAGGAATCTTACCCGTCTCTGGCTAACCAGTCATCTTCCGGGGCCATACAGGGAGATGTAAAGTTGGTAAGTGAGAGAGAAGCCATATTGTTTGAAAAGGTTAGCTTTTTACTTCTTTGCAGATTTATGCCCTGTGGCTTCTATGCCCAGCACTTGTCTCGAGGTATCTTTACCACTTGGAGGAATTATGATACTCGGTAAATTCGGTATGAGGCACGAATTCTATTAAAGGGTTGTAATTAGGAAGGAAGACGAAAAGCTATAGAAGTAGCAGGCAGAAGAAAACATGGGAAGATTGATTATTTCTTTGACATATCTTCTTGTAGAGTAACTTAAGCATGTATAGGTTTTAAACTACTAATTAAATTGCGGACACACATTAACATAATAGGAATACAGTTACATAACCAAAGCAGATCTATAATTACCAGCCATCTCCAGTGAAACCAAGAAAACCAGTTAGGCACCCTAGGCATTTGTGAAAATTTATCTGATATGATGGATATTGTCCAACTGTACTTGAACAGTCTGAGAGAAATCAAATTAAAACAACCCATTCCTGGGAACTGTTCACATCCCATATGTTCTTTTAACAGTAGTTAGTCTGTAGTTGTAAGATTTTGGAGCACTACAACTTGCACTTCTCCTAATTTTTGGTTGAGTATGTAGCCATTTTGTCATATTTTATCAAATTCATTCAACAAACCTTTTCTGAGTGTCAGTGTGATAGGTGTTTGATGCTAGGGTTATAAAGACAATTTAAGATACAGTCTCTGCCCTCGAGTTGCTCACATCCTTGGCGACATAATGTGGTACTGGCAGGGTGGGGAGGTGGTGGTGGAAAAGTATATATGCCAAATGTTAAGGGAGCATAAAAACAGAATTTATTCTGCTTGAATGTGTTAGTAAAAGAGTTATAAAGGTAGTCACTTTGTGACTTGGGATGGACTTTGTAGGGTAATGAAGAGTTTGGGTGGGAGGTTGGCAGGCCAGGAGCTAGGGGGATGATGAAGAATATGTTTCAAGGAGAGGAAGGCAAAGAGGAATAAAGACCACAGGGCCTCCGGGAACGCCCAGGAGATTGGTATCAGGCATCTGCCCTCACAGCGCTCACAGCCTAGGATTTTAACTGTACACAGTTATCCTCAAGGCTTCACCTTAAGAGGGCAAGAGGGCAATTATATGTGTAAGAAGATATCCATATATCTGTATCTATATCTACATTGATATAAAGATATCTGAGAGGGAGTAGAACAGGGAAGAGTTCGACACAGCTAGATTACTTTGAGATATAAGGCAGACAGGGAATGGAGGGGGCCAGGATTTGGCACACCAGTTGACCAGTGTGATAAATGGCCCACAAGGGCCTTAGGTGCCTTAAATGAGTACAGATGCCAGCCTGTACGCTTTACTGAAGGGGGCGTCTGGCACTCAGTCTCAGGCAATGGATGAAATGGGGTCATGCAGAGACGCAGCCCCTATTTAAAAAGATCAACTATTCAGCTCCAGCTGATTGTTGGTGTGGGGGGTGCAGGGTTGTCAGATCCTCCAGTTTTTTCAAAAAAAAAGCCACAAAGTCAGATTTTTATGTAAAATCTTTTGCTTTTTGGATGTTGGCTCAAGAAAACAAAAATGACTATACAGGATAAATAAAACAACTG
This sequence comes from Manis javanica, assembly GCF_040802235.1. Classification (NCBI taxonomy): domain Eukaryota; kingdom Metazoa; phylum Chordata; class Mammalia; order Pholidota; family Manidae; genus Manis; species Manis javanica. The sequence continues at coordinate 18,815,614 of NC_133159.1, read as the reverse complement.
TGGACAGATTTTGGATGGCCAGTGGTTTGATTTCTTCTGTAGACAGGTTTGAAAAATTTTTAAGATGGGAAGTGATAGGATTAGAGGCATATTTTAGAAGGAAAACTGATGCAGGAAAACTGGATCCAAGGGAGGAACCAGTTAGGGATGCAAACTGCTCAGGAAAGGGTGCTGACGACTGAGCTGAGACCATGCAAATGACAGAAAGAGAACAGGCTTCAGACAATTCAGAAGCAGGTTCAACAGGGCTCAGTGGTGGTGGACAGAGGTAAGTGTGAGGGAGAAACTGAAGATGGAAGCAGGTATTCCAGTGGCACAGGCTGGCTTCATGTGTTTTCTCCTATTTTTCAATTAAGGTTAAGCCTGCAGCCATGCCGACTGATTTAAGACAGGTTTCACAGACCTTTATGAAGGTAAAAACACCTGGTGAAAACAAAGATGCAACCAGGAAGTAGTCTATACCCTCTCTTGGAAATATACTAATTTCTCTTTACAAAGGATTTCATAAACTCAAAACTGATTTGCTCTCTACTCTGCCAGTTAATATCAGACCTACTGCTACAAAAAAGAAAAACCAAAGTTGGTTACTAGGGGCCTCCCCTCTCCTGCAGCTTAAATGAGACATGGGAACTTCAGAATACTAGTCAACAGATGTAAACTATAATTTGAAGATTTTCTTGGGCAAAAGCCAATCCCTCCTACACTGTCAGATGGTCACCTTTGGTACTGACATCTGCTTCTGTTTTCTGAAACAGTAATTTCTAAGCTACTGCAGAATACTGTTCTGTTGTAAATTAGAATAGCCAGCAATCTGCTACAATTATTCTGATAACGGTGTCTATTTGCTGAATTTAATTTCAATTTGTTTATAGTATTTTCATAAAACTTAATTATTCTTGTATTTAATAGGCACAATAGTAACAAATGAGAAATTAATCAAACTTGTTTCATATAAAAGTAATTTGTTTTAACTAATTTGAGGCAATGACAAGTCAATGTTCCATTTTCAAGGTTTAGTGAAATGTGGTGACGACTGTATGAACTTACGTGTTTCTTCCCTCAGGGGAAGACATAGAATTTCCCTGCAAATCTTCCCCTCTCAATCCTGTTCCTCCTCCCTGTGCCACAGTAACCTCTCTGCCAAAAGCAGCATCACAACGTGAACTTACTTTATCCTTTATCTGCCAGAGTAAATGATTAAAATAAAGAAGGGTGCTGTCTGCCCCTCCCTGGCTGGTTCTCAGTAATTCCCTCCCCACCACTCTATCTGAAGCTTTTCTCACCCCTGCCTCTGACCCTTATACTGCCTGCCTTTGGCTGAACTGACTCCCTGGAGCACCTGTAACCCTGCAGACTCTGGAGGCGGGAGCTCCGGGTCCCTGGTCCTTCAGCAAAGGTGCTCAAGCCTCAGCACTGCAGCTTGAAGGAAGAAGAACTCCTAAGTATCAACACTGTCCCTCTCATAAGCACACACTACATTACCCTGTAAAATAACAAGCCTATTCACATTTTATTTTGTAAGTTGGGGGAGGTAAGGTTTACTTACTTTGTATTTTTCTTTCGAGTACAGTGTTACATTTTTGAAAAACAAATGGGGAGGCGGGGAATAGAACTAATGCTAAACTACTGGTTGAAGACATCAAGAGGAGATGTCAACTGAATTCACTTCTAACTTCCAACATCACCATCATATAGCTACAGCCTGAACTCTTGGGTCTGATGGCCTGAATTTTAGCCACATGATCTCAAACAAGTTATATTTTTTGTGCCTGTTTTCTCACATAATAAAACAGGGATAATAATGGGGCCACCTTCAGAATTGTTATGGGTATTATCTGAGAGCATACATGTGAAGCACTAAGAATGGAGCTTTGTACACGGTAACTGCTCAATAAACTTTGGTCATTATTATTTTCTGCATGAAACTCTGGGTTTTCTCCACTAGCTCAGGACACAAAGTATGACCCAAAGAAGTTGCATATCTTGCCACATCTAAGTTCACATCTTTCTTATTTCCAAACTGATTTTTAAAAATTGCAAAAAATGCCTGGTGGTGGAATGGAGTAAGTTTGAATACCAACTGCTGACTATTGCTGAAGGACAACTATTAGCATTTCACGAGTGGGCAAGTAGATATGGGGCTTCTTTTTGTAGGTGGTAAAGGAGAAAGAAAGGAAAGTTCTAGAACAGCCGTCCTGAATATACAGCAGTTTTTAAACCCTTTTTGGATTAGGAACTTCTTAGAAAACCTGATGAAAGCCACAGACTCTCCTCCTAGAAACAAGCAGAAACACCAGTCTCCTGCATATGGAAATGTCTAGTGGCTCCCCATCTTCAGAAACCTATCCCTGGAACAGAGGTTAAGAACTCCTGATGCACAGGATAGAAAGAAGCTTGGGAGGAAGGGAATCGGGTGGGATTGGGGGGGAGGCTAGGGTAGGGGAAAGGGCAAACCCTTAGTGTCCAGGAAAGAATGAACATTAGAGAAGATTCTTGATAAAGGTATGAAGGTTTTTAGTAATCATTTAATTTGTCATTGCATCTGAAAGATAGAAAATGAAGTTAGGGCTTTCTTTTCACACCTCCAATCTCATGCACAAATTCTAATAACACCCAGGATAGAAAGAACTATAAAATGCATCCAGAAACAAAAGTTTAAGGAGAAATGGTTTTAAGCAGGCTTTCATTAAAAGCAACTGTTGGAGATACAGATTAAAAACAAACACCATCAGTGTTATGTAACTAAATCTACACAAATCATAGTTCTTCATTAAAGGGGAGGTGGGTGGCAATTTAAGAAACGAATCTATGTTCCCGAGGTTGGCAGCAAACCACTTATGTAGTAAAAATATCTCTCAATTTCATTCTTTGCATCTTATGACAGTAACATGGTGGAGGTGTATTGGACAGGGTAAATTAAGCAACTAAACATAGTAAATGACATAAAGAACATATTATTTAAGGAAAAAAAGATAGGATGAAGTTGCAAAACGAACTTACCCAAAAAAGATGAAGGCATTTTGGAAAAACACAGCGATTCCAGGGTATACTATGGCTTTTTCTGTGAAAATAATTTTAATATTTAGAGGTTTATGATTTCAAAACATTTAGTTTCTGATACACTGGTGAGTACCAGTTTTCCTGCCTAAAATGATTGTTTTCTGATTACCAGCTCAACTATTAAATTACATAACATTTATGAGTCTAGAATTGGTTTAGTAGTGAGAACTCCCTTCATTCAACAAATGTTTGCTGCGTGCATACTATGTTCAGCACTGTTTATGTGCTGAGGACACAGTGGCAAATGAAATAGGCCAGTTTTTTTGCCTTGAACATAGAAAATAAAAAGGAGAAAAAATAAAGCAGGAAAGGTATAGGGAATGTACATGTGATGACATTTTATACAGGTGGCCAGTAAGAGCTCATGAGCTCTGTGTGACAACTGGCCTAAGGACAGGAAGCGAGGGCAGGGGCCGTGCAGGAGCAGCAGAACAGCCAGGGGAAAAGCTCGGAGGTGGGAGCACGCTGCCACAGGAGAGGAATGGCCACACAGGCAAAAGAGAGAAAAGCTGAAGTACGGGGGCAGGCTGGGGGGTGAGGATCCGATGGCGCCTTGCACTTAACACCAGGGCTTTGATTTTTACTCTGCCTGAGATGAGAAGCCATCAGAGGATTTTGAGCAAAAAAGTAACATGAGCTGACATATTTTATTAGGATTCCTCTGGCTGTGGTGCTGATAGCAGACAAAGGAGGTAAGCGGAGTAAAAGGAATTAGTGAGGAGGAAATCAGCAAAAGACTGTAGTGGGCTGAACCAGGGAGGTAGCAATGGAGACACTAAGAAGTGATGGGGTTCTGGTAATATTTTAACAGCAATGCCAACAGGACTCTTACTGATGGTTTGGATGTGGGGTGTGAGACGAAAAGAGAGGACACCTCTGACGGGCCTTAACCACCCAGGATTTTGGCCTAGATATCTGCAGGATAGGGTAGGATAGGCAAAACTGCCAGAGGAACATTTTGCTGCCATTTTATCCCAGACTGAGGTTGAAATTCTCATAAATTTCTACTATGGGAGTTGTCAATGATTATTCACTGACTGACAGACCCAGGCATGATGAATAGATGAATTGTCAACATTTTCTCAGAATAGTTTTAAATTAATCTGATTACCATAGCAGCTGTTTAGGTCCTTACTACTACAAGGCCACCTTAAATATTCCACATTAATATTCCTCATCAGTCGTAACTATTAACAGTAGAATGGTTCATAAAGATTCTATAGAAAAGCAACTTTATAAAATTACAGATCTGCTGTTAATAGTTCTCAAAGCATAACCTGGCTCCAGAAGCTTTAAGAAAATAATTTAAAATTCTATGAGATGAACACAGTTCTACAAAGAGCCCTTGCAGTCATGGTGAGGGCCCTGAATTTTTGACTCTAAGTGAGACGAGATGCTCTGTATTAATAGTTGTATCTGGGAAAGTAGAATTATCAGTAATTTTATTTTCTTCTTTGAGCTCTCTTACATTCTCAGCATTCAACAATGGGCAAGTATTATATAATTCATGGGATAAAAAAAGTAACTATTTTGTTTTAAAGTATGATGGTGATACGGATTTTGTGGCAGCAAGAGACCTACTTATGACATCATGTTATTGCAAAAAGCTGGATTCAAAATTTTATTTATACTATGGTTGTAACATAAAAACATAAATAAGAGATCAAAGGAAATATTTATAGAATATTTATGAGTGGTAAGATTATTATAGTTTCCTTTTCTTTCTTTTCTACTACATTTTTGGTAATGTGGTTTTAATAATAAATTATATAGACAGAAGAAAAATGTAAATATTTTTAAATGCCTATCATTCCTGTCTACATAAGGTTTAAATAATTTTAATAAAAATCCAGGATATCCATGATTTTAATCCAAGGATTACATTTTATTCAAAGAAGTAAAAGATTAATGTATGAGCTAGATTAGATCTCTGCTGGTCCAGTTTGTACAGATCATTAATGCTGTATTTTTACGATGATAAGCAAACTCAATTTTACCTGGAATATCAAGTGGTTTTCACATTTTTCTAGACTCCCTCAATGTGAAATTTCAGCTAGGGATCTAAGAGCAGGCCTTTTCCTGAGCTTGCCTTGAATTGGCCTTACATAGCGGATGCACATTAAGTATTATTTAACTTTTCTATTTAAGAGATAATGTCATATTACCAGGGAGGCTTAGCTCAATACATTTAAATTCTAGGATGTTAAAGCTCTGCATAGGTATTATTCAGGAAGTCAAAACTTGGCAGCTAGAGTATATAAATATTCTGCCTTTGAGGTTTTTTAGAAGCCAAACAGAAGCAAGGTTTGGAGTTGTGTCCCAATACTTCCAGGCTCCAGATGAGAAGAAAAAACACAGAAGAAAGAAATACTGAAAACATACCAAACAAAACAAAATACTGATATGGTGAGATGAATTCCCAGGCATGAATGCACTGCTAGTAGTTGGCCCATCTATATGAAAAAAGTTTTACTCTTCAGTATTCCATTGAAGTAAAACGTAAATTGTGTTTTCTCTTACCTTTAGCAACATAACCTCCAAAGAGAATCCACATCGATGCAATCAGAGATCCAAAGGCCAACATGAAACCAATTAACAGCCAAATGCGAGCACCTTAAAAGAAATAACATTTACCAGAATTGTTTTACATATGGCAGCAGTCAGTTAACTTTTTAAAAAGAAAACAAAAACCAAACAGAAAAAAATGTGTAGTTACCATTAAAAGTCTAAAATAAAAGTGCTTGTTAAGACACACTAAATACCGTTCATCAGTGCAGACATTGGCCTTTTCTTGTTGGCTGGTCTGGATATTCTAAGCAGCTATATTTACTCTTCCTAAATATGTATCCTGAGAACCCTCCTCAACCATTCTATAAAATCTCACAAAATATGTTTCACCATCTTGAGAGGTTCAATCTCCATATAGTTTTAGAAATCATATTCCAAAATTCAAAGTCCTCCAAGAGAATTTATAAAGAACAACACTGGTACATTAACAAAAAATCCATACTCAGTAATAAATGAATCCAAACACTACCATATTTCACTGTCAGGGAAGTCAGGCAGCAAAATAAATTCAAATTTATCATGCCTGCCACTTAGGAAAGCTGCATTAAAATTATGTGAACAGAGGAAGACAATCAAATTTTAAATCACATTTATGTAATATTTACGAAGATTTGCTATGAAATAGTCATTAAACTGCCTAAAATTCAGAGATGAGTTTAATTAGCTCGAATACATTAAAAACACTGCTGTGTTCAATAAAGCAGAGCAAGTAGAATGCTATAAACTTCTGATTTCATATCCAAAACATAAAACAATAGTTGTGAACTAATAAGCTATTACTCGTAGATAGTATATTAAGAAAAATCAAGCATCTCTGGGCCCCCAAAGCTGGGCTAACAAATTTTACTTTGAGATGGCCATATTCTAATCCTAACTCGATTCCTGGTTTATTATTATCAACATGAACAGCTAACAGTCATCTATTTGTTTAGATTTACAAGGTTATGGGGGATCAGTGTTTCTGTATTTCTTCTACTAAAGTTAATTTATGAAGAGAGTGAACCGAGGAAGAATCAGGAAGTATAGACCAAAGCTGACTACTGCAGTGTCTCCTGCTTCATTAAAAAAGAAAAAAAAAAAAGTCACTTAAATTTGCCTATATCTGGGTTTGTGTATGGATATAATATTTTAAGTTTACCACTTAAATTGCTTAATAACTATCTGTTCCCTCCCATCTTTGGGTAAACTGACTAGGAGCTGTGCTGTATGTATCCTATATTCTGCCTACCTCAGGTACTTGGCCATGGAGTCCAAGGGACACGAGTTCCTCAGTTAAGAAGGAAGGGCCTGCATGAACCTTAGCACTAAAATCTCCTACTCTACTCAGGCTTGCAAGATGAAGAGAGTTCTGGAGGTCAGATGCACAATGATGTGAATATACTTATGATTACCGAACTATACACTCTAAAAAATTATTAAGATGGTAAATTTTATGTTTAACACACACAAGAACTTAAGATTCTGAACTATTTCAAAATGTTAATTCAATCAGATAAGGCTGGGAAAAAAAGGGAAGAAAATAATTTATATGGTAGAACTTAGAGTACTATAAGTTCAATTTTGCACATATATTATTATATACTGTTCTTTATATGTTTATGTATACATATATTGCATAGGGTTATATACTCAAAACTGCATATTCTGTACTATAAAGCCAACTTTAAACAAATACAACTTTTACCTTATGATCTAGATATGCCTACTTGTTATCCCTGATCTGAAGGAGTTAGACAAGTGGCGCTTCCATGTATAATTCTCATTTTAAGATATTGTTTGCACCTATTTATTTACCTGTTTGACCCAGGCACCCTTCACTGTAACTATCACCTCGGACTTGTCCATTGGATACTGCATTAATCCTATAGGAATAAAAAACAACAAGAAATCAGGGTCTCCAACTCCAAGAGGAAACTACCCATGACATCAAATTACCAGATACAATAAGCTAGAGTGCCTCAAATTAAAGGTTAGGTTTCATGAGTCTTGAGTAATGGGTTCACGTGAACTTAAGCAAGTTCCTTCAACCACACAACCTCTAAAGCAGGGGTTACTGTCCCTGGACCAGCAGAAGCGGCATTACCTGGGAACTCATTAGGAAGAAAATTCCTTGACTCCACCCCAAACTTATTGAAGTAGAAACCCTAGGCATGGGGCCATGCAATCTGAATTTTAACAACTCCTTCAGGTAATTCTGATGCTTGTTAAAATTTGAGAGGAAAATTCTCAACATTTTGTCTGGCTAAAATGGAACAATCTTTAGCTTGGTCCTATCTAGTTAACATGTAATCATACATGGCAATGGCAGAGAAAACAATGGGCCCTAGACAACCCAAAAATTACTTAAAATTGGCTTTGGAATGATTTTTCTGTAATAATTTTGTATTACTGTCTGATGTTTGAAGAAATAATTGTATTTCAAGCAAAATAATCTTTCTTTGTCCTAAAGTGTTATCAAAGAGATTCAGGTGGTAAAATCTTGTTTTTTCAATCCCTAATACATGTTCCAAACACAATTAGTCTTTTGCTGACTTCCATACAGTACCACTCTAAGATGGTCTTACTTTCTTTAGAAGTATCCTTTCAAAAATTCAAACCTCATGGAAAAATGTTCACAATATATCAAGTTACCAAGTTACAAAACATTATATACATTACATATATATCCACTGAATGGAAGCTTTGTGAGGGAAGGAGCTGTATCTATCTTGTTTCTTATTTCAACCCTACCATGGGGTTTGGCACATAATAGATGCTCAATAAATGTGTTGACTACATGAACCCTAATTTTTTTACAATAATGACATTTTAGAATGATCAAAATATTCAATTATTTCCAGTGATCTTTATGTGAACTAAATCATTTGGTACATAAAAAAAATATATTTTAAAACAAGCTTCACATTTTTTAAAAATGCAGATGTTCTCAGGTTAGTGGTTCTTCAGTCTTGGCTTTTACTTGCTGACCCATCTGGAAAAACTTCACAGCCCTCTGTCAGACAGCCACGACGCTGCCTGGTCAGTCTCTAACTATTAGGAACACTCTGAAATGAATAATCTCTGTTCTCTGGCATTACTAATTTTATATATAATCTCAAACCTACAGAAATATTTCAAGTATAGTTCAAATAAATTTTTTTTCCTGAAACATTTGGAAGTTACCAAAACAAAACCCCATAGCCCCAGGAATTTGTTTTCCTACAAATAAGACAACTTTACAAAACTACAATACAACCACCAAAATCAGGAAATTAACAATGATCTATTACCACCAGCTAATCTTCAGACCTCATGCATGTTCCCCAGTTATTCCAGTAATGCTCTTTATAGCAAAAGGATCCTGTCCAGAATTGTGAGGTACTCTTACGATTCTTTAGTCTGCTAAACCATCTGCAACAGTTCCTCAGTCTCTCTGCCTTTTATGACCTTGATCCGTTACTCTAGCCACGCTAGGCTCCTTGCCATAGAGCCTTAGTACTTGCTGTTCCAGAGATCCGGAACAATCCTCTTACATATCCCTGTAATCAGCTCCTTCATTTTTTTAAGTCTTCACTAAAAAATCACCTTCTTAGTGAGGTCTTCCTTGACTATTTTAAATTTCTATCCACCCCCTCTGCCTCCGTTATCTCCTATCTCCCTTTGCTTTTTCTCTGTAGCACTTACCATTATCTAACACACTACATATTTACTTTACTTCTCTTTGGTTAGCATCTCCCACACTCATGTGACTCTGAATTCCATAAGGGCATGCATTTCTTTCTGTTTTATTCGCAACTCTATTTCCTATACCTAGAACAGAACCTGGGAATATAAAAGTTTCATGAACATTTGTTGGATGACTGAATGAACTACCCCTAGAGAAAGGACATGGTTTCTGACTTCAAAGTAAAGTTTGAACATTGGCAGTACAGAAATAGGAGGAGAGCTGAGAGAAGCTGGGAGGCAGAAGTGGGAGAGGAAAAGTGGAAAGAGGAATGGAAGAGAGGCCTGCTGCTTTTCCTTATAAATCCTTTACTAAAATTTGACATTTAAACCATGTTCGATACATTAATTTGATAACATGGAAAATTTAACTCTGCTCAACTATACATATAGCATTTTTATTTTGTGACTCGGTAGGTAGTGTCACTTACACTGCCACTTACATTAGGAAGGCTATGGTTGCTATGACACCACAGGCGTGGTATGAGTGGTTGAACTCTTCCATAGTGGGATAAATAACAGCTGCATCTATGATAATCCACCAGCCTGTAAAAAACTAAAACCAAAAAAAGGTGATACCAATGAGAAATTACTGTATTTCATATTTTACTGGCTAAAAAGAAAGCAAGGCATCTAAGAGATCTCTTCTTATGAATTTCAAAATTTTCTTAAAATTTCCAGCAGTTTCTTGCATATAATTTGCACATGGCTTAATATCTGATTAAATGTTACCCTTATATCTGACAGCAATGAACAGTAACATGAATGCCTTTCTTAAGTCTACTTCAATTATTTTGTTCAACTATTGTTTTACATTGTCACAATAATGTCTGTAATCTAATTTTGTGAACTAGAAATAAGTTGCAATATCTCATGGCAGGAGAAAGGAAATGTGTTTCCAAATGCAATTGGCAGGAGTGGCCTATTGCTGATCTGTTATAAGCCTCCAGAAAGATACTACTGAAAATGAAAAAATTACTCAAAATAATATGGGGAATAATTATTGTTAACAGAATTTTCATTATCCTCTTGGAGGTGTGAGTAAGTAATGGCTTTGCAGTTCTGCTTTTCCTTTTGATGAATTACGGTGCAATCTACAGATGGTTTCAGGTGCGATGCTAAATTAAACACCAAATTACAATTCATCTTAATTGAATTTGGTTCTTGTTATTATCAAGAGCAAATTCATAATGAAAAAAACATTAAAATGGCATAAATACTTTTATCATCTGAGCACAAAGTTAGAATAAGCTATTAACAAAATTCTGACAAGCAACTTAGAACATTTTGAAACTAAGTCCCTCTCTACCCCCACTCCCAAGCCTGACCCAGCTGGTTCTGGGACCTGCCATCTTCTGAGTTATTTAAAATTAACAATTTTAGGCTAATCAAATTATTTATAACAGATTATAGACAGATACATACTCTATTAATGACATTTTTACTGTTTAGCACAAGTACTCTTTCACTTTTTTTTTACCCTCAGCTAAATGAATTCGAGATATTTTTAGCACAGACTAAAATTTAAAGCAATTTTTAATGTTTGTATAGAAGAAAATTTCTAGAGTAGTTTTATATTTTGCCATTACCTTTATTTAGAAAAATATAGGACTATTTTTCATATGGACTACAAGTGCCAGAGACTAGGCAGAGGAGATACTTAAATTTTTCTTAGTTTACTTAAAATTCACTCTTTAGAGCATAAGACAACATAAAAGCATAGAACACAAGCATCAGCCTTGAGGATTTTGCAATATAAATAAGAATTTTGTACTGTAAGTTACTTTTAAACTTGTTTTACTGAGTTTCTCATTTAAATGAAAATTCAATTAAAATTATTCATTTTAATGAATTTCCTGGGCTTCCTTTTTTAAAAAGGAGATTGAGAAGAAAGTTAGCTCTGGATTATGGAGTAATGCAATCATATTTTTTCACTGGTTTTGACCTGATTGTTTCTTAAACACTTTCTGGTAACTTAATGTACTAATTAAGGAGAGGCATACTCTAGCCAAACTTATTAAGAGAAAAACAGAATCAACACACATCAACAGAATCAGAAACCAGGAAGGAAAAATCACAACAGACTCCACAGAAATACAAAGAATTATTATAGACTACTATGAAAACCTATATGCTAACAAGCTGGAAAACCTAGAAGAAATGGACAACTTCCTAGAAAAATACAACCTTCCAAGACTGACCAAGGAAGAAACAAAAAAGTTAAACAAACCAATTATGAGCAAAGAAATTGAAACGGTAATCAAAAAACTACCCAAGAACAAAACCCCCAGGCCAGATGGATTTACCTCGGAATTTTATCAGACATACAGAGAAGACATAATACCCATTCTCCTTAAAGTTTTCCAAAAAATAGAAGAGGAGGGAATACTCCCAAACTCATTCTATGAAGCCAACATCACCCTAATACAAAAACCAGGCAAAGACTCCACCAAAAAAGAAAATTACAGACCAATATCCCTGATGAATGTAGATGCAAAAATACTCAATAAAATATTAGCAAACAGAATTCAACAGTATATCAAAAGGATCATACACCATGACCAAGTGGGATTCATCCCAGGGATGCAAGGATGGTACAACATTCAAAAATCCATCAACATCATCCACCACATAAACAAAAAGGACAAAAACCACATGATCATCTCCATAGATGCTGAAAAAGCATTTGACAAAATTCAACATCCATTCATGATAAAAACTCTCAGCAAAATGGGTATAGAGGGCAAGTACCTCAACATAATAAAGGCCATATATGATAAACCCACAGCCAACATCATACTGAACAGTGAGAAGCTGAAAGCTTTTCCTCTGAGATCGGGAACAAGACAGGGATGCCCACTCTACCCACTGCTATATAACATAGTACTGGAGGTCCTAGCCACGGCAATCAGACAAAACAAAGAAATACAAGGAAACCAGATTGGTAAAGAAGAAGTTAAACTGTCACTATTTGCAGATGACATGATATTGTACATAAAAAACCCTAAAGACTCCACTCCAAAACTACTAGAACTGATATCGGAATACAGCAAAGTTGCAGGATACAAAATTAACACACAGAAATCTGTGGCTTTCCTATACACTAACAATGAACTAATAGAAAGAGAAATCAGGAAGACAATTCCATTCACAATTGCATCAAAAAGAATAAAATACCTAGGAATAAACCTAACCAAAGAAGTGAAAGACCTATACCCTGAAAACTACAAGACACTCTTAAGAGAAATACAAGGGGACACTAACAAATGGAAACTCATCCCATGCTCTTGGCTAGGAAGAACTAATATCATCAAAATGGCCATCCTGCCCAAAGCAATATAGAGATTTGATGCAATCCCTATCAAATTACCAGCAACATTCTTCAACGAACTGGAACAAATAGTTCAAAAATTCATATGGAAACACCAAAGACCCCGAATAGCCAAAGCAATCCTGAGAAAGAAGAATAAAGTGGGGGGGATCTCACTCCCCAACTTCAAGCTCTTCTACAAAGCCATAGTAATCAAGACAATTTGGTACTGGCACAAGAACAGAGCCACAGACCAGTGGAACAGATTAGAGACTCCAGACATTAACCCAAACATATATGGTCAATTAATATTTGATAAAGGAGCCATGGACATACAATGGGAAAATGACAGTCTCTTCAACACACGGTGCTGGCAAAACTGGACAGCTACATGTAAGAGAATGAAACTGGACCATTGTCTAACCCCATACACAAAAGTAAATTCAAAATGGATCAAAGACCTGAATGTAAGTCATGAAACCATAAAACTCTTAGAAAAAAACATAGGTAAAAATCTCTTAGACATAAACATCAGTGACCTCTTCTTGAACATATCTCCCTGGGCAAGGAAAACAAAAGCAAAAATGAACAAGTGGGACTATATTAAGCTGAAAAGCTTCTGTACAGCAAAAGACACCATCCATAGAACAAAAAGGTACCCTACAGTATGGGAGAATATATTTGTAAATGACAGATCTGATAAAGGCTTGACATCCAAAATATATAAAGAGCTCACCTACCTCAACAAACAAAAAACAAATAATTCAATTAAAAAATAGGCAGAGGAACTGAACAGTTCTCCAAAAAAGAAATTCAGATGGCCAACAGACACATGAAAAGATGCTCCACATCGCTTGTCATCAGAGAAATGCAAATTAAAACCACAATGAGATATCATCTCACACCAGTAAGGATGGCTACCATCCAAAAGACAAACAACAACAAATGTTGGCAAGGTTGTGGAGAAAGGGGAACCCTCCTACACTGCTGGTGGGAATGTAAATTAGTTCAACCATTGTGGAAAGCAGTATGGAGGTTCCTCAAAATGCTCAAAATAGACTTACCATTTTGACCCAGGAATTCCACTCCTAGGAATTTACCCTATGAATGCAGCACTCCAGTTTGAAAAAGACAGATGCACCACTATGTTTATCGCAGCACTATTTACAATAGCCAAGAATTGGAAGCAACCTAAGTGTCCATCAGTAGATAAATGGATAAAGAAGACGTGGTACATATACACAATGGAATATTATTCAGCCATAAGAAGAAAACAAATCCTACCATTTGCAACAACATGGATGGAGGTAGAGGTTATTATGCTCAGTGAAATAAGCGAAGCGGAGAAAGACAAATACCAAATGATTTCACTCATCTGTGGAGTATAAGAACAAAGGAAAAACTGAAGGAACAAAACAGCAGCAGAATCACAGAACCCAAGAATGGACTAACGGGTACCGAAGGGAAAGGGACTGGGAAGGATGGGTGGGTTGGGAGGGATAAGGGGAGGTGGGTAGAAGAAAGGGGGTATTATGATTGATTAGTATGCATAATGTGGGGGGTGGGAGAAAGGGGAGGGCTGTGCAACACAGAGAAGACAAGTAGTGATTCTACAACATTTTGCTATGCTGATGGATAGTGACTGTAATGAGGTTTCTGGGGGAGGGACTTGGTGTAGGGGAGAGCCTAGTAAACATAATAGTCTTCATGTAATTGTAGATTAATGGTAACAAAAAAAAAGAGAGAAAGAAAAGGGGGATTACTCTGATAGGATAAAACTAACTGCAAATCAACAATTAATGCATGCTTTACATATCCTTAATTATGATCTTTCAAAGGGTGTCAGATGATCAGCTATGGAAGTACATTTTTCTGATAATATTCCTTTCTCTTAAAAAAAAAAAAAAGCAGTTCCTGTGTGGTGATCTCCAATAGGTCTTCACAATGGTATAAAGGTCATATCAAAGTGTGGGCAAAGGGTTTGTTTGTGTTTATACAGAGGATCAAAGCCTAATTTGGCTATCCAGAAAACAAATTAAGATATGATATGAAGAACTTCCAACATCAACATCCTCTGGAAGAGTCATTCCAGAAGATGATCATCAAAAAACTTCAACAAAGATCCTGGCGCTGTTGCAGTTGTAGCTGCATTCATCCCACTGGTTCCTGGACTTGCCATTGGAATGAAGAAGGAGATATCTAAGCTGGCCTGTGCATACAGTAAAACAACAAATTTGGATCTATACTGTCAGAACTCAACCAAGAATTAGGAGAAGTGCAAGTTGCAGTGCTCCAAAATAGTGCGACTATAGACTATCTACTGTTAAAAGAAATATGGGATGTGAACAGTTCCCAGGAATGTGTTGTTTTAATCTGTCTGATTTTTCTCAAACTATTCAAATTCAGTTAGACAATATCCATCATATCATTTATAAGTTTTCACAAATGGCTAACTGGTTTTCTTGGCTTCACTGGAGATGGCTGGTAATTATAGATTTGCTTTGTTTATGTCACCGTATTCCTATTATATTAATATGTGTGTGCAAGTTAGTTAGTAGTTTAAAACCTATACATGCTTAAGGTACTCTACAAGAAGATATGTCAAAGAAATAATCAATCCTCCCATGTTTTCTTCCATATGCTACCTCTATAGCTTTTCTTCTTCCTTCCTAATTACAACCCTTAAATAGAACTCGTGCCTCATATCAAATTTACCTAGCATCATAATTCCTCCAGGTGGTAAAGATACCTCGAGACAAGTGCTGGGCATAGAAGCCACAGGGCATAAATCTGCAAAGAAGTAAAAAGCTAACCTTTTCAAACAATATGGCTTCTCTCTCACTTACCAACTTTACATCTCCCTGTATGGCCCCGGAAGATGACTGGTTAGCCAGAGATGGGTAAGATTCCTCAAGGGAGGAACAACCTAAGACAGGCACAGTCACAGGGGGGCCATCAGGTGAGAAATTGGGGATCAACAGAGGTGAGGCTTAGAACCTCACCCCCCCTGTTTTGAGAGAAATCTTCTGCATCCGTGGATGTTTTGTTGCCCTTGTCTAGCTTGAATTAATACTTAGTCTAGAGGCACACACCTGATCATCTACATTTGCCCTCTTACAGCACTAAATTATGTTTTCTACCTTTATCTTGCATCTACCTACCACTTCAGCATTTTATTAAAAAATAATAATAATAATAAGGGAGAAATGTGGGATTCACATATAAATCAAGTATAAAAATCAAATAATCATATCTGACTTGTTTATAGTTCATGATGCGTGATCAAAACTGAAAGTTTCTGTGATGACTGCCCTTGTACTGTTCACCATGTAAGAACTTATTCACTGTGAAAGAACTTGTTCACCATGTAAGAACTTGTTCGTTATGCTTCAGAATATTGGAGACTGTTGAGAATTAGGCTTGGGGTTGATTAATGATTGTGCATTGAGTCCCCTATACAGAATTTTATTGTTGTTAACAACCATTTGATCAATAAATATGAGAGATGCCCTCTCAAAAAAAAAAAAAAAGAGGCATAATCCATACAATGAGTAAATGTATAAAATATACTATCTTATTATACCATTTATAACATGCAATTAAATAATGGAATAACTGAACTCCTTTATAAAAAAAAATCAACTATTAAATTCAGTTACCAAAAATAAAATAAATGGTACGTATTTTAAAAAACCATACAAAATTCAAAACACATAAAAACACTAAAATAATGAGGGACCAATGTATCAATGACACTTACCAGAACGCCAGCAGCAATGGAAGCAATAGTATTGCGCTTTTCCCCCCAATCAATGCATTCTGAGCATCTCAAGCCTTCTAGAAATCCAGACATTTTTTCAGGTCACTTAAAAAACAAATAAAATAACCAACTAAATAAAGTACTTCATTTTACTTACTTCAAACTTCTGTTCTTAGAAAACAATTACCAGCTCAGGAATAATTTAATAAAAATGAGGTTGCAAATACTTTATTTTGACTACATATATCTCTTCAAAATATTTGATTTAGCTTTTGATGAATTTCCACTTTACCACTTTGGAAAACAAAATCTGGACTCATTTACATATTATATGAGTTTGATATTTATAGTTCAGTAGCACTAACATAGTGAAGACATGATAATCTTTGGCTCTGAATTAAAGCATGTACTCAAATGAAAAACATTTCTTAGGAATC
This sequence comes from Manis javanica, assembly GCF_040802235.1. NCBI lineage: Eukaryota > Metazoa > Chordata > Mammalia > Pholidota > Manidae > Manis > Manis javanica. The sequence goes on along the minus strand of NC_133159.1, from coordinate 18,798,777 downwards.
TACACATTTTATCAGAGAATGTGTGCTACTTCACATTGCACGTTCTGCAAATTAAATACTGCACTTCCTTTCACTTCATTATTTTTCCTTTCCCAAGCCTGCTCTTTGGAGTCACTTCTATGTAAAGAACACCCATTTAATTTGAATATCTGTAGCTCTGATTCTAATATATGTTTTCCAACCAGAAGCACACAACTTAATACTAATTCAGACCAAAAAACTTCACTGCTAAGTGAATTATGACCATAGATAAATTACCATGGCTGACCTAAACTGTCTTAACAAATTACATAAAACATTCTTCGGAGGAGCTGAGCTGTGCAGACCTGGCCTGAGATACATCTTTACCACCTCTATTTCAGAGTATGAAAAAGCGTGAATTACGTATAACTTGCTCATAATCAAGAACACCCAAACTCCCACAGCAAATCTGAACCGCTCCATTAAGCAACTCTGGAGCCAGCAATCGTGGTTGTCCAAAACATGATACCCCCAAAAAAGCAATGAATCCAATTGTAACATCCCTTTGAAAAATTAAATATTAAGAACTGTGCTTATAACCAGTACTAATATGCCTTTAAGACAAGTCCAATTTTGAAAATTCACTCGTTTTATTCTTTCCTGGGATAAAAAGCAATCCAGCCGGTTTTATTTTCGATTCATCTCAAGACCCCGCCCCGAATCCATGTTTTTTCGGCTTATTACCGGTACATAAATGCCCAAACTCCGCCCTCCAGTCTCGGGGGCGTTTAAGTCTCGAGAGGACTGGATTGGGAAGATCAGGGAGTTCGTTCCAGGTCGGCCACCCACGTCGTGTGAACCAGCCAGGTTACATCCCTCTACGGGTCTGTTTCTCCAGCTCTAAAGGGATGACAAGGTGATTTTCCGGGATCCAATGGCTGCCCAGGAAGGGCGCGGTCGCCCTCTCCCGCCGCCGGCCGGACCCCGGGCAAGGGAAGTGGCCAGGAAGGCTCCAGCAAGTCACTGCCCAAGCCCGCAGCTTCCCAGAGGAGGAGGCAACGACCAGAGATGCAGGCAACTGCCAGCATCAGCGGGCAGACAGTCCCGGGCCCGAGCCTGGTCCGGCCTGCAGCGGTTCTTCCCCTTCCCCACTCCCGCCTGGCACTTACGTCCTACCCGGCCAGTGCAGTCGGTTCGGAGCCGGGGTGGCGCCGCGCCGAGCCGCCTCACTTTCCCAGCACCCAGCCAAGAAAACAAAACAGCTACGGGACGCCGGATACCCGGATGGGGCAGCAGCCCCCGCCCCGGCGGCTCGGTTGCGCATGCGGAGATAAGGACGGAGGGAGGAGCGCGGGGAAGCAGCAGAAAGGGCAGCGGCTGGACCACAGGGAGCCACGCCCACCGCACTAAGGTCTTTGCGCGTCTCTGGGCGCCTGCTGCGAGGACTGTCCGCTACGCTGATTCGCTTGCGGACGGCGGAAGTAATGGTTTCAGTACACCTTTGAGGGGTAGTTGTGGGAATTCGCTCTTTGCCCTAAGCTTTTGAAGGGAAGGCGTCTGTTGGGCTTTTCTATGCGTCTTGAAGGAGGTAGTAAGTCTTCTAAGGGTGGAGTCCCGCAGTTATCTCCTGCGTTGGAGGCAGAAAGGTGCCAGTGTCCTCGTGGTGCAAAAAGTGGGTCCAGGTTCGCGGTTTTGAGTCTTATTTATTTTCTCAGTGCCTGGCCCTGCACTGACAGTGGCTCCGACTTAAGAACGGGCGGGGTCACTCCCGGGAGGCGGGTAAGTCCGTTTGGTCGCGCGGGGTACTGTGCGGCCCAGATCCCTGCGCCGTGATCCATTTTTGGGACTTGACCATTTTTTTCCTTTGCTTTAAGGCAGGGTTTCACAATCTAGGCACTTACGGACATTTTAGGCCAGGTAATTCTGTTTATGACTTGAATGTCCTGTGCACTATGGGATGTTTATGTGCATATCCGGCATCTACCCCCTCGATGCTGTGCCATCCCCCAGTGTGACAACCTAAAATGGGTTCAGACTTTGACAGATAACCCCTCCCGGGGAAAATTGTCTGGGTTAGGTTGGATGTTTAGGAGATAGCTGGGGTCTTGAGGAAGTGACCCTTTTCAAAAAACGGAAGCAGTGATGTCTTATCTTCGTGAACGACTTGTGGCCGGGCTCTCCTCTTCCAGAAGCTCTGGGTCCGGTTCCAGCCTGTCCAGTTGGTGGTCGTCCAGGAGTCGGAGCCGGCCCGGAGCAGGAGCCAGTCTCATTCCAGGAGGCGCCACCAGAGAAAGTCCACGCGCCACTTGTGGTCTTTACTCGCCGAGCCAGTTGAGTCTTCGCAGTTGGTACTGCTTTCGGGGAAGGTCGCATTACAAAAAGGACTACGCGATCGCCGGGGTCGGGCGGGGGACAGCACGGCGCCTTTGAATGTACGGTGTATCTGAAAACACAGCAGTTGAAGAGTTCCAGGAAGAAGAGATCGCAGAGCAGAACCCATTTTGTGAAAAGGGTAGGTGGGTCGTTTGTTAAGAGAGACACAGATTCGACTCTTCTTACGTATGAAGCGACAGTACATGAGTAAGCTAGGGAACCACGGTTGTGTTATTTAATTTATTTTATTTCCTTTGATGCGTGAAATCTGGGTAGTTTTGTTTTTGTGAGGGTTATTAACTGATTAGACCACCAGACTATACGATAAAATCCATACCTTGTTTTTAAATGGACATCATTCTTACCCCTCAAGATTAAAGGATAATTGTGACACTTAAATGGCTCAGGATGGAGAAATCTAATGCAGACAGTTCTTCGTAGAACCTTTTTAGTGTCTTAATGACTTAACGTTAGTTTACCTGCTCTGAGCGGCATTTAACAGATCGTCTCAGCTTTTTGTAAGTTAACTAATGACTGAGAGGAACAGTATTAACTTTCTCTTGTGTTTTCTGTCTCCACCCTTTTTTGCATTTACTGGCATTAGCATGATTATCAAATATTTTGTAAACAGAAGTGAACATCTTTATATGCTGTTCTAATAAAGTGAATGCTTATTTTGTCATTCTTAGCCTTTTTGGGATATGGTATGGAATTAATGAGTGTTTGTTTTTGTCCTCTGTAGATAGAATTGAACTAATAGAAATAGCAAAAGCCAGTGCAGCTAAATCATTAGGAATAGCTGACCTTGACTTGCCAACTAGTCACAGAACTGTTCCTTTAGGTAAAGAAAGGAACTGTGGAATGGCTGTACCAAATACTGCAAAGTTCGAGGTAAGCCAGATTTATCCAAACAAAACCTTCAGGAAAACTACTTCCAGAAAAATCAGTTTAACCATTTTTATTTTATTTACCTTAGGCTACACTTCTCAAAGTCTAAATGACAAAATAGCAGATCTGAAAATATGAGATGGCTCTTACTCATGAAAATGGGAGAGTAATGAGCTTTATTTTTGGTGACCAACCAACCATACCATTGGAACTGTCCCTGGAAGTCTCATGCTCCAAAAAACTCCTCCTGAGTGACAAAAATCCTACTTTTCAGCAATTAGTGCCAAAGATTGTGGGAGGGGGTAAGATACAAACCCCTGTAATGGCCCCCCAAAAGGAGGCTGAAGACAACACAGTTTTTAGTGACAAATGAATATGGAGATAGTCTGCCTTCTGTTGACACTGTTACTGACAACAAGATTTTGGTTCACAATAGTAATGGTAGCATTCTTTCAGAGCAATTTACATTGTGGTTGTGGTTGTGATTGTGTTAACAGTCCAATTAACTTGTGCTTTGTATAAAGATAGTGCTAGTTTAATTTTTAGCTTTGTGGATATTGTGACCATGATTTCTAAGAGTTCAGGTAATGAAAATTAGAGTGAGTATAATATCAGCACCAGCATGATCCAGACAGTACCAAAAAAGAAGACTAAACGGCTGTTAGTTTAATGACAGATGCAACGTACTACTGGATTAGGGCAGCACCTAATCCAAACATAGTATACTGCACAATATGCAGAAAATAATTTGGGGTTGGGCATGGTGGGAGGAGGAGATGTGAAAACACATGGAGACTGAATCCCACAGGTCTGGGAAGGGATAAAGCAAGTGCTTTTGAATCAGTTAAGAGTGTTTTCATCTTCCCAAAAAGACAGGAATGTTCAGTTGGAAATAGCAGCTGCTGAATTAGCTTGGGCATTCCACACAAATGAACATGCATTATTGTATTGTTCCCTTGGTTGTTTTATGAAACTGAGTGAAGTTACATTTCCTGATTGAGAGGTTGCAACTAAAATGTCCTGTGGGCGAGCAGAAAGGGGAATTTTGATCACAGATATGTTGGCCTCTTACAGCGTAGAGCTGATTCCATTAGATCTTACCAATAATCATGCTTTCTATGGTATATCAAGTGATGTGTTGAAACATGGGAATAAAAGTTTTCCCCCTATAGCTCTCAGGTACTTTGACTTGAAAATGGAGTTTCTAATTGTCTTCTTGATTTCTATGAAGACCCTAATGAAACCTCAGAAAACGTAAAACCAAAGATCATTGACATCCTGTCCAAATACAAACTGGACTTTGCTCACCTATCTGCATTTTCAGCAGATAGCACAGATGTAAAGTTCAGCAAATTCTACTCAGTCTATAAACTCCTTACCAAAGAAAAGGAAAAGATCTTACATGCCAAATGTCCTGCCCACCTTATATATAAGACAGCCCTAAAAGGATGCAATTGGCTTTCCTGTGACATTGAGGTTTTCATGATGAAAGCTTTTGGTTACTTTTCAGTTTCCTGAAAACATACAGAAACACTTACTGAGGTTTTTGACTTTGTAGAAATGGAAGGAGATAGACTTCTTAGATATATGCCTACAAGATGGCTATCATTGTTGCCAGCCATAGGAAAGATACTAAAATATTGGCCTACTGTAAAATCCTATTTTTAAAGCATGGGAAAAGAAGCAGGTCCTTCTCTAATTTGGAAATATGTTAAGGATGAGAATGGTGAAAAGGATTACAGAAATGTATGTGTTGTTTCTCCAGAACTGCTTGATCTTTGAAGAGGCCATAAGGAGCCTAGAAAAGGATAAACTGCATCTGAGTTATTTGATGTTATGTGTAAATTGCAAAAAAAAAAACCCTCATACAGTGAAAAAATGACTCATTTTTTGGAAAGAAGACTGCTCTACAACAGAAAAAAATGTCACCAGAAATGAGCAACCAAATTAAACAGGACTTTCTTAATTTCCTTTCTAGAACTATAACTTATTTGGAATCCAACTTTGATTTTACAAATTCACATTCCCTCTAGGCTTTAAAACCATTTTACCTGAGAACGATAGGTTTGACTTTGTGATTCCCACTCGTCCAACACCAAATGCAATAGTGTATTTTTCCCTACATATATGTATAACAATAACAATATTATATACAGCAGTAATAGTAATATAACTTCATTCAGATATCCAGCCCCTATTCCAATGTGTGTAAATATGTGGGAGGGGTTCTTCCCATACATACTTAACACCAAGCAATTCTGGAACACCAGCAGGGTGTTCTAGAACTCAATTCTGCCACTACCTGCCCGGAGACAGCACCAGATTGCCAGGTTAAGGGCTCCTTCCACCCCCCACTCCAGATGCTGGTCGCAAGCTGCAAGCAGTTACCTGTGCTTCTGACCTACCAGCTACAGATTGGAGTTTCCTACGATCTCCCCCTTAGGTTCAATTAATTTGCTAGAGTGGCTCACAGAACTTGGGAAAACATGTTTACCAGTTTAATGAAGGATACAAGTTAACAGCCAGATGAAGAGAGACATAGGACAAGGTCCCAAATAAAGGAGCTTTTGTCCTCCTGGAGCTTGGGGGCCTGGCTCTCTGGCATGTGGAGGCGTTCTGGTTCTCCAAGCATAGAAGCTCTCTCCCACCAAGAAACAGGATCCAACCAAGCAGAGCAGAGAAAGCAAAAAGCTCTTCTCGGGTTTTTGTGAGGACTCCTTGGATAGTCATGACTGACAAAATTATTGGCCATTTGCTGATTCAGCCTCCAGTCCCCACTTGAGTCGGGGAAGGGGGTGTCCAAAAGTCTCTCATTCACATGACAAAACACCCGTTTCACCTTTAAGATGGCAGTGTTTCCAGGAACTGGATAAAGACCAAATATACCTAGGAAATATATATATTTGGTCATATGAGTGACCAAATACATTTATTTATTATGATTTATTATATCACAAACTTACAGTGACATCCAATATACTAAAAAATGTTTAAAAATGATGGACATTTTGGACATGGATAACCTCTATGATGAATTTATAGATGCAGAGGGCCTGACTGACAAATGGCTCGCCTACCAAAACAAGTCCAAAATGGATGGACATTTTTGGAGAGCTAGAAATGAATTCCTACAAGTGTAAGAACTTGCTGTTGCTAGTGAGTAAAATCTTAAGTATTCCATGCTCAAATGTTTTTGTTGAGAGGATATTCAGGTTGATGTTAACCACATTGGACTGAAACCAGGGATCAGTATAATGCTGGTTTGATAAGAGCACAACTGCCAGTCGGAGAATTTTACATTTGACTATATTCAGCTTTACCACTACATAAAAGAAGGATGCCCTAAAGGCTGCAGGTAGTTCAAAGAAGTATTGGAAAAGGAAACAAAAGGAGTAAAAATATCCTGTATTAGGAGACAGAAACATGCCATTGTTATTTTTTGAAAAATGTAGCAATGTCCTATTGTATTTACATTCTCCTTTTAAAAAGTCTTATACTTTTGCATCTTAAGTATACAGTATAGATTTCTCTCAGACTGTTCAAGTACAGTTGGACAATATCCATCATATCATAGACAAATTCTCACAAATGCCTAGGGTGCCTAACTGGTTTTCTTGGCTTCACTGGAGATGGCTGGTAATTATAGATTTGCTTTGTTTATGTCACCGTATTCCTATTATATTAATATGTGTGTGCAAGTTAGTAGTTTAAAACCTATACATGCTTAAGGTACTCTACAAGAAGATATGTCAAAGAAATAATCAATCCTCCCATGTTTTCTTCCATATGCTACCTCTATAGCTTTTCTTCTTCCTTCCTAATTACAACCCTTAAATAGAACTCGTGCCTCATATCAAATTTACCTAGCATCATAATTCCTCCAGGTGGTAAAGATACCTCGAGACAAGTGCTGGGCATAGAAGCCACAGGGCATAAATCTGCAAAGAAGTAAAAAGCTAACCTTTTCAAACAATATGGCTTCTCTCTCACTTACCAACTTTACATCTCCCTGTATGGCCCCGGAAGATGACTGGTTAGCCAGAGATGGGTAAGATTCCTCAAGGGAGGAACAACCTAAGACAGGCACAGTCGCAGGGGGGCCATCAGGTGAGAAATTGGGGAACAACAGTGGTGAAGATTAGAACCTCACCCTCCCCTGTTTTGAGAGAAAGCTTCTGCACCCGTGGATGTTTTATTGCCCTTGTCTAGCTCGGATTAGCACATAGTCTACAGGCACACACCTGATCATCTACATTTGCTCTCTTACAACACTAAACTATGTTTTCTACCTTTATCTTGCATCTACCTACCACTTCAGCATTTTATTAAAAATAAAAATAATAATAATAATAAAGGGCGAAATGTGGGATCCACATATAAATCAAGTATAAAAATCAAACAAATATTCATATTTGACCTTATTGTTTATAGTTCATAATGCGTGATCAAAACCGAAAGTTTCTGTGATGAATGCCCTTGTACTGTTCACCATGTAAGAACTTATTCACTATGTAAGAATTCGTTCACCATGTAAGAACTTGTTCTTTATGCTTCAGAAGATTGGAGACTGACGAGAATTAGGCTTGAGATGGATTAATGATTGTGCATTGAGCATTGACCCCCCCATACAGAATTTTATTGTTGTTAACAACCATTTGATCAATAAATATGAGAGATGCCCTCTCAAAAAAAAAAGTATACAGTATAATATAGCCTACACAATTTATTCAGTTGTTTTAAAAAGTTAATTAACTACTGTATTGAGAGAAATACACACAAATATACATTATTCTATTACTAATTTGTCACTCCTAAATCCTATTCTTTAAATAATAGCATTTATCTAACAAAGATAAATAATACGACATATACTTTGAAGTAACCACTTGTCTTTCATATTTTTTTTGTTAAAGTAATAGCACTTGTGTATAGTTATCTATTACAGGGTGTGTATGGGTTTGTTTTAGCTTTGTCCCAGATTGACTGTCCCTATAATCAGTCCTTTAATCCTTCTAAACTATGAAATTTTGTTCTTTTTTAAGTGGATTATTTTGGAATACTCCCCCTCCATCCCAGTGTCTATTATCCTTGGTTAGAGAGCCACCAAATAGTTCCTTTTGGCTGTTTTCACTGATACTCTATGGGCCTTTTCTTCCACGGACATGGAAGAAATCAAAAGTGTTAAACCCTCTAAAATTCAGATTGATCCTTCTAAACTGCTTACTAAGTTGCCTCGGTACCCCTGAAGACCTGACACCATGCAAAGTCTCACCCCTGTAAAAGTCAGTAAGTCAGGCACTTTTATTCCCTATACCCATCCTTGCAATATGTGTATCTTGCCTATAAAAAAACCCATAGAAGGGGATGGAGATTTGTACAAGAACTTAAAGCCGTAAGTAAGGTTGTGAAAGTGACGTTTCTAGTGGTATCAATCCTAAGTACTCCATTGGCAAATACACCAATTGAACCCAAATGGTTTACATTTGTGGGCACATGCTCTGCTTTTTTTAGTATCCCAGTAGATTAATTCAATGATATTCTAAAATTAAAACTGTCAACATTAACTGAGACCACAGGATTACATTGGCCTAAAGTGGTCCCTTTGGCTCTAATGACAGTAAGATCAATACCTTTTGAAAAACATAAGCTGATACCTTATGAAATCATTACTGGGAGACTTATACCCTTATCCTTGCTCATCCAGCCCTTGTGAACTCTGATATCCAATACTGTGAGACTCCAGTGTAATATTCAAAGGCTTATTTCCAACAGGCAAAGACATCTTCAGAGATCCTCTACCTGATAAGGGCTTTGTTTTTCACACATTGGAACTCAGTGATGGTATTCTAGAAAAGACATCAGCAGAAAACTGCATTTGAACCTTGATGGAAAGGGACCTATCAGGTTTCTTTAATTTCTCAGCAGTCAAATTATAGAGTGTTGAACCTTGGGTCCATGTCTTTCAACTAAAAGAGCTCCCTCTGACTCTTGGACCTATCAACCCACAGCTGCCTTAAAATTAAGGATATTCAGGGGAAGATGTTCCCCAGAAGCAGACAACCACGTGATACAGCTTTCCCAAGTTGATGGAACAAGACCACTGGCACCAAAATTAATGTGCCTTTATTATTAATAATTCTATTAAGCTTTACTAAGGTTGAATGTAAACACCCTTCATAACTACTCTACAAAAAATAGCATCCGTGACTAATCAAGTAGAATGTTGGATATGTATCCATATTGATGAAGAGCCTGACATATTCTTACAGTTGTATCCTACTAACAAAACAGTTTGGTATCAACAATAGGGGATACAGACCCATCCCCACAACATAACTAACCAGTCTTCCCCAAATATATTTCTGACTCATCCTCAAATAGAAGAAAAATTTCCACTTTGTATTTTTAGAATCAGACTGATAGTCCCTCAATTACACTCCTTAATGTGTAATGAAACTGGATTAGACATTTTCAACAATGTAATACAAGGTCCTCCCATGGCCATCCTCATTACCAATACTGTGACCCCAGTGAAATTTCCCTAACCAGATGTTCCCCAATTCCTAACCCCATGGTAATTTCTTCTGTCTTCCTAAATTCAGTAATTGGAAGTGCTGCTTGCTAATGGTTCTAGAAGAAACCCAAAGCAACCAATCCACAAATGGCTCAAACCAAGAACATCATAATTTAACTCTATTCCTAAGAGGAACAAGACTCTGTTTCCCATGTATCGCTGACCTATATCAGGAACTTCCCTCAAACTGGAATGGTTTTTGAGGTTTAGGGCTGCTCACTCCCAATATTCAGATACAAAAAAATATCTCTGCAAATGCAACCACCAATCTTGGTTCATTTATTCATAAGATAACAGCTTAGCAGAAATCCAGAAAGCACTAGCCATCCCACTACCTACAGTACTGGATTCCATTCATTTGTCAAGAGCACTAATTCCTCATATTACTATCTATAAATTAGACAAAGCTATTGCACACATCACTAGAAAAAAGCTTCAATAACTGCTAATTCCCTCCAAGCCTTACAAACCAAGGTTTTCAGCCTTGCTTCAGTAGTCTTACAAAACAGACTAGCCCTACACAGCCTAACTGCCCTACAAGAGGTGCATATGTTGTAATTGGTGCAAAATGTTTCTATGTTAATAAATCGGCTTGTTACCTAAATTTAAAAAGATCTTAAAGATCAGATATGACTCTTACATCAAATAGGTGATGTTTCATCCATCTAGTTAGTTAAATCTTGGCTCCTAAGAATCTCTGTTCTGGGGAGTTTTCCAGTCCTTGGATATTACTTTCCTTATGGTCATCTTAGTAACTTCCATAGTGTATAGTGTCCTCTCTAGAGTTTTAAATGCTTTTCAGCAGCCTTTCCTATATTAAATGAGATCCATCCGTCAGGATTAGATAGATAACTAGTAGAACTCAATCCAGCTGCCCATGTCTATCATGACTATGCAAGTGTTGGTAATAGCAGCTGCACGACCATCATCCTAATGATGTCAGTCAACAGTGGTACTCAAGAGTAATGTTATATTATTTGGTCATTATACTCTCAGCTTGGTAATTGTTAAAATAAAATAAAATAAAATGGAGACCAGGCTTAAAAATTCACTGAGTAGACAAAACCAGTTAGGCCATTTCATGAACATTATCTTTATCTTATTTCATGAACATAGGCAAAACTTGTGTTTATTAAAAACAGTTTTAATCAATCCCTTGTCATCTGGAAACTTCCTTGTAATAGGAAATCATTGTAAAGGTTAAGCAACTATCTCATCATGTTATAAGCCATCCGGTGATGATGTGCCTCTCAGCTTCTTACCACTTTCTATTTGAGGTCTCCCAGTTTGCAAACTGTTCTTTTGTACACACAATAAACTCTTTAAGTTTTTAATGTGATCTGATTTTATTTGTGACAGGTCTTAACAGACAGAAATGAGGAAAGGCTTTCTAGAGGAAGACACAGTATTAGGAAAAGATGGAATTGGGGATGTGTAAGCATGTCAAGAGAAAAAGAATTAGATTAACATGACCTGAAAGGTCAGTGGAGATTGGCTCATAAAGGGCTTTTATAATGTCCCAATTTGAGTTGGTAGACAATGGGAATCCCCTTAATGTCTGTTTGCACAGGAGAGGGAAATCATCTGAGCCGACTTTAAGATTACTTTGGCATTAGTTATTAGGATAACATTGAAGTAGGATTTAACTATCGATAGGAAGACCCCCTAAGGTACTTCTATAAAGGTTCAGTCAAGAGGTATTAAGGAAGCCATGAGATCCTGGCAGAGAATGGGATGACAGTACACTAAACATTACAGAGAGGCACAGGTTTAGCAAGGAGAGTACATTTTGAAGTTAGCTTTGTACAAGTTGAATTTTTCAAATAGCTCAAGTCCCAGTTTGAAATCTTGGAGAAGAGTCTAAAGATATGGGATCTTTTGTACAGAAACCCTTGAAGCAGACAAGAGGATGAAGAAAAGGGTTCAGGACAGCCTTAGGAATTGCCTACATTTTAGGAAGTGAAAGGAGGAATCTTAAAATGAAGGGTGATCACAGGAGAACTAGAGAACTCAGTGCCGGGGCAAGCAAGGGAAGAAGAGCTTCAGAGCAGAGGCACTATGATAGGGATAAAAACAGAAAAGCTTTCAGTGATTATAAGACATGGGAGATCACCTTTAAGAGAACGAATCTATCAAAATATTAATGAACGGGTTTTAAAGTTGTTTTATGGACCTTTTCAGATGCCATTGATTCCCTGATCTTAATTCTTCTGTTATGTATAAACTGAAGACCTGTGATAGCCATGCTCTTCCTGGCTGAGTAGTAAAAAGGGGGTTCTGGTCTGACTCCCCTGAGTAGCTCTGTGGTCTAATATTTGAAAAATAACCTCTGAGAGGGCAGAAGCTTGGAAGAGAACATTCAATTTCCTTCTGGCTTTAGATGCCAAGGTACAGAGATTAAATTAAAAAATCCATGTGTGTATGGAGCTCCAATCTCATGGGAGACAGAAAAGACAAGCAGAAGAAATGATCATTGACCAGAGGGATATATAATAGAATATAGGGATAGATAAGTAGAGAGTGAGGGCGACTCCAGCAATGTGGATTTGAACCTTCCCTCACAGTAAATACCAGAAATAATAACATAATACTCTTGTCTCCAGTAAACAAAGGAGGTCATTAAAACCTTTGGCTTTAGAGCTAGACACACCTGAGTTTAATGTCTGGCTTGGGCACCAACCAGGTCTATAATACTAAACAATTGACTTAACCTCTAAGCTGGAGTTTTCTCAGGTTTACAGCAGTACCTCTTGCAGGGCCCTGATGAGAATTACACAAGGATGGAAAGGTATTAGCATACATAGCTCCTGGTGCCAGAAAATACTCGATGAGTATTTGCTGAATGAATGAATGTGAGCTAGTAATCTTAGGGTGTAAAGCAGGATAGAATCGCATGAATGGCTTTCTGAAGGAGTTAAGACTTTGAGAAATATGTAAAGTACAAGAGGAGGAGGGGTTCCAGGTACACTAATGGAGGAACAATAAAGCCAAGTGGTTAAGAAATGGGCTTTGGAAGCTGTCAGATCTGGGTTCAAATATCAGTTCTGCCACTTCATAGTAATGTGTCTTGAGCAAGGCACCTAATTCTAAACCTGGTAAACAGAAAAAAACTGAAGCAAAAAATGGCAAACTTCTTTTTTGTATTGTAAAATACACATAGCATAGAATTTGTCATCCTAACCCTTTTTAAGTGTATATAGTTCTGTGGCATTAAGTATATTTACATTGTGCAACTATCCCCCCCAACCATTTCCATGGGTACGAGGATGTGAGCTGTGTTGTTGGGGTTTTTCTTTTTCCTTTTTCCTTTGTATTTACAGGAAAATGAACAGGTAGTACAGAAAGTTCCCTTATTACCTTCCACCCACACACAATTTCCCTACTATTAATAATAATTTGTACTAGTGTGGTATAATTTGGTACTAATTTGATATAATTAATGAACTAATATTAATACACTGTTACTAACTGAAGTCCATAGTTTATCTAGATTTCCTTCATTTTTATGTAATGTCTTTTTTCTTTTCCAGGATACCATGTCACATTTAGTTGTCATGCATGTTTTCTTAGTCTCCTCCTGGCTATGACAGTTTCTCAGATGTTCCTTGTTCTTGACAGACAGATTTGAGGAGTACTGGTCAGGAATATTGTTACGTTTTGTATGTAACATTTCATTATTAAAAATTACTAATCAATTAGGATAACAACACCTGTTGGGCCTAACTCTTACATACACACACACACATGCACCCCACCTCCATGCTATCACATTAGTGCAAGCCAGCATCACTTCTTCCTCTACTATAGTTGTCTCCTAGCTTCATCTTGGCCCCCTACCCACTCTACCATTTTTTTTTCCACACAGCAGCCAAAGAGGCCTTACAATGTAAATCAGATTCTATTATGTCTGTTCTCCAAATGCTTCAATGGCTTCTTATTTTGTAGAATAAAATCCTGCAGGATCCTTCATGCTGTAGCTCCTGGCACCTCACTGGAATCATAGTTATCGCTCTACTTCCTAGCTCACGCTACTCCATCACTGTAGCTTCCTTGCAGACCCCGAAACACATCCTGGTCCTGCCCCAGAAACTCCGCACTTGTCCTCTCTACCGCAGTGTTCATCCTCCACACATCCACACGGCCCACTCCTGCACTCCCGCAGTCCTTCTAGCCTCGGCTGAGATGTTAACTCTTATGGGAGGCTCGTACCCTTTCTTGAAAGCAGCCTCCTCACAACTTGTTCCCTTTCTCCTCAGCTTTGTTTTAATTCAAAATATTTATCATTCCTGAATATTACATTCTATTATCTTTTTTTGTGTGTTCTGTCTCTTCTGCAATTTAAAGGTCTGATCAGACTACAAGTTACTTACGAATGGGGCTAAGGTTCATTCATGGAGACATCCCCAGAACCTGAGACAATTTCTGGAATATGTTGAACTCTCAATATATATATCTGTATTTTAATTAATTGGATTAGAATTGGCAATGTGGGAAAATTGGAATCATATTTTCTCAAAGCAAAGTGTGATGGCAGCATATCTGAAAGAGGAATAGTGAGAAAGTTTATATTCAAGCACAAAAATCATGAATTAAAGTTAGCTTTATATGTCTGTTAATAACTACTGTTAATGGACTTTATCGTGTCTCTCCCCCAGCCCTCCCATCAATTCACATGTTGAAGCCCTAACCCTCAGTGTAACTATATTTGGAGACAGGGCCTTTAAGGAGGTCACTAAGGCTAAGTGAGGTCCTCATCGAATTGGACCTCTGTCCTTACAAGAAGAGTAAGAGACACCAGGAGTGGGCCCAGAGAAAAGACCGTATGCAAACACAACGAGAAAGCAACCATCTGTAAGCCAGGAAGAGAGGCCTCCCCAGGAACTAACCCCACCAATACCTTTGTCTTGGATTTCCAGCCTCCAGAACTGTGAAAAGATTAATTTTTGTTGTTTAAGCTATCTAGTCTGATCCCGATCACTCTGAGTGGTATCACCTTACAATGTGAAGGACAATTAGGAAGACACACGCATACACCCACACATACCTCTGTGTTTCAGGGGTTGCTTCAAATTCATTGTTTTATATGCTATATAGGAAAAATTACTATGAAATAAAATTATATTTCAATTTTAAATAGTCAATAGATTGGTTGTCTTTCATTCAAATAATGCTCATAATCTAGAAGTCCTGGGAAAAATAAAATCACAACCAAATTTTGAAAGTGCAACTGTATTTAAGTGAGACCTTGGTAATTTTATAACTGGCTCTTTAAAAAAATATTTTAAGTAGTATGGAAACAATAAGTACCTTGGTCTGTCAGAATTTTCAGTGGAAATAATGCTTTAGCTCAAACAAGACTCCCCATTGTAACAACCTACATACAGCCATATTCAGTGACTAAACTGTGCAATAAGTTAATCTTAAGTAATGGAGTTTATTTTGACCATTTATTAAGAATTGTGCAAGAAACGTCCCTATTCATTTTCTGTATTCTGTTTGGTAAACAGATCAGTAGGAAAGTACAGTCTTGGGATGCATTTGCAGTCAATGCGCTGAGCTGCGGCATCAACATTCAGAGCATTTAAAAACGGCCACTCATTGCCATCTGTGTGCCCTGTGGTCAGGTGAATACAGGATCCTGCTCTTGGGCTCACTGGAAGTCTGAATCACAAGCATGCAAAGTTTATAAAGTTATTAATTCTTCAAAAGCACCAAATGGTCTTCAACAAGGGAAGTATAAAAATTTTAAGGCTTTAATAGTATCTGATTAAGATTTCCGTGAAGCACATGATTGTAGTTGTGACAAAACAGTCTCTATGAGCACGCTGTTTATATTTAGAAGTAGAGACCCTACCAGAAGGATTTTATATATAATGTATTATATTTATTAATGTGTTTGAACTTTTTCTTTTACAAATTTTGTAACATTCTCTCCTGATCCGTATATGTGAGGCTACCTAAACTAAGTTCTCTAAAAGAATTGGTTCAAATAAAAGTATATCTGCCTCTTCTAAAAATGGGCTAACATCCAGATGCCTCTGATGTACAAGCAAGGTAGGAATCATGTTTAATTGAGTTTTGTTTTTCCTGTAACTGGTAAAGGAGGAGATACTGAGAAGATGCTTATTGAATGAATAAATGAATGGTTAATCAAGCATAGTTCAGAATTTTAGAAATTTCTAGAGAACACCAGATCTTTAAAGAAGTTACCATTTACTTCTAGTTTCACCCTTTTCTGAAAATAATATGTAGATGGACAGATTCAAAACTAGTCAGTTTTACATCCTCCTTCCTTTATTCAGCAACATTATCCTCAAGAGAAATAAAAGCACTAAAATAAAACCCTTGTTTGTTCTGATTGCTTGATCAGAGAAACAACTAGGATGTGCTATTGTTTGCTCTTATCTGAAGTCCTTAATTTTAATACAGTCTAGCATAAAGCATTTCCAATTACCATACAAGTAGAAAATTAAAAAATGTCTTCTGTGAATGCAACATAAATAAGCATTAACTTTATTTATTCCCTGAAAACCTCTAGTATTATAAGAGAACATCAGACACTGGAGGAAAAAAATGCTACTTGAGTGACTCTGAATAATGCCTAGATGTCCTGTTGGTATCAAGTCAGTTTCATCCTAGATGACCTGTCTTCAGACCTTCAATATTTCCTGCCCCTCCTCAATCACAGCTGCTTATTTCAATAGAAAAAAAATCACAAGAGGACTTCCACAAGTGGCTTGCCACCAAGCTGTGTCCCACCTCCACCTGTGCTCGTGCTCTGCCTTCCTGCTTGCCTTAGTCCTTGGGGCTGCTGTAACACAGTACCAAAGACTGGGTGGCTTATAAGCACGGGAATTTATTTTTCACTGTTCTGAAGGCTGGCAGTCCCAAGATGAGGGCGCTAGTATAGCTGAGTTCAGGTGAGGGCCTTACGGGTTGCAGACTGCTAACTTCATCGTATCCTTAAATGGTGAAAGAGTGAGGGTCTCTCTGAGGTCTCTTATAAGGGCACTAACCCCAGTTATGAGGGCTCCACCTTCATGATCTAATCGCCTCCCAAAGGCCCCCACCCCCTCATTCAGTCACCTTGGGGGTTAGGTTTCAACATACAGATTTGGGGGAGACACAGCCAGACCACAGCACCACCTGTTACATTGTGTAAACTGTGCTTCCAGGTAAGGCCAGCTCCTGTGTTTGTCCACGGGACCTGTCCTCTCTCTTGCTCATGAACATGGCTCCCACAACTGTCCAGTCTCTCCACCTCATCATTTCCACCTTCCTACTAGGTTATTTTGATCAGCATACAAACATGCTACAATATATCCCATCTTGAGACAAAAAACACCACAACTTGATCCAACCACCTTCTCTACCCTCCTGCCCAATTCTTTGCATCTCTTTATAGCAAAAGACTATAATTTAAAAAATGTTGGCAAGGATGTAGAGAAGTTAGAACCTCTATATATTGCTGGCGAGAGTGTAAAGTGGTTCAGCCACTGTGGAAAACAGTTTGATAATTCCACATAAAGCTAAACATGGTGCTAATAAAATGCCCTAGCAGCTCTGCTCCTACATACATACCCAAGAGAACTGAAGATATATGTTCACACAGACTTGTACACGGATGTTCATAGCAGCATTATTCATCATAGCCAAAAATAGGAAAAACCCAAAGGTGAATCAACCAATGGATAAACAAAATGTGGTTATAAATGTAATGGAATATTATTAAGCTGTGTGAAAAGAATGAAGTACGGATTCATGCTACAATGTGGATGAACCTTTGAAAATATGCTAAATGAAGGAAGCCAGACAAAAAAGATCACGTCTTTGATTCCTTTTGTATGAGATGTCCACAGGAGGCAAATCCGTGGAGACAGTAAGTACATCGGGTTGCAAGGGACAGGGAGTGAGGGGAATGAGGCATGATTGCCAAGGGGTAGGGGTTTCTTTTTGGGGTGATCAAAGTGCTGGAATTAGTGGTGATGGTTACACAACCTTGTGAATATACTAAAAACCATAGGACTATAAACTTTTAAAGGATGAATGTTTTAGTATGTACATTATATCTGATTTTAGAACTAATTTTCCTAAGCCCTACTATCTTGACATCCTCCTTTCCCATTTTTCTTTCTTGAGCCTACTCTGGTTTTCATTCCCAATACCCCATAGAAACTATTATTGTCAATGTCCCTATGCCCTATTGTTTCCTGTGCTTTTTATAAAAAATGTTTTCAGCAGGACAGCAGGAAAAATAAAGAGTTTAAAATTCCTTTGGTAAATGATTTTGTACTTGTGACAGAGAATTCTAGAAGTTGTAGAAAGGAAGTTAAAGATGTTCATTATGGGCGGTATTTTATTGTTGTATCTATGGTGCATAATAAGGTTTGAGATCATGCATTTTTGTAGTGCAGCTGTTTTAGGTGTCTGGGGAAAGCATACATTAAGATTAAAAGCTGTTTGAATTTTATTCCCCAGATCCTGCAAGTGTTATCGTCTTTCCAATACAATTAAGTAAAACTACTATCTCAGTGAATCCAGTCAGTTTTTGAAAGGTAGATTCAGCATTTCTAAAAAACTAGGACCCTGCTGCTTAATTAATAAGCAGATGTTACATTCATGGCTCACCATAATCTGCCCCAGCCACACATTTCCAGTTTTATCTTCCAGAATTCCCCCATCACAAACTCTTTGCTCTAGCCAAGCTGGCTTACTTTCTGTCCCCAGACTATGAAACAGGCATTTCTATTTCCAGGATTTTGCTCAGATCTTTGTTCCTCTCTAAAATATTTCCTTTTGTTACCGAGTTCAAGCTCATGCCACTCACAGCACAACATGCCAGTTAAGTCAAGAGACAAGATCTTGGGGCAGGGAAAGTGACTTTATTCAGAAAGCCAGCAGACCGAGAAGATGGTGCACTAATGTACTAAAGAACCATCTTAATTTAGGGGTGATTTCAAGCCTCTTTTCTATTAGGGAAGGGGGAGCAGGAGGAGGTTGAGGACAGGAGGTAACAATCGACCTCAGACATCTGGCCATCAGCAAGGGTCTGAAGAAGGTTGTGAAACTCCTTGATGGTTAGCTGACTCCAGTCATTTCATTGACGGGGTCTGCACATGATGTTTCTATGAGTCCTCGACAATCCAGTTGTCATTTTCTATACTTCTTTATCCCCTTGGGGGAGGTGAGTTTTGGGCAAGGAGCTGGTTGCATCAATCTTAAGTCATGAACAAAACCCCTTTTGATGATTAACAAGCCTATGTGCAGAGCTGCAGGGCCGAGCAGAAGCTTTTTGACCCAAAGACTAAGGCAGCAAAAGAGACAGATACAGTATGAAGGCAGAGATGCCAAGCTTTTTCAGTTACACTTCCTTTCCTCTGCCTCCTTCAAGACTTACTTGAGTCTATTTCATTTGTTTATTCAGTATACAACTTGGTGCCCACCAAATGCAATGCACTCTGGATTTCTGGGTTACAACAAAAACAAGCTTATCCTAATGTAATTTGTAGCCTAACAGGAAAATGACCCATTACGATATGAATTAAACTTCAATTATTACAATTGTGATAAATGGTAAAAATGTGAGGCACAGGAAAATAGGGTAACCTATAATGGGGGAAATGAATTGGTCTTGGGGATCAGAAAAGCTGTCACATTGTTTCTACATTGTTGCTATAACCTTTCTGGAAACTAATACAGTAATATATTAAGTCACATAGATCCTTTAATCTAGCAGTTCCACTTTTGAAACTTTATCATATAAAAATACAGGTACCAGTACTTAAAGTGGTGTGTGGCTTTGGCTCCTTGTAAAATTCTAACTGTTACAAGGTATAATATCCCACTGAGCCAGAGTGTGCAAGAGGTTCAATCTCCAAACCAGTCTCATGGATTGAGGAAAGTAAATGGAGGTAATCCAATATACCACAGAGTACTATTCAAATAGGTAGATTTATCATGAGATGCATGGGACATTCCAGAGAAATCAGAGTTGGCCCAATTGAGTAATACAAAAGATACATACAACACAAGATCCCAATAGGAGTCTCAGTAAAAACTTAACCATTAATCAGGTTTGATGAAATGGCTGTTGATCATCATGGCCAACAGCTAGAGCTGGTTACTCTGAGCACATATGCTTTGTAGGCCAGACTGGTTAATATGCACCATCGTTTGCCTGTGGAAGACAGGTTGCTGTAATCAGATCTTGTTTCCTTGGTAAACCATCACAGTTTCCCTTCATCATACCTTGAAAGAAAGGTCATCTCTTGCTAAGTTGAAGAGAACAGTTCATCTTTACATAGCACCAGACGAGTGCTGTGTCTCCTGAGATAGTACCTGTGATTGGTTGTTGAGCCAAGGTTGCAAAAATCAAATATGATCCAGTAAAGACTGTGAAAGCACTTGAGGGTGCAAGACACCGAGTAGACTCCATGACACATAACCTTTGCAGAGGAAGTCTTTTACAGCATCAAGTGCAGCCTTGTGCAGTATTTCTTGTTTTTCTATTCCAGACCAGTTGACATTCTTTAGTTATTCTGCAGCTTGTCGTTGTGCCATTACTGAAGTCAAATTCCTTGTGAAGCTTGTGTAACATAATCCTCATATGGTTAATTTTGGTTCCTTTGATGTTCAGGTGAGTATGGTTGAGACAGCTTGTCTGATTGAGTAGCAGCACCCTAGTGAGCAAAGTATGCTATGCAGAGTAGAGTGAGCTTCAGACGAGCAGTATAGGGGCCATTGGGCATGGACACAAATGTCACATTCTTAGGCAAAGGCACCAATCAGTCTTTATATTGTAATGACACCACCAGTAAGTGCACCTTTGTGGGTTATCTGGGAATGATATTGGCAGGTGCACATCTGGATCTCTGTGCTGTTCGTTTACTTTTACTGGCTTCTGAGTAGACACCCCCAAAGTCAAATGACTTGGTACAGGAAAATTCCTATCACCTTTCTATGGTAGCTGCAGTAGGAATCTGCCATGGTGATGCTGCAGATAACAGTCTCATGTGTAAGTCTTCATGGCAAGAAACAGATGTGTTCAGTTTCATATATTGACGAGTGTCTCCTAAATAGCATTGCAAGTCTGACATTTCCATGCCAGAGCTACCAACCCAAGAAATGCTCATCAGGAGGAGCGGTAGGAATAACAGCCTAGTTACAGTGAGGCTCAGTAAATGCAGGCAGTGGAGGGGTGAGCCTACATGGGGTGATGATAGATGGCAGGAGTTCCTTGGGACAGCCTGCAAGACAGGGCTCTCACAACACAGTGAGTTTATTGATCTTTGTGATAATTGCCTTGAATGTTGAACTAGAAACTCTAGCTAATGATTCTATAGAAGCTCTAGTAACAAAGATGTCTGTTCTCAGCATACCTCAGGTATGAGATCAATGAATATGTCTCCCGTGTCAGAGTTACTCAGAGCTCCTTTTTCCTCTCTGCAGCTCTCATTCTTTAGATGAGCTCCTTGGTTGGAAGCTCCTCTAATCCTGTCCCTCAGTCTGCGAGAGCTAAGCCTACCCCCTGAGCTTCCACCTCAGGTACCTTGGAGGTAACTTCTTGAGTAGTGCTGGGTCTTTATTGTAATTAACTGCTGTGGGTTATACCCTGGACAAGGCTCTGTTGACCCTGAAGCCATGGATTTGAAACTTGTGAAGGACCTCTGCAACTGCTCTGACATTTTTGGAATCTAACATTGATTCCAAGGCACAGTTTTTAGAGGTGGAAACACTGTAAATCACATGACTGTCAATGAATAAGCAGTAAGAGATAAGATATTAATTTCTGGTACTTTTAGAACATAAAATATACAGGTGGTAGGATTAGAGCTATATGACCTATCTTCAAGGATAATGATTATAAAAGCAAGCTTGAAATATATTTGTTTAGAATGAGCCCATATTTATAAATAATTCCATATGCTTGTATATTTGAAAGGGTGTAGAAAAAAGGGTACTTGCTAAAATGTTAACATTGTTTACCTCTAAGTTATTGGGAAGGAGAATGGGGACTTCTTTTAGAGGAATCCATATTCCTAGGGAATAGATTATTAGCTTTCATGTTATATATCTTCAGATTTCCTTGTTACATAATTAGCTGTCATTAAAATTAATGTAAAAAATTAACATGGGCAGGGAAAGGATTACTAAATTTTTCTTAACCTACCCAACAGCATCTAATACAGTAAACATTCTATAAATATTTATGGCAGTAGAGACAGAAGGGGAACAGAAACAATTTAAATATGCTTGGGGGGAGAGGGGCTCAAGATAGCAGTGTGAGTAGGGCAGTGGAAATCTCCCAAAACCATATATATTTTTGAAAATACAACAAATACAACTATTCCTAAAAGAGAAACCAGAGGATACAGTACAACAGCCAGGCTACATCTACACCTGCAAGAACTCAACATCTCACGAAGGAGGTAAGATTCAAAGCCGTGACCCAGCGGGACCTGAGCACTCCCCACACCCCAGCTCACTGGTGGGAGGAAAGGAGTCAGAGTGGGGAGGGGGTGAAAGCACAGGACTACTAAATAACCAGCCCTAGTAATCTGCACTGGGAGCACAGATACACATTGCATGGTGTGCTAGATGTTAGAGAAACGGAAGGGTAGGGTCCAAGATGGAGACTGAAAGCAGGTCGCCACGGTTGGCTCCCCTGGGACAAGAGAAAAGAGGGTGCCTTTTAAAATTCTTAGAGGGACAAGGGCTCAACAGCTGAACAAAATCGTCCCAGCACACTCAGCCCAGCAGGCTGGGAATCTTGAGGAACTTTGGACCCTCTAACCCCATGGAGGGTAAAGCAGCCCTGAAGCCCCTCATAGTGATAAGAAGCCTGCCATTTGTTTCCCCTGGCCAGCGCTGCAAGCAGACCAGCTGACCCACCACAGCTGTGGAGTAGCCGGAGAGTGGCCCCACTCACAGCAACCACAGAGTCTCCTCCCAGCACGCAGCTAACCAGGACAGGCAGCAGAAGCCGGTGCAAGGTCTGGAAGGCACAAAGGGGCGCCATTCTTGCAAGAGAACACACCTGGTGTGGCTGCAACTCCCCACAGTGTTTTAGGCTATCCTGAAGGCCACCCCACCCAAGGCAGCTCAAGAGATTGTCCTAGAGACTGCTCCCAGTGTGCAGGTAGACAGCACAGGCAGCAGAGAAGGGCAAGGTGACCAAAAAACAGGAAGGGATTTTGTTCTCCCAGCTGACACATGTGCCTCCTGCCTGCAACCACTTCTATTGCCGTGAAAAGGCAGAAAATCTGGTCCAGTCAAAAACCACTCAGACAACCCCAGAGAGAGGGCCTGGTGAAATAGATAAAAACCAATCTTCCTGAAAACGAATTCAAAATAAAAGTCTTAACCATGATGATGGACCTGCAGAGAAATATGCAAGAGCTAAGGGATGAATTCCAGAGGGAGATAACAGAAATGAAACAATCGATAGAAGGGCTTAAGAGCAGACAGGATGAGGTGCAAGAGACTGTTAATGGAACAGAAATCAGAGAACAGGAATACAGAGAAGCAGAGGCAGAGAGACAAAAGGATCTCTAGGAATGAAAGAATATTAAGAGAACTGTGTGACCAATCTGAACAGAACAATATTTGCATTATAGGGGTACCAGAAGAAGAAGAGAGAGAAAAAGGAATAGAAAGTGTCTGAAGAAATAATTACTAAAAACTTCCCCAAGCTAGGGAAGGAAATAGTCTCTCAGACCACAGAAGCCCATAGATCTCCCAACACAAGGGACCCAAGGAGGACAACACCAAAACATAAGACATAAAATAATTAAAATGACAAAAATCAAAGACAAGGACTGTATTAAAAGCAGTCAGAGAGAGAAGAAAGATTACCTACAAAGGAAAACCCATCAGGCTATCATCAGACTTCTCAACAGAAACCTTACAGGCCAGAAGAGAATGGCATGATATATTTAATGCAATGAAACAGAAGGGCCTTGAATCAAGGATACTGTATCCAGCATGATTACCACTTAAATTTGAAGGAGGGATTAAACAATTTCCAGACAAGCAAAAGTTGAGGGCATTTGCCTCCCAGAAACCACCTCTACAGGGTATTTTAGAGGGACTGCTCTAGATGGGAGCACTCCTAAGGCTAAAGAGATGTGACCAGAGAAAATAAAATCACAGCAAAGAAATCAGACCAAGCAAATACTAACTAAAGGCAAAAAATAAAATCAACTATCCACAAAAACAGTCAAAGGAAACACAAGAGTACAGAATAAAACACCTAACATATAAAGAATGGAGGAGGAGGAATAAGAAGGGAGAGAAATAAAGAATCATCAGACTGTGTTTATAATAGCTTAATAAGAGAATTAAGTTAGACAGTTAGATAGTAAAGAAGCTATCCTTGAACCTTTGGTAACCACAAATCCAAAGTCTGCAATGGCAATAAGTACGTATCTACTGATAATCACCCTAAATGTAAATGGACTGAAGGCATCAATCAAAAGACACAGAGTAATAGAATGGATAGAAAAGCAAGACCCATCTATATGCTGCTTACAAAAGACTCACCTCAAACCCAAAGATACACACAGACTAAATGTGAACGGATGGAAAAAGATATTTCATGCAAACAATAGGGAGAAAAAAGCAGGTGTTGCAGTACTTGTATCAGACAAAATAGACTTCAAAACAAAGAAAGTAACAAGAGATAAAGAAGGACATTACATAATGATAAAGGGGGCAGTCCAACAAGAGGATATAACCATTATAAATATATATGCATCCAACACAGGAGCACCAGCATATGTGAAACAAATACTAACAGATTAAAGGAGGGAATAGAATGCAATGCATTTATTTTAGGAGACTCCAACACACCACTCACTCCAAAGGACAGATCAACCAGATAGAAAATAAGTAAGGACACAGAGGCACTGAACAACACACCAGAACAGATGGACCTAACAGACATCTACAGAACTCTATACCCAAAAGCAGCAGGATACACAGTCTTCTCAAGTGCACATGGAACATTTTCCAGAATAGACCACATACTAGGCCACAAAAAGAATCTCAGTAAATTCAAAAAAATTGAAATTCTACCAACCAACTTCTCAGATCACAAATGTATAAAACTAGAAATAAATTGTACAAAAAAAACAAAAAGGCTCACAAACACATGGAGGCTTAACAACATGCTCCTAAATAATCACTGGATCAATGACCAAATTAAAACAGGGATCAAGCAATATATGGAGACAAATGACAACAACAGCATAAAGCCCCAACTTCTGTGGGACACAGTGAAGGCAGTTCTAAAAGGAAAGCAATCCAGGCCTATTTAAAGAAGGAAAAACAATCCCAAATGAATAAACTAAAGTCACAATTACTGAAATTGGAAAAAGAAGAACAAATGAGGCCCAAAGTCAGCAGAAGGAGGGGCATAATAAAATCAGAGAGGAAATAAATAAAATTGAGAAGAATAAAACAATAGAAAGAAAATCAATGAAACCAAGACCTGGTTCTTTGAGAAAATAAACAAAATAGATAAACACCTAGCCAGACTTATTAAGAGAAAAAGAGAATCTACACACATAAACAGAATCAGAAATGAGAAAGGAAAAATCATGATGGACTGCACAGAAATACAAAGAATTATTAGAGAATACTATGAAAATCTATATGCTAACAAGCTGGAAAACCTAGAAGAAATGGACAACTTCCTAGAAAAATACAACCTTCCAAGACTGACCAAGGAAGAAACAGAAAAATCTAAACAGACCAATTACCAGCAACGAAATTGAATTGGTAATCAAAACCCCTGTTAATCAAAACCCCGGAGCCAGATGGATTCACTGCTAAATTTTATCAGACATAATACCCATTCTCCTTAAAGTTTTCCCAAAAATAGAAGAGGAGGGAATACTTCCAAACTCATTCTATGAAGCCAGCATCACTCTAATACCAAAACCAGGCAAAGACCCCACAAAAAAAGAAAATTACAGACCAATATCCCTGATGAACATAAATGTAAAAATACTCAACAAAATGTTAGCAAACCGAATTCAAAAATACATCAGGAGGATCATACATCATGATCAAGTGGGATTCATCTCTGGGATGCAAGGATGGTACAACATTCAAAAACCCATCAATATCATCCACCACATCAACGAAAAGAAGGACAAAATCCACATGATCCACAAGGAAAAGAAGGACAAAATCCAGCATCATCTCCATAGATGCTGAAAAAGCATTTGACAAAATTTAACATCCATTCACGATAAAAACTCAACAAAATGGGTATAGAGGGCAAGTATCTCAACATAATAAAGGCCATATATGACAAACCCACAACCAACATCATACTTAATAGGGAGAAGCTGAAAAGCTTTTCACCTAAGATCAGGAACAAGACAGGGATGCCCACTCTCCCCACTGTTATTCAAAATAGTACTGGAGATCCTAGCCATGGCAATCAGACAAAACAAAGAAATACAAGGCATCCAGATTGGTAAAGAAGAAGTTAAACTGTCACTATTTGCAGATGACATAATATTGTACATAAAAAGCCCTAAAGACTCCACTCCAAAACTACTAGAACTAATATCTGAAGTCAGCAAAGTTGCAGGATACAAAATTAATATGCAGAAATCTGTTGCATTCCTATATACTAATGATGAGCTAACAGAAAGAGAAATCAGGAAAACAATTCCATTCACAATTGCATCAAAAAGAATAAAATATGTAGGAATAAACCTAACCAAGGAAGTGAAAGACCTATACCCTGAAAACTACAAGACACTCCTAAGAGAAATTAAAGAAGACACTAACAAATGGAAATTCATCCCATGCTTTTGGCTGGGAAGAATTAATATTGTCAAAATGGTCATCCTGCCTAAAACAATTTACAGATTCAATGCAATCCCTATAAAAATACCTACAGCATTCTTCAACAAACTGGAGCAAATAGTTCTAAAATTCATATGGAACCACAAAAACCTCGAATAGCCAAAGCAATCTTGAGAAGGAAGAGTAAAGCAGGGGGGGATCTTGCTTCCCAAATTCAAGCTCTAGTACAAAGCTACAGTAATCAAGACAATTTGGTACTGGCACAACAACAGACCCACAGACCAGTGAAACAGAATAGAGAGTCCAGATATTAACCCAAACATATATAGTCAATTAATATACGATAAAGGAGCTGTGGATATACAATGAGGAAATTACAGCCTTTTCAACAGCTGGTGTTGGCAAAACAGGACAGCTACATGTAAGAGAATGAAATTGGATCATTGTCTAACCCCATACACAAAAGTAAATTCAAAATGGATCAGAGACCTGAATGTAAGTCATGAAACCATAAAACTCTTAGGAAAAGACATAGGCAAAAATCTCTTGGAAATAAACATGAGCAACTTCTTCATGAACATATCTCCCTGGCAAGGGAACAAAAGCAAAAATGAACAAATGGGACTATATCACACTGAAAAGCTTCTGTACAGCAAAGGACATCATCAATAGAACAAAAGGCATCCTACAGTATGGGAGAATATATTCATAAATGACAGATCCGATGAAGGATTGACATCCAAAATATATAAAGAGCTCATGCACCTCAACAAACAAAAAGCAAATAATCCAATTAAAAAATGGGCAGAGGATATGAACAAACACTTCTCCAAAGAAGAAATTCAGAGGGCTAACAGGCACATGAAAAGATGCTCCACATCGCTAATCATCAGAGAAATGAAAATTAAAACCACAATGAGATATCACCTCACACCAGTAAGGATGGCCACCATCCAAAAGACAAACAACAACAAATGTTGGTGAGGTTGTGGAGAAAGGGGAACCCTCCTACACTGCTGGTGAGAATATAAATTAGTTCAACCATTGTGGAAAGTAGTATGGAGGTTCCTCAAAAAACTAAAAACAGAAATACTATTTGACCCAGGAATTCCACTCCTAGGAATTTACCCTAAGAATGCAGCAGCCCAGTTTGAAAAAGATATATGCACCCCTATGTTTATCGCAGCACCACTTACAATAGCCAAGAAATGGAAGCAACCTAAATGTCCATCAGTAGATGAATGGATAAAGAAGATTTGGTACATATACACAATGGAATATTATTCAGCCATAAGAAGAAAACAAATCCTACCATTTGCAACAACATGGATGGAGCTAGAGGGTATTATACTCAGTGAAATAAGCCAGGTGGAAAACAACAAGTATCAAACGATTTCAGTCATATGTGGAGTATAAGAATAAAGAAAAAAAACTGAAGGAACAAAACAGCAGCAGACTCACAAAACCCAAGAATGGACTAACCAAAGGGAAAGGGACTGGGGAGGAGGGGTGGGAAGGGAGGGATAAGGGGGGAAAAGGAGCATTACGATTGGCACACATAGTGTAGTGTGGGGGGCACAGGGAGGGCTGTACAACACAGAGTAGACAAGTAGTAATTCTATAGCATCTTACTACGCTGATGGACAGTGAGTGTAATGGGGTATGTGGTGGGCACTTGATGATGGGGGGAGTCTAGTAACCATAATGTCTCATATAATTGTAATGATACCAAAATAAATAAATAAATAAGTAAATGGGCTTGGTAGAGATAACAAGAGAATCATTAAATCAATAATGTCATGGTGACACATTGCAGAACCTCTAAATGAATAATGGGAGGGAGGGAAAAAGATATACTTGATCAGACTGGCAAAACAAATGGGATAAAGTGAAAAAAAGCAAAGTAAAATAAATAATAGCAATGGAAGAGATAAGATCAATGTTACTGTTATAATAAATGTACATTGGTTGAACTGACCTATCAAATGAAAAAAGTTTTTCATATTGGACCTAAAAATTCAGCTAGGTGTCACTCACCTAGCTCAGTTTTTGTGCACCTGTTGAAACACATAAAGCAAAACAAAGTGAACATATAACAAAAAGCATCCTATTCACAATCCACAAATACCATTAAACTATTTGAAAATACACCTGGTACAACAAGTGCAAGATGTGTATGAAAAAAGCTGTGAAAACTTAATGTGTTAGTTTCCTATTGTTTCAGTAACAAATGACCACAAACTTAATGGCATAAATCAACCCAATTTGTAGTCTTACAGTTCTGTGGGTAAGAAGTCTCACTGGGCTATGAAAGTCAAGGTGTCAGCAGTACTGTGTTCCTTTTGGAGGCCTCAGGGAGAACACCTGTTCGTTCAGGTGTTGGCAGAGTTCAGTTCCATGAGGCTGCAAGCCTGATATCTGTTTCCTTGGTGACTGGCAGCTGGCAGCCATCCTTAGCTCCTAGAGGCCTTAGTACCATGCAAATGGCCCCCAACATTTCAGACATAGCAACAGGTCATGGAATACTTTTCATGCTTTGAATCTGTTTTGTGATTAGATTGGGTCTATCCTATATAATTCAGGATAATCTCATCTAAAGGGCCTTAATCACATCTGCAAATATCTCTTTGTCTTGTAAGGTAACATATTCACAGGTTCTGGGAGTTAGGGCAGGGGCATCTTTGAAGGACATTAGTCTGCCAACCACAGTGAAGGACATTTAAAAGAAAACCTCAAATAAATGTAGAAAGTGTCACGTTCTGGGATTGAAAGATGTGCTATTGTAAAGATATAATTTCTGCCTTAATTAGCCTACAAATTCTGTGCAATAACTGAAATTGGATTTTGAATCAGGTGAGTATAAATGCTGACAAGATCGTATTGTTTAGAAAAATAAAGGAACACTGACATCCCTTGCGGACTTTAACTCAGGTAGTCTGCGCTAAAGAAGTCAGTATTCTGCACAAGGGCAAGGTATGTTTCCATTATTTTTACTGCTAACATCCAGGATTTTTCTAGTCACCTTACTTTAGGCCCACATTTGACTGTTACTATGGACTATCTACAGAGGCTCTTACCACCCTTTCCTTGTTCAAAACCAACAGCATCACGTTATATGCAGTGTCACTTTATTTCCCCAACACATTTTACACTTGTCAAATCTGATTTTTCTGTCCATTCACATAGCTTTATGAGAACGTTAAGCAGAAGTTCCTGGCAGATGGGCAGTGTCTTTTCATTTTATTTGTAATAGTACTTGAAAAAATGTTTCTTTAGAAGCATTTCTGCACTTAAGAACAATTTCCATCATGCTTCCTCCGATGTCGATGATATCCTCTGGACAATGCCAAGTAAGGCAGATCACAGGCGTGGGTTAAGATTCTGTTATAAGGCTTTTTTTATTCCCTTTAATCTGTGTATGACTGGGGATGTCGGATGAAGATGGACAAGAGAAAAGTGAGTTTGTATTTCCAAAGACACTGGCTTTTGTAAAAAATGCCACTCTCACTTTCAAAAAAGCTCATATAACTAACTTTCTTTACAGATACGGTACTTCATGCAGTGAAAACTTATTTCAAGGCAATTGTCATGTTTTATTACCCATAAGCATGTTTGGAATGTATCCTATTTACAAATAAAAATAGTTTTTTCCCCCAACACCAAGCACACTGTTCTTGGAAGAGACATTTCAGGCGTTATTTTGATCCCCCTAGACTATAAAGGTAACCTACGTGTGTCTTTGCATTCTGACTTCACCGTTCTTATCTTTACTAATGAAAACATGGGAGTAAAAACAACCTGTTGTAAGTTAATATTGCATTTACAGAGATCCGGTAACGTCTCGAGGAGGGGCGCGGTCCGGCAGCGGCGGAGTCCGGAGGAAGGTGCCAGGGAGGCACAGCTCGAGTCTGTAACTTCCCAGAGGGTGGAGGCAACGACTCAGTCAGTATCGGCCGGGCAGACAATCCTACAGACCCGTGTGGCGCCGCGCCAAGCCTCTCAGTTTCTCCTAATTTCCAGCCAAGAAAACAAACAGCCATGGGCCGCCTCAGACCCGGAGGGAGTGGCACCTCTCCCCTTCCGAGGTTATTGCGCATGCGCACCACGGAGGCCTTTGCGCGAGGCGGGAGGGAGGAGCGAGAGGAGGAAGGGTGACGGTTGGGTGAGGGGAGCCACGCCCATCGCACCAACGTCTCTGCGCACGCGCCAGAAGCCAGCTTCTAGTTCTTTCGACCAGTTTGCGGAATTCCCGCTTAGTTCGCTCCCGGACGTTGGGGCGGATGGCTGGTCACTCATCTAGAGCTGCTTTAAGAAGTTCCTCGTCGTCCTCCGCCTGGGTGGAACGTGTCCGTCGGGACTTTCTGCGTCTTACGTGAGGGGTCGGCAGCCCTTGGTTAGTTTTCTTACGCAGGTACCTCAGGCGTGTGTGGCAGGGCAAAGTGCCGGGCGTCATGGGGCCTTAAGGCCGGTGAGCTGTGGCCGGTGCGGGGCCGGAAGCCTTTGGAGTTCGTGAGACTCGTATTCTTCCTCCGTCCGGGACCCGCGCGCCGCCGGCACTGCTTCCGGGTATTAACGCCCCTCCCACTGGTTGGTTTTTAGGGACTACACTTGGGGAAGAGACTTTGAAGCAAAGAGAGCTGACAGCCGCAGGCGTCATGTCCAGTTACGTGAATTTGTGGCCGGGCTCGCCGCAGGAGGATTCCTTCTCGACCACCCGGTCGGGCCAGTCCAGCCGACTGTCCTCGGCCTCCAGGAGCCGCTCGTCTTCCGGAAGCGGCTCGCGGTCCCCGTCCCGCGGCTCGAGTCGGTGGTCGTCCCGGAGGAGGAGCAGGTCGCGTTCCAGAAGGCGCCACCAGAGGACGTACAGGCGCTCCTCACGGTCCTACTCGCGGAGCCGCGGCTCTTCCAGGAGGTTCTCTCGGTCTCCTTCGCGGTACCGATCCCGCAGCCGGTCCCGATCTCGGGCAAGGTCGTACTACCGAAGGGCCTACGCGCTCACCCCGGGGCGCCGGCACCACGGCTTTGGTCGCACGGTGCACCCGGAGGAACACAGAAGTTGGAGGGGGAGAGCCAGGACGAGGTCGCGAAGCCGAACCCCCTTTCGGTTAAGTGACAAAGGTGAGTAGTTTGTTGTAGAGGCGCACGGTTAACGTCAGCGTTTGCACCTTTATACGTGTTTGGCGACACTGTGAGTAGGCTAGGGAACCAACGTTGCTGTATAGTTTCACCATTTTTATTTCATTTGGTTCCTGAGATGTTAAAGCTTTCATTGGGAGGAAAGAAGGAGGGCATTAGGTTATTGGTTAAAACTAGTTTACGTGGGGCATCCAGTTTTAAAATTGGCAACGTCCTTTCCCCTTGGGATTAAAGGTCAGCTGAGGCGTCAAATGGCTCTGGGGGTGGACAGAACCCTTTTTCGTAGTGGTTGGCAGTTCTTACGGGGCCTTCTAAATTAGTGACTTCGTTTCCCCCACTTTACTCCCAAGAGCTTCTGTAAGTTGACTGTGCGAACGGTAAGAAAAGGCCCAAAGTTCTTTCTATAGTTGATAACTATATGGAAAATGGGATTTTGTTCCAGTATTCGAAAACGAATGACTTGTATTCTGGATGGGATTAGATCTAATAATCGGTATTTAAAAAAGCAAACAAGTCAGCCTGAGAATGGACTTTGAAGTGTTGGTTTTAGATATGACAATTGTACCATATTAAAAATATTGTATAAAAAACCATGTTCAGAATACATATTTGAAGAGCAAGGAAAAACCTCAGGCCTTGGTAAGGAAGACTGAAAACCAGTTGTTGAGATTAGGGGTGCTTCTCAGAAAATAAGCTAGAGAATTTTTTTTACATGGATAGAGGTTAACAGTTTACACATGGAAATAGTATTTACAAATTTTTATATTGCTGTATTGTGATTGAGTCCTTTTGGGGAAATACCACAGAATTACTGAATGTCTTGTGTTTTTTCTTTTGTAGATCGAATGGAGCTGTTAGAAATAGCAAAAGCCAATGCCGCAAAAGCTTTAGGAACAGCTCACCTTCATTTGCCAGCTAGTCTCAGAACTGTTTATGTACCTAAAGAAACAAACCGTAGTACAGCTCTACCAAATAATGGTGCAAAGTTTGAGGTAAGTATTTAGGTTTATCCAAACAAAATCTTCAGAAAGTTACTGCGATTTTCATTTGATTACCTTAGACTACTTGGAAGGGCTAGCTAAATACACATCTGACAATACGGTGTCTCCTCCATGAAAATGGGAGATAAGTGGACTTTTATTTTCAGTTGACAACAGCACTACTTTCAAAATGTAATTGGTACTTTGACAATTTCTGTGTAGTTATCAAATTTTTCTACCTAGTCTTTACAGAGTATTTTTTTTTTGTAGCTTTCATTTGCGGCATTGTTCCCACAAATTCTGTACTCAACGTACAGTATAGTTGATCTGCTTTATTTCTGTCTTATAGAAATCATGAATGTGGTCTCCAGACATTGAAGAAAATCTGTTGGTAATTGATACATGAGCAAAAGCATCAGAGGTTTAACTAATTTGAAATTTTCACACATTGAAAGCATAGTTTTTGTTGGTATATCAATGTGCGTGCTAGAATTGGGACAGGTACTATTTGGATAAGATACTAAAAAATTTTTGAACTGAAGTACACTTTGTAATGTTGGGCATCTGTGATATAGATGTCCCTTTCATAATATATGCAATATATTCCAGATGTTTTGAGAGATTACAGAAGAAGAGGCCTACTTCACTTGCAGATAAGTTTATTATAATTCTCCAGAAATGTGCAGGATGTGCATTGGCAAATTGCACTGGGCTTTTAATTATGAGAAATCCAAAGCATAAAGGTCTTAAAGATTCAAGGTAGTCAGGAATTGATAGATTCAGTTAACACAGGAAGTAAGTGTTATCAAGGTGAATCTACCATTTGGACCCAGATACAGATTTGCTAAATATTAGTAGTAGATAAGATCTTAGTTGCTTTTTCAGATGATTGTGTGCCCAAAGGGCAAATGCCTTACTTGTTTGAAACTAGGTATTTTCTGGTATGACTTCACTTTCAAAGTTAACTTGAATTTGCATCAAGGGAATACAATTCTGCTTTATGGGAAAGAGTGTCTTAAGCCAGTGATTGAATCAGTTTTGTTACCCAGGAAACTAACAAGTACTATGTTGTTGAGGCTGTTGGTTAGATCCAACTTGATTTATATTTCTAATTAAATTTATATACAGTTGGGCTGCTTTTTATATGGTATTGTAAACCAAGGGTAATGGTCTGTAAAAAATACACTTTCTCTTGCCTGTCTAGCTTTTGGAAAAGCTAACGGAAGATGGAACTAAATATCTCAAGGAAAAATCTTCCCAGCAAAAAAACATAGCTTTTAGCTCTAATGTAAGTATATCTAAGTATACTCAAAAATTGGACTTAGAACATATTTTCCTAATATGGGCTTTTTAGAAGGGCCATCATTTTTGTCTTTGTGGAGATAGGGTTTTTGGTCCTCTTAAGCCACTTTATAGATGCTTAAATATTTTGTGTTTGCCATTTTTACAAATGACCAGTATAATGGGCTTCTACATCTAATATCTTCACTCTGTGTTTCAATTTAAAAAAATATTTAACCTTATCCTGTAATTATTGAAATGTTTAAAAAGAAAATCTCAATATCTTAAGAATTGGAATATTTTTAAATCAGATAAGAGCTTTAAAAAAAATCTCAAAACTATTTTATAAACACTTCATCACTCCCAAATACAACTAATTTTCCCCCCATACTTCCTTGCCTTTACAATTTGATTGGATCAAGTTACAAATGAGGGTCACACTTTGCATTTTATTAGTGTCTCATAAGTTTTGATCTTAAATCAATTAATGTATTTTGTAAAAACCAAATATTTTAAGTATGTACAGTGTATGTGTTCAGGAAGCTAACTTAAGAATTTCCCTTCCAGAATTCTGTAGCCAAGCCAATGCTTCAGAAATCATCTAAAGCTACTGCTGAAGTGACCTCTACAGGATCCTTGAAAATAGATGGGAAAAAAAGTCCATATGGACTGTGGATACCTGTCTAAAAGAAAGCAAAGGGCTAAGACGGCCTGAAGTGCATTGTACTACAAATTTGTGTTTCTATCATTATTCCATTTACTGGTAATTGGTGAAATTACCATGTCACAAAAAGATGTAAATACTTAAATATTAACATTTAGGTTTCCTTACAGATCTGAGAAAGCACAAATGGACCAGATGTTACATACAGGGGAGTCTTGTATATATACTTGTAAATGTTTTGTTTAATGATAGGTTATATTTAAGTGAAATTCCTAAGACACAGTAATTGAGCTGTTTGTATTGTATGTATTCTTAAATAAAAATTTTTTTGTTATTTTGGCCTCACTTTATTATATATATATTACATAATGGGTAATTATTTATGTAGAAGAAAAAGAAGATAACTTTTTAAAAGGCTTGCTAATCCCAAGTCCAAGACCATGAACTGACAGTGTATAGGGCTCACTGACCTTAAGTGGGAGTTTGTGAGAAATGCTCAATTTCAAGTTGCCAGCCTGGACCTGAATTAGAACCTGAATCTTAACTGTTCCTAATTGATATGAATTCTCTTTAAAATTAGAGAAATTTGGTCTAAAATTTATGGAATATTGGCATAGTGTTATCCTAGAAGAGTTACTCTGAACTTCAGGGTAGGAAACTCAGCCAAAGAGGGTGAAATGGAAATGACCCAGTTGAGCTATAAAATCTGAGATTTAGTAACATTTAAAGTGAATATTACCCTTAATTATGAACTGAAAAAAGATGCAGTTGGTCTAAATAGACTAATTACAGACTTGTAATTTTTGCCTGTTAATACATGTTGGCAGACACTAAACTAGAAATACTTAAGCCATTTTTTAGATCTTTGCAAGTATTATTTGACTTAAATGCTTGAACATAAGGTGCCAACTTACAACTTTATTTGTGGCTATGTGCTGGGCTTTAGCAACAAAACATGTCATGTGTAGAATCTAGGTAAGTAAAAATGGTAGAAACTGCATGGTTTTATTTTTTTCCTATAATTTTTTTTTTACAAGGTATGTTTTTCTTTCCTAGTTGCTTCTTTGCCACCATCTTGAACCGCCTCTTAAATTTAGAAAAAATCAGAAAGATTTCCAATAGGCAAGGATAACAAGTTAGAGAACAGGATGGGCAGAATATTACAGGCAAAAAACAAGTAACTTGGAAAGACAGATGAATAGGTGAACAAGCTGAAGTCCTAAATTTTTAAGTAGGAGTTATTTTAAAGGTGGTGAAGGTCCTCAAGTTATATAATAACAATTAAATTGTTATTAACTAAAGCTGTGTTGTCCAGTATTCTACTTGAACTTTCCAATACAATAGCCACTAGCCACATGTGTTTACTTAAAATTCAGTCCTCCATCATATTAGCTACTTGCCATGTGTGGCTAGTGGCTACATGGGTATTTTTCATAACTGGCCCATCAATTTGTCCTCGTCTAACTTGACCTTGTTGGTTGCGCCTGGCCAGTACTATTTTCATTCTCTCCTAGACTTTATTACAGTGTAACTGGTGGTACATACCTCCAGACTGGCTGTCATTACGTGAGATGCAGTTCTCCAGGCTTGATACTCTCAACTAATATCACCTGTGAACAATAAAGCAAGATGATGGTAAATGGTACCAAAAGACTAGACTCAGTGCTGTCCCAAAGAAATAGGAGCTACACTGAAAGATAAAAAGAGGTGACTTACTCCAGTTTATTTAAAGAAGTGGTATTTTACTTTATTGTACAGGTGGTATAATCCATTGTGTGCTTTACACTTAACACCTCAATTTGCCCTAACCATATTTCAGATAATCACATCTTAGGCCGTGTGTGGCTTCCCTTTTGGTAAGCACATCCCTAGATAGTAGGTTCAGGTATCATATTCTGCTGTTTTCCTTAAGGTGTAAACTGACTAGAAAAGCCATGATTACTGACCTAACTTAACCACAACATGCTATCCTTTGGTTTTCTTTAATGAAGACCTCTTTTAAGCTTATCTAGTAAAATAAAACTTAGAGCTCAATTTTCATTTCTCTATGGAGTCCTTCCTCAAAATTACTCAGATTTACATGCATTTGCCTTTTTTTTTTTCTTTGATCTCTTCGATTTCCTACACCGGCTCCTTGTTTTTTGCCTACTGTTAGGATTTTATCCTTGGCCTGCTTCTCCATTTATAAGCTCTCCTGCCAATTCCTCAACTTTACCTTAACTATCAACTAACTCGAGGAGTATCAATTTCTGAGCTCCAGTTCCTAATGCCTACCCCAGCTATTGAAAATGAACCTTTCCATACTGAGCTTATTACCTGTTAGAATTAGTGGCTTTTACCTTTCACCCAGTCACCTTCAAAGTCGTCCTCAAATCATATCTGCTTTTTTGGTTGAAGTTGCAGTGGCTGTTCATAGTCCTTTTCTGCTCTGGAGAAGCCCTATTTTCCCTTTAAACCCAGGTCAATGTGATCTCTGAAACTTAGCACTGTTCTTTCCCTCTCCTTTCTTTTCCCTTAGTACAAAAGTATTAAATGTTTCTTTGAAAATACTCAAAACAATGGCAGATTATTGCTTTTGTGTTAAGACTGGGCAGCAAGGGTGTGTATTTGCCTTGAATTATTCTGAAAAATAAGTCAAATTACCATTTCTATTTCCATTCCCCAAAGTCAATCACTGTAAACAGTATAATGTACTGGTTTTTTTTCTGTGCTTATACATACCTGTCTTTGTAGAGATGTTTATGAGTATCTTCATGTTAGTACAGATTTGCCTCATTCTATAATTGTATGAATATCATAAGGTTAAAATTTTCCTATCCATAGTACACTGAATATACCTTTATTAATAGCACCTTACATATTACCACCTTTACTTTAGCTTGCTAAAAAGCCCAGTTTATTTTCTTTAACTTTACCCAGATGCTGCTTTTCTTCCTCCAGCCCTAACTCAAGTAATTTGCAACCTAGGCAAGAAAAATGGCAAGCAAGCCCAGTCATAAACAACATAGTAAAAACAGGAAGGATTCCATCTTAAGAATAAGATTGCATTTTAAAACCCAAGAAGTCAAAAAGTAAGTTTCTTAACATAACAGGCAATAACTCAGCCCACCGTGGGAGCAGGACAGGCAGTCTTGACTGATATGCTCCCAAACCAAGAAGCTGCTATTCTGGGAAAGAATCAAAGCAGTACATTTCTTGTGTTAAGTTAACTTTGCAAAATAACCCAGAAGACTGATAAGAAACTTAGTGTCTCTTCAAAAATAAACATTTGGGGACCATTTAGCAGGTCTGCATCCCTAGCCCTTTGTCTCTCAACCACCTATAAAATCCCTAAACACACAACTATGGACTCTCTTGTCCCCTCCTGGCATGAGCCAGGTGCTCTGTTCTCTCACTTTATCTCTAAATAAAAGCTTCTCACTTGCTCTCCTACTTTGAGTGTTTGTGAAGTTCATTCTTCGACTCTGTGAACAAGAACACCAACATCAGGTATATTTTCATGTTGGGGATTACTTGTTTATTTCCACAGCTATTAGTGGTTGTTAGTGCAGAAATAACAGTAATAAATGTTTTTTTGTATATTCCTTATTTATTTATTTTACTTTTGTATATTCCTTTTATATTCAGCACTGCTGAGACAGGGACTGTGGGTTTAGGCAGAGTAGGGTGAGGGCTTCCAGAAAAAAACAAAGCAAGATAATTACAGTCAGAACAATGTAAACATGTGCAAAGAAGTCCCTACCGAAACTCTGAAACTCCATGTTAAGCATTACAAAGTCATACTAACTCTCTAGGGTCAAGATACCAGACTAGGAATATAGGCATTCTTCAGTGAAATCATTTAAAGCTCAAAAGGCCAGGAGCAACTTGGCCTGGAATGTTTAAATGTTCCCCAGATAAAGTACCTCAGCATAACCTGTGACTCCATTGTGTCAAGTAGATCATGACACTGTAAAATTTACCTTGGCCTGCTAAAAGGCCCAGTTTATTTTTAACTGTACCCATACATTGTTTTTCCTTCTATAATCCTAATCAAGTACTCTGCAACCTGGGCAAAAGATTAATTTGGTAAGCAAGCCCAGCTATAAACATCTCCAAAATTTAAGAAGTAAGATTCTTAACACACTCTTTAGTGAACAGACAACAACCCAGCCCACCCTGGGGGCAGGGCAGGCAGTCTTCATTGATACACTCCCAGAGGGAAGCTACTATCCTGAGAAAGAATCAGAGCCGCAAATTTCTTCTGTTACTCATAAAAAATGACCATTCTGGGACCACTTAATAAGTCTGCACCCTTAACCCTTTACCACATTCCTAAAAATCCTCAACCACACACAAACCCCCTGGACAATGCACCACCACAGACTCTCTTGTCCCCTCCTGCTGTGAGCCAGGAGCTCTGCTGTCTCACTGTATCTCTAAATAAAAGCCTCTCCCTGGCTCTCCTACCTTGAGTGTTTGCAAAGTTCATCCTTCGACTCCACGAACAAGAACCCCAGTATCACTGCTATTAATTTCTGGCAGTTTCTCCGCTGGGCATGGAAGAAGGAACAAGATGGTGATGCCGAGGTTCTTGCTTGAATATTTAACATTCTTGTGTCATTTAATTGACACAAACAAGACATGGACTATGCTGAGGTATTTTCTCATGTGGGGGATGTTCAAACATTCCAGGCTAGGTCATTCCTGGCTTTTTTGACTAATCCTTATTGAAGAATGCTTATATTCTTAGCTTGATACTTCAGAGAATTAGTGTGATTCTGTCTTTGTTTAGTTGTTTAACATGGAGTTTTGGTAGGGGTCTATTTCTGGAGGCTCTCACCTTACTCTGACTATACCCACGGTCCCTGTCTCATTCTCCCCTCTACAGATGGAGACCCTAGCTGCTGCTAGGGAAAGGGAGCGACAACCGCTCTGGCTGCTTCATGCTGAGAAGGGACACTGTAAGGGGTGCAGTTAGCTTTCTACCAGTGGTGGGTCAAAAGGGCCTCAGAAGATGGGCATTTCCATCTTGGGTTCTATTTCTATCACCATTTGCAGTTTTATGGCTTCTAGGTGAGACAGAACAAATCGTATTTGGTTAAGTATACAGGGGCCAAATATTAGTATTAGGATAATGATGAGCTCGATGAGTAAAATGGATTTCCACTAAACGGTTGTAGAAAGCCAGTTTCCTATTGTAGTGATTCATGAGGTTTCGGGACCTGACATAGCTTGGATCTGCCTTCGGAGATCTTGGAGTGAATTAGAGACATTTTGCCAATAATTTGGAATGTACACACAACACTCAACTTTGATTATGGCACAGGTTCCTCCTTGTGCTGCTGTTAAGATGTCTAATGCTATTCTATTTTGTATAACTGCTTGGCGCATTAGTTTAACTTCTGTATTTAGGAGAGCTATTCCTTGGATAGTATCATTTAAGGCTTTTTGAGTAAAATTGTTTAAGGACTCAATATGCTAAATTACATCTTCTAAACTAAGAGATGGCATAAAAATGGAGGCTAGGTGATCATACCAATGAAAAACACTCTGTCTAACGATGTTGGAGGTTTGGGAAGTTTGCGGGGTGTGCGATATTTTTTACCTACCGTACTTGCATCCAGGGAAATCCCAGAGTGCACTTCTCTATCTACCCTGGAGGAAGCCACGGCCAGAGATTAGTTCTACACAGCCAGTGGGTGCCATTTGGGGCTGGCCAACGGATTCCAGGGCGCCTTAACTAGTCTGTGGCAAACCAATCTGTAGCTTGTTACTGTATGTGAACAGGGGTCTTTGGGAAGCCAACCTAAATATCGGGTGAGGCTTGGGTGATAGTCATTAGAATGGTTTCTTTGCTCCCAACAGAGGGGGGCTTTCTGATTTAAGCGTCCTGCCATTGGAGTAACCCAAATGTACTTATCCCAAATTTGAAAAAAACCATTTTCATATCTGTGATTATTTGCATGGAGAATTGGTCTATTAGATGCATTTTGTAGTTGGGGTAGAGCAATAATGGTGGCTAAATTTTTTGTGACATTATATGAGAAGGGAAATTTATGCCCTTTGTCTCTTAGAGTATTATTAATGGGCCAGAATTTTACCTTCCAATTAGTTATTCCAGCACTAACTGTGCTTTGGGCAGTGCGTTCATCATTTATAAGAATTTGTCACTGCGACCAATCATGTCTCTGGAGAGGAGACATCCCCCAAGGGATTCCTGAGGTACTGGAAACAGGAAGTAATCTACATATCCAACAGGATGAACTTCTATTTATCTTGGCTATGTCTTCAGCCCAATTTAAGAAAGAATTAGATTCATTCATTATGAAGGGAGCATTAGAGAGTAGCACATAGAAAAGCAATGTTGATCTCATATTGATTACTCAAAAGAGGAAAAAAAGAAAAAATATGTATGGAATACTTATCTCAAATACGGGTAGTTGAGGATTTTCTTTTGAACAGTAGTTTCAGGTCTTCTATGGGTTCACAGGCATACGCGGGTCTTTGAACTTTGGTGTTCTGTGTAATAGGTTTTTCTGTATTTGTGTTGTCTGGGAGATCTTGAGAGGAATCTTCTCAGTATTTTACTCTGGAATGGTGAATCTAAGCTTTGATACCTGTGACCTTAACGGCCATAGGAGAAGAGAGTATAACAGTGCGGGGCCCTTCCCAGATTGGATTAAGAGTTGGAGAATTAGAAGGAATTGACTTAATTAGGACTTTGTTTCTTGGTTCAAAGAGGGCTTCCCTAGAGGTTCTGTTTTGTCCTTCAGTTAGGTTTTGAAGGAGTGTCTGAAATTTAGCTAGGTGTGTCACATATCGGATTATTTCTGTGACTTCTGTCTATGATTAAATCATTCTTTAAAAAAGGTCTTCTATATAGCATTTCAAAGGGGCTTAACCACGAAATTCTGGGAGTATTTTTTTTATTCTTATCATGGCTAAAGGTAGTAAGTCAGGCCAGGGCAAGTGAGTTTCTTGTGACCGCTTTCTTAGGTGTCTTTTAATAATATCATTAGTTTTTTCTACTTTACCTGAGGATTGTGGCCCCTAAGCACAATGTAAATTATACTGTATACCAAGAGCTCGGGACACTCTTTGTGTCACGGCTGCTTTAAATGCTGGGCCATTGTCACTTTGCAATCTTTGGGGCATTCCAAAGCGGGGAATAATTTCATGTAAGAGTATTTTTACTACCTCTTTTGCTTGTTCAGTTTTACAGGGGAAGGCCTCAGCCCATCTTGTGAATGTATCTATCCACACAAGAAGATACTGGAATCTTTTTGCCTTTGGCATATGTGTGAAATCAATTTGCCAGTCTTCTCCTGGGTATCTGCCTGTCCACTGTAAACCAGGAGGAGCGGCTTTTCTATTTAATGGGTTATTTCTTTGACAAATCTCACAGGTTTTAGTGATTTGCTCTATGGTCTTTAATAGGCCATTGCCTGCAAAAATCCTTTTGGCCATCTGATAGGTATTGTCTATGCCTAAATGAAAAGTCTGGTGTAAAGTTTTAAGAACTTTCCACTCTGTATTTTGAGGTAAATACATTTTCTCATCTTCTGTCTGAAGCCAACCAGAGGGAAGAAGAGAGCCACTTTTGGAGAGGCTATCTTGCAGCTTTTTTTTAGTATAGCTGGGGATAATATCAGCTGGCACACCTGTCTATAAGAGAGGGGCTTGGATAGGTGCCTTATAAGTCTCTCGAGCTGCTTTTTTGGCTTTTGTATCAGCTCGCCTGTTTCCTTCTGTTACTTCATCCATTCCTTTCTGGTGGCTTTTTTGCAGTGAATAACTGCTACCTCTTTAGGCTCATGCACAGCTTGTATTAGCTGGTTAATTTCATTATGGTATTTTGTGGGGGAGCCTTCAGAATTTAAAAAATCTCTTTTCTTTCCATATGGCTGCATGGGCATGCAGCACTAGGTAGGCATACTTAGTCAGTATATATATTGACCCTCTTTCCTTTCCCTATTTTGAGAGATCTAGTGAGGGCTATTAATTCTGCCAGCTGGGCACTCATGCCCAGTGGAAGTGGTTGGCACTTGATAGTATCCCACAGAGTGACAACTGCATAGCCAGCTTTCCACTGGCCCTGCTCAATGAAGGAGCTGCCGTCTGTGAAGAGGACAAGCTCTGGGTTCTCTAAGGGGGTGTCTTTTAGGTCTTCCCTGGCAGAATAGTTTAGGGCAAGGACCTGTTGGCACTTATGTTCAGGTCCTTTGCTCATGGACTCAGGAAGGTAGCTGGGTTTAGGGTGGAGCATGTCTGCATCTGGGTGACAGGGCCCTCAAGGAGGAGTGACTGATATTTTAGTAGCCTGCTATCTGACAGCCACAGGTCTCCCCGGGTGTTTAGTAAGCTGGTGATGTTATGGGGTGCATGCACTATCAAATCTCTTCCCAGGGTCAATTTTGTGGCTTCAGGTACTAGCAGGGCAACGGCTGCCATAGACCTCAGACAGTGTGGCCAGCCTTTAGCTACTGGGTCTAATTCCTTACTTAGATAGGCTACAGGCTGCTGCATTTCCCCTCGAGGTTGAGTTAGTACTCCCAGTGCCACT
Organism: Manis javanica; assembly: GCF_040802235.1. Taxonomy (NCBI): domain Eukaryota; kingdom Metazoa; phylum Chordata; class Mammalia; order Pholidota; family Manidae; genus Manis; species Manis javanica. Next base: position 18,755,551 of record NC_133159.1, on the reverse strand, counting down.
CCGGATCTTTCAGTAACAAATAGGTTAAATTGACTTCCAGTGTGCTGGCTTAAGGCAGGGGCCTGGAGCAGGGCTTTCTTCAAAGCCTCCTAAGCTTTAATAGCATCAGGTTCCCACTGGAGTTTTACAGTGCCTTCTTTTTGGGCTTCTTTAAGGAGTTGGTAGAGGGGTTTAGCTAACTCCCCATATCTAGGGACCCAAATTCTTCAATACCCAGTGATGCCTAAGAATCCTCTCAGGTGCCTGATAGTAGAGGGCAACAGGTGGTGGAGAATGGGTTGGATTCTTTCTTCTCCCAGCGCTCTAGTTCCCTGAGAGGTTAAGACCCAGATATTTCACTTGCTGCTGACAGATTTGTGCTTTCTGATGAGAGACCTTATAGCCACAATCAGCCAGAAAGTTCAGTAATCTTTGAGTATTTTCTTGACACTCCATCTCTGTGGTAGTGCAGAGAAGTATATCATCCACATATTGGATGATTTCTGCCTTCCTTGAATCAAAGGAGGCCAGGTCCTTGGCTAAGGCTTGCCCAAATAGATGTGGTCTGTCTCTGAATCCCTGGGTCAAAACTGTCCAGGTTAATTGAGCTGAGGGATTTACAGGATCCTCAAAGGCAAAGAGAAACTGGGACTCAGGTACAAGCGGGATGCAAAAGAGAGCATCCTTCAGATCTAGCACAGTGAACCCTGCTGCTCCCTCAGGAATCCTGCATGGCAGGGTGTAGGGATTAGTACTACAGGGTGAAGGGGCACAACTGCCTCATTAACGGCTCACAGGTCTTGTACAAGGTGCCAGCTTCTGTCTGGCTTTTGTACTCCTAATATGGGATTGTTGCAGGGACTGTTATAGGCTATCAAGAGGCCTTGAGTTTTCAGGTTATTAATAATTGGCTTTAAACCTTCACGAACTTCTGGTTTTAAGGGATACTGCCTTTTATGAGGGAAGTAATTAGGGTCTTTAAGATGAACTTGCACTGGTTGGGCTGATTTTGCTTCTCCAATGATCCCATTAGTTGCCCAGAGTTCAGGATTAATGTCTACTTCCACTAGGGGAAGATATCGCTTATCTCTTCCTATGTTCATATGCACAGAGGCTTGTACTTAAGAAAGTATATCATGGCCTAGAAGCGGCGTCAGACTTTCTGGGACTACTAGGAAGGTGTGGGAGAACAGCACTGAGTCCCACTCACAACTTAAAGGCTGAGTAAAATATTTGGTCATGGGCTTCCCAGATACGCCTCTAATAGTAGTTGACTGGGAGGAGGGAGGGCCAGGATTATGGAGGAGGACCAAATAGGCAGCTCCTGTATCAAGCAGGAAGTTGATGGTGTGACCTCCTACAGAGAGAATCACCCGGGGCTCCTGTGGAGTTACGATGGTGACAGGAGCCAGCATGGGTAGCCCCGGGCCCCTTCAGTCCTGACCACCCTGGTGCAGGGCCGACCCCAGTTGCCTGCGCCTCTGAGGGCAGTCTCGCTTCCAGTGGTCTCCTTGACAGAGCGGGCAGGGTGTCGGCGGTTTTGGGCGCCCAGCCCTAGGGCACTCTCACTTAAAATGCCCCTCTCTGCCAGAGGAAACAAGCCACCCAGGGCCCGGGCCCTGGGGCTGGCCTCCCTTTCTCCAACCTCGGAGGCCCAAAGTTGACTCTGCAAGGCCATGGGTAATGCCTCTGCCTTTCGCTTGTCTCTCCTGTCCGGGTCCCTCTTTCCCTCCTCGTCTCTATTATAGAAAACTAAGGTGGCGACCTTCAGGAGGCTCTCCAGATTCTGCTCTGGGCCAAATGCCAATTTTTGTAGCTTCCTCCTGATATCTGGGGCCGATTGGGTGATGAATTTATCTTTGAGAATGACTTGGCTCTCTGGGGACTCTGGGGACACATAAGTGTGCTTTGCCAGTGCCTCCCTGAGCCGTTCCAGAAAGGCCGAGGGACTTTCCTGTTCTTATAACAGCTGATAATTTAGAGTAATTTATAGGTTTCACTCGTGCTCTTTTCAGCCCTTCTAAAATACAAGTTATAAAGTGGTTCCTGTACCAGTTATCAGCATCATCTGTATCTTGGCCCCACTCTGGGTCAGTGAATGGCACTGCCTGACAGCTGGTGGGGACTCGGGTTAGCTCCTCTGGAGATTTGCCACCTGCATTTACAGTGTACCATTCATCTCCAAACTCTAAGGCTCCTCTGATTACTTTCCCTTTCTCCTGATTTCTCTGATTACTACTCTTCTTGTCTGGGTCATCTGAAAATTTACCCATGTCTTGTTTAATTTGTCTCAGGTCTTGGAGGGAGAAGGGGACGTGGACCCAAGCTGGTCCCCACTCTCCATTGGCTACTTCCTGTAAAGACAATAAAGATGGGTATAACTGTCTTTTCTTCACCCCCTGGGAAGCTTGTCGGGGTAATTGGGCTAATGATGCTTGGGGTGGCAGTTCTCTTGTGGTCTGACTTTTTCAACAGCTGGTGTTGGCAAAACTGGACAGCTACATGCAAGAGAATGAAACTCAATTATTGTCTAACTCCATACACAAAAGTAAACTCGAAATGGGTCAAAGACCTGAATGTAAGTCATGAAACCATAAAACTCTTAGAAGAAAACATAGGCAAAAATTTCTTGAATATAAACATGAGCAACTTCTCCCTGAACACATCTCTTCAGGCAAGGAAAACAAAAGCAAAAATGAACAAATGGGATTACATCAAATTAAAAAGCTCTGTACAGCAAAGAACACCATCAGTAGAACAAAAAGGCATCCTACAGCATGGAAAACGTGCTGACTTCTCAGCAAGTGGACTTGGATCTGGATAAGGTGGGCATGGCAGCGCCAATAGGGCTGAATTAGGGTTTGGGGTAGGGTCAGGAATTAATCCACCTTTCTGGCATAGTCCCTTACTTTCCCTAAGGGCAAAGAAAGCTTGTACATATGGGATTTCTGACCATTTTCCTTCTTTGCGGCAAAATAACTCTAGCTGTATGACCTTATTATACAGTATATTTCCCTCAGGGGGCCAGGCCTCCCCATCAGAAAGTTTGTATTGAGGCCAGGCTTGTGTGCAGAAGAAGATAAGGCACTTCTTCTTCAGGGTCTGGGGATCGAATTGCTCCCAGTTCTTCAGAATGTATGCTAGAGGCGTGTCTGGCTTTAGACTTGAAGAGGATGCTCCCATCTGTAAGAGAGAGAGAGAAAGATGGGTGTCCAGCACCTGATCAGCCTTTCTCTCTGTGAGGGCGTCCCCTCGCCTTGGAGCTTAGGTGATGGTGGTTAGTCACTCCCTCTGCCGGCCTACTGGAATTAACCACTCTTTACTAGTGTGTCCTGTACTTTGCCTTGATTTCTCTCTTGCCTTCCCACTAGGCAGGAGTCACTTTGGAGCTCTGGATTTAGTGGGACCTTACCAGTATGCTCCTACTTTACACCTTTTGGGAGTTTCCCTAGTTTTCTCTGCACGAGCTTTCCTTGAGCGCTCCCTGCCTGTCTGATAAGTGCAGGGACTGTGTGACTTCTTGCTGCCAGAGCCCTGATCTCAGTTACAAGCCTGTCTTGCTTCCCGGGGCTGCAGAAAAGGAAATGCCTAGCCCCAGGGCCACTACCTCTAAGGAAAGGAGATCAACAGAATAGAGCCATTTACATGTTGGTCTCAGGTTTCAGCTTGATTACTTTGCAGACATCATTTACATTACACAGGAGAAAGCTGTGCAGGCCTAAGAGGACTGCTTTGAATGGGGATCAAGGGAACTTTTTAAGGCCAGAAATAAAATTCAGGGGCTGCCATGGACACTTATGGGGGTTCTATACTCTCAAACAACAGTTTCTGACACTGCTTGGGAATGATCTCACCAGTCACCCACTATAATAAATCTGATCACTGAGACAAGAGGTCAGATATCATCTGCGACTCTCGAATAGGCAGCAGCCTAGCCGGAGGTTCACTCAGCACCATGGGATCAATCGGCCGGGACTGAGATCTTAGGACCACTGTCTACTAGTCCGGTCAGCCCTCGGAGTCTGCAGATTAGGATAGGAAAGTAGGAAATCGGCTCAGCCACTCCCCTACATTTCCGTCCGTCTGGAGGCGGGGGATCAAGGAGCGGCAGACACCGAGAAACCTTTCACCCAAGACTTAAGACTGGTAGCCGATGCTAATCGTCTTTTAAGTGGCTAACGGGTGCCCAGACACATTTTTATGAGATAAAAAGTGCAGCATTAGTCAAGAATAAGAGTGAAGCGTAGTGGCCTGAAGAAGCAGGCTGGAAGTCAAAGACAGAAAGAGAGATGCTCTTCGTGGATACCCAGTTGGGCTGTTGGGGTCTGATTCCAGACACGTGGGCCTTTGAGAAGCCGCTGAAGTGTAGCCTCAGCCTAGACTCTCGCAGTTGCCCACGGCTTCCCTCAGTCCCTCGCATCCGAGGAGATAGATGCCTCTGAAAGGGAATCCTGGCCTCCACTCAGCTGACATTCCCGGCTCCCAAGGGAGATGGGGGATCCACTGAGGGAGACGCAGGGGAACCTGTCGCTTGAGACTTTGAGACCGGCAGCTGGGCTACTCCCATTTAAGTGGCTGACGAGCGCCCGATGTTGTGTGCCATAGACGGCTTCCTTCTATAAGGACAGCAAAAGAAAAGGCAGGCTTGGATGCCGATACCTCCGAAGTTATCCCGGATGAGCCCCCGAAGATGATGCCAGGGTTCTTGTTCACGAAGCCGAAGAATGAGCTTCACAAACAGTCAAGGTAGGAGAGCAAAGTACAGGCTTTTATTTAGATACAGTGAAAGGACAGAGATCCCGGCTTACGCCAGGAGAGGACAAGAGATCCCGCGGTGGTGCGTTGTCTAGGGGATTTATAGGTAGTTGGGAGACTAAGAGTTAGGCATGTGTCTACCAGATGGTCTCTAAGTGTTTATTTTAAAAGAGACACTAAGTCTCTTATTAATTTCCCAGACCATTTGGTGGAGTTAGCATAAGAACTTAACTGCTTTGGTTCTTCCTTAGTGTGAGACACACTCACTGGTCCAAATTCAGTAAGTGGACACTGAGACAAAGAGAACAGCGGAGCGAGGCTTTAATGACGGTCTTGCAAGATTGGATGTCTGGTGGGCAGGCACACCTGGGGAGTTTGGCGCCAATAATTCATCTCCTAGTATTCGAGTCCCTCCCGTGGTTCCTCGTTGGCTGAGTACTACAGGGTTCACATTCTTTCCCGGACGTCGCCTAAGCCAGTTATATGTTTCTTTTACATTTGTCTTAATATTATTGGTAGGTTTAAAAAACTCAAACAGGTATTGCCAGGCCCTTATCAATTCCCCCACCCCCACTCTCAGCCCCAGGTGCTTCCACCACGTGGCCCTTTGTTAATACCTTACTGTTAAAATGTTTAAACATCCTAGTGGGAATAAATCACATTTAGGTTTTATACTCTTTCCTAACACTTAGAATAGCAGTTTCTAGTTTGCGGGAGCGTATTAATCAAGGCTGCTTGTTTTCTTCTCAGGGTGAGCTGTTTTCCTTTTAGGGTGAGCGGAGTTACTGTCTGTTTGTTAAATAGTCTCAGTTCCTTATCTTTAAGATGGGATCCTTCCTGTCTCTCACTAAGTTGTTTATGGCTGGTCTTGCCTGTGACATTTACTTGGTTAGGGGCTGTAAGAGGAAGACAGCATCCGGATGAAGTTAAAGATAAACTGGACTTTTTAGCAGGTTGAAGTTTTACAACCGCCTCATTTAATTGACACAAACAAGACGTGGACTATGCTGAGGTATTTTCTTATCTGGGGGATGCTCAAACATTCCAGGCTAGGTCATTCCTGGCTTTTTAAACTAATCCTTATTGAAGAGTGCTTATATTCTTAGTTTGATACTTTACTTCAGAGAATTAGTGTGATTCTGTCTTTGTTCAGTTGTTTAACATGGAGTTTTGGTGGGGGTCTTTTTCTGGAGGCCCTCGCCCTACTCTGACTACACCAACGGTCCCTGTCTCAAAGGGATGCGGACCCAATAAAATGGTCCCAAAATGTTTATCTCTGAAGAGAGATTATGTTTCTTATCAGTCCTCTGGGTTATTCTAGAAAGTTAGCTTAACACAAGAAATTTACTGCTTTGACTCACTCCCAGGAGAGTGTGAGGGGCTGAAGCAGTTTCAGAGATAAAATAGGACACAAAGCTCTCTGTAGTTAGCCCCAGACCCTAGTCACGTACCGACTTCTGAGAAACTAAAGGAAAAGATGTAAATCCCATGAGAAACAGGATGTTCAACTAACTCCATGCTATTTTTGCCTCTGTACATTGCTTTGTTAGAGACCAGCAGTATCACCCGTTTCCTGCAGCAGGTGAGCAAAACAGGGTGCTTAAGCCCCCCTGCCCCCCCAGCATTAAATAAGGAAAATAGCTTGCTGAATTTAGGCGAAGGCGGAAAAGTTGCAAAAAACTAAGCAGGATGCAGTAAAAATGCTTAAAAGGATGCTGTAACAGAGGCTCCGGGCTGCACTTGGAGAGCTTGCTCCTTGGCAGACGCCGGCTGGCTAAAATAAAGGCTCCCTTTTTATAATCTACTTTTCTGTGAGGACCTGTTTCCTTACTCCTGCTCCAGCGTGCCGGATCTGAGACCCATAACAATAGCAGCTTCTTGGTCTGGGAGCATATTGATACAGGGACCGCTGGCTTAGGCAGAGTAGGGTGAGGGTCTCCGGAAAAAAAGGCAATGCAAGATAATTAGAACAATGTAAAAATGTGCAAAGAAGTCCCTATCCAAACTGTGTGTTAAACATTATGCAAAGTCAGTCACACCAATTCTCTAGCATAAAGATACTAGACTAGGAACATAGATATTCTTCAGTGAAATCAGTTAAAGCTCAAAAGGCCAGGAGCAATTTGGCCTGGAATGTTTGAGTGTTCCACAGATAAAGAAAAGTATCTCAGCATAACCCGTGACTTCATTGTATCAATTAGATCATGACACTGTAAAATTTTCCTTAGCCTGTTAAAAGACCCAGCTTATTTTTAACTGTACCTCTATGCTGTGTTTCCTTCTCTAACCCTAATCAAGTAATCTGCAACCTAGTTAAAAGATTAATTTAGTAAGCTAGCCCAACTATAAACATCCCAAAAAGTTAACAAGATTCTCAACATGCTCTTTAGCCAACAGACAATAACTCAGCCCACCTTGGGGCGGGGCAGCACATGGGGTGTTGATTGGTATGCTCCCAGAGGGAGGTTGCTATCCCAGGAAGGAATCAGAGCAGGAAAAATTTCTTGTGTTAAGTTAATTTTGTAAAATTACCTGGAATAGAAAAGACTTAACGTCTCATCAATGAATATTCAGGGTTCACTTAACAAGTCTGCAAGCCTAGCCCTTTATCACATTCCTGAAAATCCTCAACCACCCATAAAGCCCTTAGATAATGTGCTACCTCAGACTCTCTTGTCCCCTCCTGCGGTGCGCACCAGGAGCTCTTTCCTCTCACTTTATCTCCAAATAAAAGCCTCTCCCTGGCTTTCCTACCTTGAGTGTTTGTGAAGTTCATTCTTAGACTCCGTGAACAAGAACCTCAGCATCATCTTTGCGGGCTTGTCTGGGATAACTTTGGAGGTGAGTATCGGCACCTGAGCCTGCCTTTTCTTTCACTGTCCTTATAGAAGGAAGCCGTCTATGGCACACAACATCGGGCGCTCGTCAGCCACTTAAATGGGACTAGCCCGGCTGCCGATCTCAAAGTCTCGAGCGCCAGGTTCCCCTGCGTCTCCCTCAGTGGATCCCCCATCTCCCTTGGGAGCCGGGAAAGTCACCTGAGTGGAGGCCAGGATTCCCTTTCAGAGGCATCTCTTCGGATGCGAGGGACTGAGGAAGGCCGTGGACAGCTGCGAGAGTCTCGGCTGAGGCTGCACTTCAGCGGCTCCTCAAAGGTCCGCGTGTCTGGAGTCAGACCCCGACAGCCCAGTTGGGTATCCATGAGGAGAGTCTGTCTCTTTCTCTCTGACTTTCAGCCTGCTTTTTCAGGCTGCCATAGCCTCTGAATGAGGCAGGGGCACTGCTTAACTACCTTTACATGTCTTATGTATGCCTCTAACTTCACTTCATTAATTTCGTGGAACCTGATGCTAACCGCTGCAAGGTAGGAAATCTACGCTTCGCTCTTATTCCTGACTTAATACTGCACTTTTTAAAATCTCTTAAAAATGTGTCTGGACACCTGTTAGCCACTTAAAACGTGACTGGTGTAGACTACCAGTCTTAAGTCTTGGGTGAAAGGTTTCCGGTGTCTGCCACTCCTTGATTCCCCGTTCCGGACGGGAATGTCGAGGAGTGACTTAGTCAACTTCCTACTTTCCTATCCTAATCTGCGGACTTGGAGGGCAGACTGGACGAGGGCAGACCGGACTAGTAGACTGTGGTCTTTGGATCTCAGCTCCGGATGATTGAGCCGATGGTGCTAAGTGGACCTCTGGCTAGACTGATGACCCCCGACAGTGGGTGAGTAGCTGAGTAATTCCCAGGCAGTGGCAAAAACTGGTGTTTAAGAGTATAGACATGTGGGTAAAATTCCAACATTTCCAGAATATCTTGCCTGGCTTTAGTACAGCTGCATATCAATAGGTGTTCAGTGGTGGAAAGAAGTATGGCTTTAGTACATTTGCATCATTCCTCACAGGTGGGGAGAAGTTCATATCCATATCAATGGGTAATTACCTGGGCATGGAGGGCTTGTCTGTACCTGAGAGGTGAGGGGCAGCGCTGGTTTTTGACTTCTGCTGGAGCAGTAAAGAGAAAAATGGGCTCCAGACTGCAGTTTGTGAGCAATAAACGGATTTTGAACTTTATTTCTCTCTGACTGATTTCAGATTTTAGAGAGGATTCCTTCTCCCTGGAATTACAAGATGTTAGGCAGAAAAGTACATATGAGTGGAGAGAGAAAAAGGCCAGGAAAGTCCACTAAAAAGACCCAGAGTTAATCAATGAAAACTCAAAAGCCAGGAGTAACTTAGTAACTTAGCCTGGAATGTTTGAATGTTCCCCAAAGGAAAGTAGGTACCTCAGTAAAGCCCATGTCTTTATTGTGTGAATCATGCAGGCCCAGCCATAAACAACATAGAAAAGGCAAGAAGAATTCCATCTTACAAATAAGATTGCATTTTAATACCCAGGAAGTTAAGAAGTAAGATTCTTAACTTCCTCTTTGGCAAACAGACAATAACTCAGCCCACCGTGGGGCCTGGGCAGGCAGTCTTGTTTTGATATACTCCCAAACCAAGATGCTGGTATCCCAGGGAGAAATCAGAGCAGTAAAGTTCCTTGTGTTAAGTTAATTTAAATATTCAAAGACCACATAACAGGTCTGTACCCCTCAGCCCTTGATGCTGGGGTTTCTTGTTTGCAGAATCGAACAATGAACTTAGCAAACAGTCAAGGTAAGACAGAAAGGGAGACTTTTATTGAGAGAAACAGTGAGAGTACAGAGTTCCTGGTATGAGCCAGGAGGGGACAAGAGAGCCCGTAGTGCGCTGTCTAGGGGATTTATAGGCGGTTGAGAGACAAAGAGTTAGGGATGCAGATCCACCAAATGGTCTCTAAATGTTTATTTTTAAGGAGACACTAAATTTCTTATCAGGTTTCCTGACTATTTTGCAGAGTTAGTATAAGAAATTTATTGCTTTGATTCTTAGCATAGCAGTTTCTTGGTTTGGGAGCATATCAATCAGGCTGCTTGTGTTGCTTTCAGGGTGAGCTGAATTATTGTCTGTTTGTTAAATAGTAAATTAACTTTACTTCTTATCTTTAAGATGGAATCCTTCCTGCCCTTCACTATGTTGTTTATGGCTAGGCCTACCTGTTATATTAATCGACCAGGTTACACATTACTTGATTAGGGGCTGGATGAGGAAAAGCAGCATCTGGGTAAAAGTTAAAGATAAACTGGGCCTTTCAGCAGGCTAAAGTAAATTTTACAATAGCCTCATTTAATTGACACAAACATGACATGGGCTATGCTGAAGTTTCTTATCTGGGGGATGTTCAAACATTCCAGGCCAGGTTATTCCTGGCTTTTTAGTTTCAACTAATCTTTACTGAAGAATGCTTAAATTCCTAGCTGGATATTTTACTTCAGAGAATTAATGTGACTCTGTCTTTGTTTAATTGTTTAATATGGAGTTTTGGTAGGGGTCTTTTTCCAGAGGCCCTCACCCTACTCTGACTACACCCATGGTGCCTGTCTCACCCTTAGTCACATTCCTAAAGAATCCTTAAAAGGGGGAACCCCAAACCTTTCGGGCCGTTCCTCTCTTCGGGGTCGCTGGCACTTTCTAGGTGTGTAACCTTTCAATCTTAACCTTTTCCCAACCTTTTGATGCCGGGGTTCTTGTTTGCAGAGTCGAAGAATGAATTTAGCAGTCAAGGTAGGAGAGCCAGGGAGAGGCTTTTATTTAGAGATACAGTGAGACAACAGAGCTCCTGGCGTGAAGCCATAGTGGTGCATTGTCTAGGGGTTTTATAGGCAGTTGAGGATTTTTGGGAACCAGATAAAAGGCTTAGGGGTGTGAACTTGTTAAGTGGTTCCTGAATATTAAAAATTAAGTTAACACAAGAAATTTACTGCTCTGATTTCACCCTGGGATACTGGGGTCTTGGTCTAGGAGCATATCAAAAGGCTGCCTGCAGAGCCCCCAAGGTGGGCTGAGGTATTTTCTGTTTGCGAAAGAGTACCATTAAGAATCTTACTTAAACTTCCTGGGTGTTAAAATGCAATCTTATCTTTAAGGTGGAATCCTTCCTGCCTTTTAAAAGGCTATGTTGTCTACAGCTGGGTCTGCATGCTAAATTAGTTGCCCAGTTTGCAAAATCACCTCATCAAATCTGAAGGAGGAAAGACAGCACATAGGCCTGGGCCTTTAGCATGCTAAAGTGAATTTTACACATGGTTACAAATGATTAGCATAATAAAAACATGTGCTACTCTTCTTTTTCTGGGGAATATTAACTGATCTCACTGAAGAATGACTCTAGAGCTTACTGTTTAACACAGAATTTTGGTAGGGGGTTTCCTTGCATGTAGTTACATTGCTCTGACTGCAGATATCCTGCTGATGCCAGGGTTCTTGTTCACGAAGCCGAAGAATGAGCTTCACAGTCAAGGTAGGAGAGCAAGGTACAGGCTTTTACTTAGAGATAAAGTGAAAGGACAGAGCTCCTGGCTCACACCAGTAGGGGACAAGAGAGCCCGTAGTGGTGCGTTGTCTAGGGGGTTTTATAGGCAGTTGAGGATTTTTCGAAGACATGAAAAAAACTTGGGGTGTGGCCTTGTTAAGTGGTCCCTGAATATTAATAATTAACAACATAAGGAATTTCCTGCCTTGATTTCTCTCTGGGACACCGGTGCCGTGGTCAGGGAGCACATCAAAAGTCTTCCTGCCCAGCCCCCAAGGTGGGCTGAGGTATTGTCTATTTGCTAAAGAATCTTGCCTCTTGAGCTTCCTGGGTGTTAAAATGCAATCTTATCTTTAAGATGGAATTCTTCCATCCTTTTACCATGCCATCTGCAGCTGGGTCTGCCTGCTAAGTTAGTTGCTCAGTTTGCAAAATCACCTGTCAGATCTGAAGGAGCAAAGACAGCACATAGGCCTGGGCCTTTTAGTATGTTAAAGTGAATCTTACACATGGTTACAAGTGATTAGTATAATAAAACACGTGCTACTCTTCTTTATCTGGGGAACATTAACTGATCTCACTGAAGAATGATTCTACAGCTTAATGTTTAACAGAGAGTTTCAGTAGGGACTTCTTTGCCCATTGTTACATTGCTCTGACTGCAAATATGCTGCCTTGCTTTTTCCGGAGGCCCTCACCCTATTCTGTCTAAGCCCACGGTCCCTGTCTCACTTTCAGGGGTGCATCTTCTTTAGGGCAGCGCACACTACCATTTCTCCAAGTGTGCCCCCTTTTTTTTTTACCTTAAATAAACTTACTTAAACGCATTGTCTCTGCAACTTTCCAGTGGTTAAGTGTTTTATTACTTTGCTTTGTCATTCTAATCCTCCGGTTTTGGCTTTAACCTTCACTCTATCCTTTCTCAGACAAGTAGGGAGGGGCTGCTGAGAGCTCTGACCTGGGTTTACAAATTACCGTCGCCTAGGTGACCGGGAACTGCAGTTTACAGTCGTGCTCTTTAGTAACCTGCCCAAAAGTCTTCCTTCTTTACCTATAGGAAGTTCGCAGAACACAATCTCACTCCATCCAGTGCTCTGCGGCTCCCCCAAAGCCTGGGGTGGTGGGGACACAGTTCCCACGCTGTGCAAATCCAAGCAGACGCTGGATGCCAGGCGACACTGACTTGAGGAGTTAGCAGGGGTTGTGACACATGTTTAGCTGTTCAATGAAATGAACTTCCTTTATTATTCTATTACGTCATTCCCTAACACTCTTGCTTTAATGAATTCCTTCCTCACCTTGGCCTCTGACTTCCCTGCGTCTCCAAACCGACCTCTCCCTAACAGAGACACCCCCCTCCGTAACTGTCCATGGCAGCCTCTGTCTGAATTCTCTCTCTGGCCTTGGGAGAAGTTGCTTGCTCCTCATTCAAAGCAGTCCTTGTGGGACTGTGCCACTCCCTCGTGTAGTGCGAATGAGGTTTGCGAGGCAGACCCCATATTCAGGCCCTTTATCTGGCATCAGGACCTTACACAGGCTACACATTTGATCCTCCTAGACGGGACAGGCATGGGACTTGGGACGCCTCACCTCTTCCACACTCCAGAGGACTTTTCTGGTCCCATTGAGCTGACCTGCTGCCAAGCTGAAACCTGAGCCCAACATATAAACTGCCCACAGTCTCTAGCTGAAATATGTGTGAGGAAAGTTTTTGTGCTCTGTGTCGGGGAAGTATGTTACCGACTCCATGCCTGCACATTTCTTGGCAGAAGCACATAGAGAAGGAAGGCAGCCGCTAGTCATAACACCCAGATTTCCAGGTCCCTCTCTCACAAGCCCCACCTTCCTGCAGGACCTCTCTACGAGGGAGGGTGATTCCAGTGTCATGGCAAAAAACCCTTCTCAAAATTGCAGGTCCAGACCTTTGTAAATATTGTCCTTAGCTGTGGCTTTATTCTATTGACCTCTTCTTTAGAGACAGCATTCCTGGGGCTACGGCATTTCCTTATTTGCAGCCCCATGGAAGCGGAACAGGCTTGTCACTCTTACCGTCCACTGCTGTGGCAATGAGAGGTCACACAGTTCCTGCACTTAATTCTCTTGGATCGAACAGGCAGGAGCCTCTCAAGGGATGATCCTACCCTATGGCTGACAAAGTCTCCTGAAATCCAAAGAGCATTAGCCCCGGCAAATATCAGGGTGAGGAAAGACAAATCCCCTTCATCCCTTGTTGAGTTATGCGTGAGGAGGCTATTTGAATGGTGCACCAAGGAGACCTGTCACTCACTCTGTGCCCTAGTGTACTACTATGTATGCTAAGGCCCATGCAGAGGGAACTAGGGTCTGGATCAGAACTCCCAGAAGTAGTAGAGTAAGAGAGTAAGAGCACTCTGGTGAGGTCCTATTAGACCCCGAGCTCTGAAGTGACACTTGCTTAGTGGGAAGGCAAGAGGTAAATCAAGGGATGGGCCATGCTGGTAAGGAGCGATTAAATCCACTAGGCCAGGGGGGCGATCATCACTGTTCACTAAACCTCCCATCTGTTGTCTGTAGGGGGACGCCCCCCAAACAAAGTCTCAGGCCACCTGGACATCTGTTCCTGTTTTCTTTTCCAGATGGGAGCTTCCTCTTCAAGTTTAAAGCAAGATACACCTCTGGCATGCATTCTGAAGAACTGGGAGCAGTTTGATCCCCTGACCCTGAAAAAGAAGTGCCTTACCTTCTTCTGCACACAAGCCTGGCCTCAATACAAACTCTCTGATGGAGAAGCTTGGCCCCCTGAGGGAAGTATTCAGTTTAATATGGTCATGCAGCTACATTAATTTTGTCACAAGGAAGGAAAATGGTCAGAAGTCCCATATGTACAGGCCTTCTTTGCCCTTAGGGAAAGTAAAAGCATATGCCAAAAGTATGGATTAATTCCTGACCCTACTCCTAACACTAATTCCTCCCTGTCAGCCCTGACATGCCCACTTTATCCGGATCCAGGTCCACTTGCCAAGAACCCTGAAAGTCAGACCACAGGAGGACAAACCCCAAGTATCACTGGGCCAATCACCCTGCCAGGACCCCCAGGGGGTAAAGAAAAGACAGTCATACCCATCCTCATTGCCCTTACAGGAGGGAGCCAGTGGAGAGTGGGGACCGGTTCGGGTCCATGTCCCCTTCTCCCTCCAATACCTGAGGCAAATTAAACAGGATCTGGGTAAATTTTCAGATGACCCAGACAAGTACATAGAAGCCTTCCAAGGACTTATCTTAACATTTGAGCTGGCCTGGAAGGATGTTATGTTTATATTGAACCAAACCCTTACCAGAGGGGAGAAAGAAAAAGTGATCAAGGGAGCCCTAGAGTTTGGAGATGAATGGTACATTGTAAATGCGGGTGGCAAATCTCCAGAGGAGCTAACCCGAGTCCCCACCAGCTGTCAGGCAGTGCCATTCACTGACCCAGAGTGGGGCCAAGATGCAGACAATGCTGATAACTGGCACAGGAACCACTTTATAATTTGAATTTTAGAAGGGCTAAAAAGAGCACAAGTAAAACCTCTAAATTACTCTAAATTATCAGCTGTTATACAGGAAGAACAGGAAAGTCCCTTGGCCTTTCTGGAACTGCTCAGGGAGGCACTGGTGAAGCACACTTACATGTCCCCAGAGTCCCCAGAGGGCCAAGTCATTCTTAAAGATAAATTCATCACCCAATCGGCCCCAGATATCAGGAGGAAGCTACAAAAATTGGCATTTGGTCCAGAACAAAATCTGGAGAGCCTCCTGAAGGTCGCTAGCTCAGTTTTCTATAATAGAGACGAGGAGGAGAGGAGGGACCGGGACAGGAGAGACAAGCGAAAGGCAGAGGCATTAGCCATGGCCTTGCAGAGTCAACTTTGGGCCTCCAAGGTCGGAGAAAGGGGGGCCAGCCCCAGGGCCTGGGCCCTGGGTGGCTTGTTTCCTCTGGCAGAGAGGGGCATTTTAAGTGAGAGTGCCCTAGGGCTGGGCGCCCAAAACCGCCGACACCCTGCCCGCTCTGTCAAGGAGACCACTGGAAGCGAGACTGCCCTCAGAGGCGCAGGCAACTGGGGTCGGCCCTGCACCAGGGTGGTCAGGACTGAAGGGGCCCGGGGCTACCCATGCTGGCTCCTGTCACCATCGTAACTCCACAGGAGCCCCGGGAGATTCTCTCTGTAGGAGGTCACACCATCAATTTTTTGCTCCATACAGGAGCCACCTATTCAGTCCTTCATAGTAATCCTGGTCCTCCCTCCTTCCAGTCAGTTACTGTTAAAAGCGTATCTGGAAAGCCAATGACCAAATATTTTACTCAGCCTTTAAGTTGTGAGTGGGACTCAGTGCTGTTCTCCCACGCCTTCCTAGTAGTCCCAGAAAGTCTCATGCCCCTTCTAGGCCGTGACATACTTTCTAAACTATAAGCCTCTGTACATACGAATGTTAAAAGGAACGAGCGATGTCTCCCCCTAGTGGAAGTAGACATTAATCCTGGTCTGGGCAACTAATGGGATCTTTGGAAGAGCAAAATCTACCCAACCAGTACAAGTTCATCTTAAAGACCCTAATCAGTTCCTTTATAAAAGGCAGTATCCCTTAAAACCAGAAGCTTGTGAAGGTTTGAGGCCAGTTACTAATAACCTAAAGACTCAAGGCCTCTTAATAGCCTGTAACAGTCCTTGCAACACTCCCATACTAGGAGTACAAAAGCCAGACAGAAGCTGGCACCTTGTACAAGACCTGTGAGCCATTAATGAGGCAGTTGTGCCCCTTCACCCTGTAGTACTAATCCCTACACCCTGCCATCCAGGATTCCTGAGGGAGCAGCAGGGTTCACTGTGCTAGATCTGAAGGATGCTCTCTTTTGCATCCCGCTTGCACCTGAGTCCCAGTTTCTCTTTGCCTTTGAGGATCCTATAAATCACTCAGCTCAATTAACCTGGACAGTTTTGCCCCAAGGATTCAGAGACAGCCCACATCGATCTGGGAAGTTCTTAACCAAGGACCTGGCTGCCTTTGAGTCAAGAGAGGCAGAAATCATCCAATATGTGGATGATAAACTTCTCTGCACCACCAGAGAGGCAGAGTCTCAGGAAAATACTCAGAGATTACTGAACTTTCTAGCTGATTGTGGCTATAAGGTCTCCCGACAAAAAACAGATCAGTCAGCAGCAGGTAAAATATCTGGGCCTTAGCCTCTCCCAGGGAACCAGAGCCCTGGAGGAAGAGAGAATACGGCCTATTTTCTGTCACTCATTGCCCACTACTACAGGGCACCTGTAGGGATTCTTGGGCATCACTGGATATTGCAGAATTTGGGTTCCTAGATAGGGAGAGTTAGCCAGACCCCTCTACCAACTCCCTAAAGAAGCCCAAAGGGAAGGCATCATAAAACTCCGGTGGGAACCTGATGCCATTAAAGCTTATGAGACTTTAAAGAAAGCCCTGCTCTAGGCCTCTGCCTTAAGCTTGCCCACTGGAAACTGGTTTAACCTGTTCATTACTGAGGGATCAGGAGTGGCACTGGGAGAAATGCAGCAGCCCACAGCCTGTCTAAGCAAGGAGCTAGACCCAATAACTAAGGGCTGGCCATGCCATCTGAGATCTGGCAGGCACAGCCCTGCTACTATCTGAAGCCATAAAACTGACTCTGGAAAGAGACTTGATAGTGCATGCACCCAATAATACCACCAGCTTATTGAACACCTGGTGGGACCTGTGGTTGTCAGACAGAAGGCTACTAAAATACCAGTCACTCCTTGAGGGCCCTGTAACCCAGCTGCAGACAACTCCACCCTGAACACAGCCACCTTTCTACCTAAGTCCATAAACAAAGGACCTGAGCACGACTGCTAACAGGTCCTTGCCCTAAACTCTTCTGCCAGAGAAGATCTAAAAGACACCCCCTTAGGGAACCCAGAGCTTATCCTTTTCACAGATGGCAGCTCATTTATTGAGTAAAGCCAGCGGAAGGCCACTATGCAGTTGTCACTGTGGGATACTATCGAGTGCCAGCCACTTCCATTGGGCATGAATGCCCAGCTGCAGAATTAATAGCCTTTACTCAACAAGTCCAAGCTATGTCAGGCTCAGAGGTCCCGTGGACCACTACAATATGGAACTGGTTCTCTAAATCCTTTTGGTGGAAATCTATTCTACTTACTGGGTTCAATAACCTCATTCATATTTGGCCCCTGTTTACTTAATAACATGATTTGTTTTATCTCACCTAGAAGCCATAAGACTACAAATGGTGATGAAAATGGAACCCAGGATGGAAGTGACCATTTTCTGAGGCCCTCTTGACTGACCAGTGATGGAGACCTGACTGCACCCTTTACTGCGCCCTCTCTCAGCATGAAGCAGCCAGAGTGGTGTCGTCCCCTTTCCCTAGCAGCAGCTAGGGTCTCCATCTGTAGAAGGGGGAGTGAGACAGGGACCATGGGTTTAAACAGAGTAGGGTGAGGGCCTCTGGAAAAAAGCAAAATGGAAAAAAGCAAAACACAGTAATTACAGTCAGAGTGTTGTAACAATGTGCAAAGAAACCCCTACGGAAACTATGTGTTAAACATAAAGCAGTCAGAGTCACATTAATTCTCTAGGGTAAAAATATCAAGCTAGGAATGTAGGCATTCTTCAGTGAGATCATTTAAAGCTCAGAAGGCCAGGAGCAACTTGGCCTGGAATGTTTGAACAGGACCCAGATAAAGGAAAGTATCTCAGCATAGCCTATGTCTTTATTGTGTTATTAAATCATGTCATTTTAAGAATTACCTTAGCCTGCTAAAAGGCCCAGCTTTTTAAAAAAATTTTGCCCTTATGCTGTTTTTCCTCCCCCACCCCCTAATCAAGTAATTTGTAACCTGGGCAATTAATTTAGCAAGCAAGCCCAGCCATAAACAACATAGTAAAAGCAGGAAAGATTCCATCTTAAAACTAAGATTGCATTTTAAAACACAATTTGAAGTAAGATTCTTAACTTTTTAGCCAAACAGACAATAATTCAGCCCATCTTGGGGCAGGCCAGGGCAGATGGTCTTGACTGATATGCTCCCAGAGGGAAGCTGCTACCCCAGGAAGGAGTCAGAGCAGTAAAATTTCTTGTGTTAATTTTGCAAAATTACCTGGAATAGAAAAGACTTGTCTCATCAAAGATGAGCATTCGGGGCCACCCAACAAGATTGCACCCCTAACCCTTTATCATTTTCCTGAAAATCCTCAACCACTCATAAAATTCTAGACAATGCACAACCATGGACTCTTTCTTGTCCCTGGCATGTGCCAGGAGCTCTTTCCTCTCACTTTAAATAAAAGCCTCTCCCTGGCTTTCCTACCTTAAATGTTTGCAAAGTTCATTCTTTGATTCTGTGAACAAGAACCCGGGCATCAACATGGTGTCATGTTAGGCAAGTCACCAAACCAAGGCCTAATACTTAAACCCAATTACCATTTCGACCTGCCACAGATATACAGCAGAAATATAGGGATTTTCTGGTCAGCGTCATCTGTGACAATGTCACATGAGCCTTCTCCATCTTCCCTAAAAGAAGAGATAATCTGCATTTTAAGTTCCTCTGGTCTGCCCCTTAGAGGAAGTGAACTTGCCTAAAACAATCCTTTGCTTTTGCTAATAACACCTCTCCCCCAGTCACCGTTTGCAAAATTCTTTCATTTTGTACAGTTCCTCAGAACGTCTATTTGCTAAAGGGGATGCTGCCCAATTAATGAATCAATAAACCCAGTTATATATTCAAATTTTTTATGATTTTTTTTTTTTTAACAACGTGGATGGGGTACAAGGAAAATGGGCAGACTACCCTACATTATTGAAGAGGAAGTGCCATAGGTAATGTACAGAGCGCCTACGTGAGACACGGTAGAGAAAACCTACTTCAGAGGAGGCGATGCTGAAGCTAAACGCTGAGTGGAAAGCACTCAAAGGAGCAGTACACAGTTGAGGTCATCGTCTGCTAGGTTCTGGATGGGCCAT
The DNA here is from genome assembly GCF_040802235.1 of Manis javanica. Lineage (NCBI taxonomy): Eukaryota > Metazoa > Chordata > Mammalia > Pholidota > Manidae > Manis > Manis javanica. The sequence continues at coordinate 18,736,428 of NC_133159.1, read as the reverse complement.
TCCTTGCCAACCTTGCCCAACACAAGCCACTCCAGCCCTTCGCTCCCCGCCTCACCCCTCAACGGCCCTCCTCCTGCGGCCTTTTACGGCTGCGCAAGGCACTGCCAATCGAAAGTATCTCACTGCTAGGAGGGTCAGGGATTGGTCCCAAGAGCCTGAGGCTGCCAGGAAGGGGCGGGGCTTCAGTAGGTTACTAGCACGTATTGGAGGGGCTGCCCGAGGGCCGACGGAAGTGCTCTGTGTTGTTGCCGGAAGTGGGGATAGAAAGCCTGTGATGGCGGCTGTAACTCTGCCTGAGGAGGTGAGTGCTACGGGTTCTACCCAGGGCTTTTTGTTGGTGAGGGCTCCGGGGGGCTTCAAGGGTAAGAAGCTGATGAGATACTGGGGTGCCGGGCTAGGGAGGCGCGGGCACTGTGGGGTCGGGGTCGGCGGAGAGGGCCCGGCCTGGCCTCTCGGGACCGGCGGGAACTCGGCCCGGCCGTCCCAGGACAGGCTATGCCGGCCCCCTCTGCGCCTCCAGTCGGCCCCTCCTTGCCGTAGGTGCCGGTGGGCCGCGCGGAGGAGGAGCAGCCCCTAGCGGCGCCCGAGGAGCTGGCCGCTCAGAAGCGCGAACAGAGACTGCGCAAGTTCCGGGAGCTGCACCTGAAGCGGGTGAGCAACCCAGACGGCCCGCCGAGACTGGTCCCGGGGCGGGCCTGTGCGCGTTTGTGGAGGGACGAGGAGGGCTCCCTAGCGCTCCTGACAGATCCGCAGCTGGTCTGTCCTGGATGAAGGATCTGTCGGTTCCCAAGCCTGGCAGCACATAGGAATCACATTTGAAAATAGACATGCTCTTTCCAACCCTTCTCCCAACTACTGATTTATCTGGGCTGGGTTTGGGAGTCTCTATTTCAGAAAGCTTCCCTGCTATATGATTCTAACAAACTCTTCACTTTAGGGAATATTAGAGCTAGAGACTGGATGAAACTTGTTCAGTGTTAATAAGAGAGCTGATTGCCTCTTCATTCAAAAATAATCAGCAGATCTCTGAAAGTCTACAGTGTTAGTGGTTCAGCTAGTTGGTGGCGAACCAGATGATTAAGATAAAGCATTTGCCTTTAAGAAGAGGAGATGACCTTGTAGCCAGATGTTTTTGTGGTAGAGAACATGCTAGAGTTAGGAAGAAAGTGCCCTGGAGTGCAGAGGAGGAGAGAGTAGTACAGTATGGGAGGCTACAGGGAGTAATGTGCTTATTACATTTACCCATATTATCAAGTCCCTGCCCACACCCCATTGCAGTCACTGTCCATCAGTGTAGTAAGATGCCACAGATTCACTGTTTGCCTTCTCTGTGCTGCACTGTTTTTCCCGTGACCCCTCACACTATGTGTACTAAACATAATACCCCTCAATCCCCTTCTCTCTCCCTCCCCACCCGCCCTCCCCTTTGGTAAGCACTAGTCTCTTCTTGGAGTCTCTGAGTCTGCTGCTGTTTTGTTCCTTCAGTTTTGCTTCATTGTTATACTCCACAAATGAGGGAAATCATTTGGCACTTGTCTTTCTCTGCCTGGCTTATTTCACTGAGCATAATATCTTCTAGCTCCATCCATGTTGTTGCAAATGGTAGGATTTGTTTCTTATGGCTGAATAGTATTCCATTGTGTATATGTACCACATCTTCTTTATCCATTCATCTACTGATGGATGCTTAGGTTGCTCCTATATCTTGGCTATTGTAAATAGTGCTGCAATAAACATAGGGGTGCATATGTCTTTTTTTTTTTTTTTTGCATGTGATACAGATTATGATGCAATTTATTAAAGGAAGCAATACTTTTCAGAAGATCTAGAAAAATACAGCCTGGATGACATCTTAAACACACACCATTCTAATTTTACCCAAGCTAAATGATTGTATGTTATTGTAATAATACACACTATTACTAGGTAGTAAAGGGGTTGCATTCATGTACATATGTCTTTTTGAATCTGAGAACTTGTATTCTTTGGGCTAAACCATCTTTTAAAAGATGAGTAAGATGTTATCAGAAAAATAAAGAAGTTGGAGGAAGAAACATGCAAGTAGAGGGAGCATAAGCAAAAGAAGAGAATTGATATTAGGAATGAGAGTCTAGCAATAACTGGTTGCAGTGGACTGGAGAAAGGAAAGTTCTTGACTATTTCAACTTGAAGTGGCCTGACTGACAGCTTGTCCGGGGTTTCATAAAACCCCATTATCACTCTCACTGTTGTAGTGAAACTAAAATAAGACTTCAAACCACAGAAATGATAACACATCTCCCTCTTCTACTAAGTGACTGTCACCAAATGCAGCATTAATCTTACATTGTTAATCCTGTCTCATATAAAAATTTATTAATCCTGTGTAAAAAGGTATCCAGTCATTGTGAATGGAAATGGTGTATGTCACTTCAAGGCAAGAAATTTATGGCTGATATGAGAACTTTTCAGAACTTTTTCTGTTATCATGACCAGAAAAATCTAAGATAATGATTGCTCCATCACTTGGGTCACAGAGTGAAGACAAGGCTGAATGGAGCCCCCCACCCCCTCAATATACTTGTAGTATGAAGGAAAAATAAACATTTGTTGTTTAAAACAAACAAACAAACAAAAAGTACCAGTCATAAAATGCCCTGGCATTCTGACAGTGCCTAATCCAGAGTGCAACCATGCTTCCTTGAACCTTACCCTCCAGTCATTGGTACAAACCCAAATCCTCTAACCAACTCGTCCCACCACCCTGTCACTGAAATGCCTACGGTTCCCCATGGTTTGTCTCCCTCAGTTTGAAAAACACAACTTTGTGTGATTATAGGCATGTTCTTGGTGTGTTCAACTGCAGGACATTGCCAGAACCAAGGTATCTGAGGGGTAATAGATGAGAGGAATATCTCTGCCCAGAAAATATTAGTCCAATAAAGAATTAAACTAACTTAAATATTTACTTGGAAGGTCGGTGTAAAGACCATGCAGTTGGAAATTAGGAAACATGGCTTTCTGCCACCAGCCTGTGACTTAAAAAACATCTAACTTAAATTGCCTTTAAGGTGAGGTACTGGTTTTATTTTATGCAGTTAAATTTATTTTAAAACAGACTCTTCATACGGTAATTCAAATGAAAAACCCCTTTCATTTGCCATAAACAGTTAAAATATTTAAGAAGGAGGGGACTTGGAAAAGGTTAGAGATATTAAGATAGGTATTAAGTCCCCCTCCGCACCCCAAATGAAGGCTTTTTTTGTATTGAATTAGTCAAGATTAAGAGAGAATTAAAAATAGAATTATCTTGTCACGTGAGAGTTGCTGTCTGGTCTGCTTAATATGCCACAGTAACATGCCCTCCCCACTGTGAGAAACTGTCAGAGCCAACCTTAAGGGACCTGCTCAGAGGGTCCACACAGCTAAACAGGCAAAGCGGACATCACCTGCCAGGCCTCTAGAACAGCGGCCAGTGCAGCCCAACACATTCCTTGACTAGACACATGCAGACCTAATCAGGCTGTTGCCTTGCTCAGAAATCCTTTGATGGTTCTCTGTTGCTTTTCAGAGAAAATGGAGTCCTTTTCTTAATGTGTCTTACCTGGCCCTCCTCAGAGAAGGCAAGATTGGTTTGGATTTATTTTCATGTTTCAGCTGACAGACTTTTTGTGTTATGGTTTTAGAATGAAGCTCGTAAGTTAAACCACCAGGAAGTTGTTGAAGAAGATAAAAGACTTAAGTTACCTGCAAACTGGGAAGCCAAAAAAGCTCGTTTGGAGTGGGAACTACAGGAAGAAGAAAAGAAAAAGGTTAGGATCTATTCTGCTGTCTTTATAAGTGATCCATCCTGTTTTACTGTTGTATTGAGACAGTAGAAAATGGTGATTTTTGTATGCTGGCTGTGGAGCCAGACCACCAGAGTTCAAATCCTGGTTCTGCTGTTTACTGGCTGCAGCACTTTGGGCAAATTATTTACCCTCTCTGTGCCTCTATTTTTCTCACCTGTAAAATGGGCTGTAATAATAACTTGAGTAAATTATGTATTATGTGAGTCAATACATGTAAAACATTTAAAAGAGGGTCTGACACCTGCTAAATATTGAGTATTTTTTTTAAATTGATGCAGTTCTTATATACTGCAGCAGATTCCCATATTTCTTTCAGTTATTAATCATTATTTCTTAAATGTTGCTTGACATCTTTGTTCAATCTTGTGTTAAAATAGATCACATAATTGCTCCATCAGAATTTCAGGTATTTTTTCCCTTCTTTTCAGGAATGTGCAGCAAGAGGGGAAGACTATGAGAAAGTGAAGTTGCTGGAGATCAGTGCAGAAGATGCAGAAAGGTGGGAGAGGAAAAAAAAGAGGAAAAACCCTGATCTGGGATTTTCAGGTAAAACTGACCTTTACTTATCGAATGGGACCCTTACATAACAGGCCCTTTAGTATTTTTGGTTTTAGTAAAGTGTATGCTCCTCCATGGACTATTCTTTAAGAGGTTTAAACCCTAGAAAAATAGGTCTCATAGAACAGAAGTAAAAAAGTCTATGCTTCAGTCAGCAGGATTCTTTTATTCTTTGTGGTTAATTAAAGCCTATATCAGCTTCATTTTCAGGATAGAGGCTCTGCTCGGATTAGTGTCTTGTGCATATATTAGTAATAGTAATTCTGAATTTCTTGGAAGAGTAATGACCAAACAAAGAAATATGTCATCTGTGATTCTCATTTTATTTTTAGATTATGCTGCTGCTCAGTTGCGTCAATATCATCGGCTAACCAAACAGATCAAACCTGACTTGGAAACATATGAGAGACTGAGAGAAAAGCAGTAGGTTGACAGGGTTCATGCAGGTTCCTTTTTCACCCTGAAGTAAAAGAGATGTGTTTGTGTGTGTATATTCAGGCATACACTCAAACATGAATGTAGACACACTTTAATGCTTATGTATGGATTATCAGCAGCTGAGAATGGTTTCCAGCCTTGGTAACACTGTTTATTGCTCATTGCACAGCAGTTAAGCTAATCACCTGGTTATCTAGCTGGGCATTCCAAGATTGGGTGTTGGGTGTTTAACACCCAGATTATCATAATTACTCAGATATTTTAGGGGTCAGAATGCTTTAGTGCCAGGATGGGTGGACTTTTTCTGTAAAGACCAGGTAGTAAACATTTTAGGTTTTTGGGCTATATAGTCTCATGTCACAAGTACTCAACTCTGCTGTTGTGATGTGAAAGCATAGAGGATACATAAACAAATGGGGCTGGCAGTGTCCCAGTAAAACCATTTGCAAAAACAGATGGTGTAGTTTGCCAACCCTGCTTCAGTGGAAAGAGAAACGTGAACTTAGAAGCCAGTTCTTTAACCTCTGCCCTTGGCTTTTTGATTTATAGAATGAAAATGTTTGAGTAGGTGATTTCTTAGGTCCCTCCCAATTCTGTATTTTCTTTTAAAAGAAAAGGGTAGGATCCCACAGTTAAATATATGTATGTTTTTCTCTCCTTTTGAATGGTAGTTTGGTTTGAAATTAGAAAATGTGGCACACTTGTAGTGTTACTGTAAGTCCACTTTGCTGTCTTTTCAGTGGAGAAGAGTTTTTTCCAACGTCCAACAGTCTTCTTCATGGAACACATGTGCCTTCCACGGAGGAAATTGATAGGATGGTCATAGATCTGGAAAAACAGTGAGTACTCAGTACAGTGTCCTGAAATTTTACATATTTAATGACAAAATGGACAAAATGTGCTTAGAATGAATTGAAAAGACAGGTACTGTACTCATTCCTTTCTGACCTGGTATCTGTGTTGGTTTTGGGGACAAAGCAAGTACAGGTTGAGGTCATATGATTTGGAATGGAGATGCAAATTACTAATGAAATTTGAGTTGTTATAATTGAAGCAGGGAAAGGTCTAAAGAAAATTATTTTCCTCTAAGGGCTTTTACTTTAGTACAACCATTCCACTATTTAATTTGAAGAAGTATGAATGTTTTAGTAAATGTACCCTTATTATATTTATCTGTCTTAATACTGATGGGGTGAATATTAGGCAGTACAGAATGAATTTCTATTTTAGGAATTAGTACATGTGAGTATTAAGAATAATGTCCAGTACATACTGTGTACTCTGTTCATATTTAGCTGTGGTTATTATTAATATTATTATACTTTTCAGTAACAATTTCATGTGATCAGTTCCTAACAATGTATCATTGCTTTTTAAAAAGCGTTCTAAAGATGAGTTTGTATTTACAGAGTTTTACAGTTCATACCCTGGGTTGTGCTGTTAATTAAGCAGTTTCAACTTGATCTTAATGAAAACTGGCATCCCTACCCCCAAGCCCAAGTGTGCTATTCTACGGGCACTGATTCTTTTCATAACTATTTGGCCATGTTTTATTTAGATCAAAAAAGCAATTTTTAATTTTGTAAATTATTACTTCCCCCAGGATTGAAAAACGAGACAAATATAGCCGGAGACGTCCCTATAATGATGATGCAGATATTGACTACATTAATGAAAGGAATGCCAAATTCAACAAGAAAGCTGAAAGATTCTATGGGAAATATACAGCTGAAATTAAACAGAATTTGGAAAGAGGAACAGCTGTCTAACCCCTTCAGGAATTGTTTTTAGAAGCTTGAGAATGGAATGAAAATTTCTGCTAGCAAATTAAAGTTCTCTTTTAAAATTCTATGAGTAAACCAGAACTCAGTCTCTGCCTTCCACTCAGCATTTAGAAATAAATGTTTTTTCTTAAACGTATACTTCCATGTATATTCCCACATTTTTGTGCTTGGCTATAAAATGTAATTCACGATGTAGTGTACTTGTTTTGTAAAAATCTACTTTGTATAAATTCTAATTACATTATTTTTCTAGGCATTTTAAATGTGTATGACTGTTGAATCTTTGAAGCATTGTGGGCTTAAGATTCAGCCAAAGTATGGCTGAAACAGGGAACTTAAGTGCTGGTATAGCGTACGTAAGTGCAATGTTTGTTGCTGTGAATATTTTTATGAATTTGACAAAATCTAGAGCTGGACTCAGGAACCATTTGGGGTTGGAGACTGAGGAGGAAGGTGGCAGCAGTTACTGGAGGGCTGGTCCAGGCTCTACCCATGGCTGCTTATGACCAAGTTCAGGAGCACAGCTATCCTCTCATGAATATGGACCACATACAGTTCCCATGGAATAGAATCCCTACTAAACACTTTTTTATCATTTTAAAACAAATATTTGTATATGTACAAACACAGATATGCTTCCATTCCATAAACATTAAAATTTTTTTCTATTATGGGAAATTCCAAATGTATTCAAAAGTAGACAGACTAATACAATGAGGCCTGTGTACCCAATATCCGTCTGAGATAATCAACTCATGGTCAGTCTTGTTTCACCTTTATCCACGTTTCCTTCTATGACTTCCATGTTATTTTGAAGCAAATATTAAATGTATAATTTCATCTTTTTTTCAGTGTGTATCTGAAAGATGAAGACTTAAAAACATTATCAACAACAGTTATATTTTAATAAAGGTTCAGAGAGAAAGATTTGTGTTTTTTCTACATGTTGATTAAAATGCCTAATCTAGGCCATTCTGAATTAGTAGAAATCTGCGGAAAACTTCACAAATATTTCATCTTTGGTGTTTGAAGACAATTTAACATTTAACAACACTGGTGATTATTCACTCTTTAAGTTTGTGTAGCATTTCACGTTTTGTTTCCTAGCATTTGTGTGTGTAGTTAATTAGGTCTGATCACAGGGCCTTGGTGATACTTCTAAAAATACATTGAATATTTCCATTTCTGCTACCTTAGTTCAAGTCTTTGATCCTGAATATTGCAGTAGTCTTAAAAAAGCAAATGCCAAAATATTGTCAAATAGAATCTGGTAATGTATTTAAAAGAATAATTCACTGTGGGCCAGCGGAGTTTGTTTTAAGAATGCAAGAGTAGCTTGTAGACCTGCTAATTACCTGTCCAATATCAAATCTTCATTACCACCAGAAGCCTGATTTCTTTGTGAATTTGTGGTAAAATCTCCCACTAAACATTTGCTTCCCAGACTGATCCTGTTACAGGTGGTCAAATGTAGTTCTGGCAAATAAGACACAATCTAATCCATCCAACTCATTCTGAGAAATCTTGTTTTCCTGATAAGGGAGTTGCCACTCTGCTTCCCCTTCTTCCTACTTGGATCACATAACACATGAAGCCTGGAGTTGTAGCTGTCATCTTGTACCACGAAGTAACAAGCACCAGGACAGAAGTCAGTGTGCTGAGGAGGTGGAGCTGAGCTTGGTCTGTGTTGGCATTGTGGGGCAGCCGCACCAGCCCTAGACGCTTGCTTCTCTTCCTGTTACTTGCCTCTGAATACATTTACGACCAATGCGTGGTTCAATTTCAGGACATCTGTCAACAAATTTGATGGAAATATACACAAACCAGTTTTTTTCCTACTCTCTAGAAACTACTTAGATGAGATGGGAGGAAATAGTTACAATAGCAATGAAAATTAGAAGATATTTAGAACAACTTAAGGAGAAGGCACAGGGCCCATGTGAAGAAAATTATAAAATCTAATTGAAAGTAAACAGGAAACTTCTACTTAAAACCAAGATGGAGTGAGATTTACCCTGCCACTTGAAACAACCAAAAAATAAAACAAAATGGATAACATATATGAAACAGCAGTTTGCAAGATACTGTAAATCAGGCAAGGAACGCCAGTGGTCCCTTCAAGAGAGAAACAAGGGTAGGCTTGTGATCACCCCAGTTTACTGCCTTAGAGAAATTTCAGGCTGTGGTGCATGGAGGGAGAAACTGGGTGGAGCCCAGTGGCTCTTCAATAACCTTGGTTGGGATGGAGCTGAAAGTCCGGGGAGACCATACTGGCAAGAGCTGACATTACAGAGCGTGAGAGAGGAGGGATCTGTATGACGAGAGCTCTGGAAGTCTGCAGAGGGTCTCAGGTACGAGGCAGAGTGCCGATCAACGTGCATGTGTGAGGAGATAACTTGAGGAAGGAACCTGCAAAGATTAGAGGTTTCTAGTACAGACACTTGTGCATGGCCAGGAATAGTGTTTTTCTACCAGCTGGAATAGAAAACATAATTCTTGGGGTTGGGATACTGAGAACATTGTGCCTCAGTAGTGGAGAAAATAAACCCTAGACTGTAAACACTGCTTGGGTCTTGCCTAACAAATCTTTAAGGCTTTATGAATCAAACTGCTTCCAAGTGATTTAACCTGACATGGTTGAGAATGAATTGAAAAGGGCCTCTCTCAGGTGCTCCCACAGGTGGGATACATCTCGCCCTTTGGGAAATGCTATGACAGCAGAAAAGAGATGTTTTATTTCGGTCCTTCCTAACTCATCCATGGGTCGGGATGAAATCAACTACCTAAAAAAGGAAGCAAGGCTTGTTTAGGGGAATGCAGTGGAGTGTGATAAAAATGAAGGTGGGGGGTCTTTTCTCTCTCTAGATGGATGTGGTGGGGGACAGAGGCGATTCTAATGACCTCCCTTGGACTCTGACCGCGGCAGAGTCCCTGTTAGCCATTGCTTACTCAAAGCAAGAGGGGCCGTGTCCGTGTCCATCTATCCACCACAGAGTCCAGGCTGGGTTATGTGCCTCTAGCACTGCCCTCCTCTCTCCCTGCCCCTGCATCAGAGCAGCGCAGCCTCCCCACTGGCCCGTTTACTCCAAGGCTGAGAGGTCTTAGTGGAGACACTTCCACATTGGCTTATTTATTTCAAAGGCCTTCTCAGAGAAGTGGGGGCTTAATTATTCTGTGACTCAACTGTGTTCTCTCACTCGGGAGGCCTAGTTGAACAGTTCTGGCCAGGTGGTAGAGCTGCCCATAACATAATGATTTCTAACAGTTATAATTAATTGTAGTATAGCAGAGCATTCCAAGCTAGCTCTGAAGTGAGTTTGCCCCCACTGGATCCTCTTAAGGCTTTAGTGAAATAAGGGTGAAAGTAGCACTAACCTCACAGGATTGTTTTTGCTATTAAATGTCTAATCCATGCAAAGTGCTTGCAGGGTGGGCTGGGGCCAAGAAGTGCCTATGCACGTTAGCATTTCCCCTGTTCATCGTCACAGGGCAAGAGGCACTGTGCAAAAGTCATTAAAACCACATACTCAGCTGCCAGTGGCCTGGATTCGAGTGTTAGCTCTTCCATTTGCCAGGCAAAAGATCTCGGGCAAGTCAGCTGTATGAGTCCACGTGACAGAATACCATAGGCTGGGAGGCTAAAACAACAGAAACTTACTTTTTCTCAGTTCTGGAAGATTGGAGTCCAAGATCAAGGGGTCAGCAGGGTTGGTTTCTGGCAAGAACTCCTGTCTTGGTTTGCAGGTGGCTATCTTCCTGCTCTGTCCTCACATGACCTTTTCTCTTTTTGCAGTGACTCTTCCCCTTCTTCTAAGGACACCAGTTCTACTGGATCATGGCCCTTATGACCTCATTTTACCTTAATGACTTCCTTAAAGGCTCTATCTCTGAGCACAGTCACACTGGGGGTTAGGGCTTCAGCTTATGGATTTGGCCGGTGGATGGGTGAGGGTGGGGAGGGGCATAATTCAGTCCGTAACATCACCCACCCACTTTGTGCTGCAGTTTTCCCATATCTAAATAGTGCTAATAAACACCTACTCAGAGGGTTGTTGGGAGGATTAAATGAGTGGAATGCGCTTAGCCCAGTGCCTCGATCATAGCAGTTACTATGTGAGTTGTAATAGTAATAACAAAATGAACATATATGGACATTCCCCATACTTGGTCTGTACTCTTTTCTCACCTCCAAATCAAGATAAGGCCAAAGTGAACATTCAGAAGGCTCTCAGGGAAGTCGGATTTCCATGTGACTTGCTCTCTGCCTCCCAGAGTCTTGGCTTTTGTTAAGGACTCGCAGAGACTTCCTCTCTCTGCCAATCTGAAGCTTTGAAGAGACAGGAAACCCAGAAGCTCTTAAACCTCCCTCCGCAGACTTCCCCTGCCCTCCGGCGCTGGGCCCTGGGCCGGGCGGCAGCTGCTGAGTGATGCTCCGCGCGCAGGCGTCGCTCCTCTGGGGCTTTCTTCAGAAGGTCATCACTTGGGCAGGAGTAACGTCTTGCTCTTCCTGGGCTGCTTCTCCAGTCCAAGGCAGTTAGAGTCAAAATCCAGTTTCTGACAAATGACCACTACTTACAGAACCCAGGGATATGAGGACCAGAGGTCCTACCCAGCTTTTTGCTACAATAGAACCAGCATGTATGGTTGAATCATTAATAAAAAAACTCTTTATCTATTAAAATGTTCACATTTCGGATGAATTGTTTAGCTTGGGATTCAGTCTTTTTGCTGTGGATGAGATTGTCAGATTTTTGTTTGGAAACTCACAGACTGTTGGGAGTTCTATAGGCTGGAGGGATAATGGGAACCTGGGAGATTCCCACATCTCATCTGGCTGAACCGTGTGTGTGTGTGTGTGTGTGTGTGTGTGTGTGTGCATGCGTGTGTGGTATATTGGTATGTGTTGGAAGGGACAAGGATGTGTTTCTTTGGCTGGAAATGGCTCCTTGAGGAGAGATGCTGAAAATACCCAACAATCTCAGAAATGCAGCCTACAGTGTATGGACTCTTCATAAATAGATTGTTCATCACGTTATGTAAGGTTCAGTGTAAGACTCTAAAATAGCGCAATTTTTACAAAATCCTGTCTTGGCATTTCTTATTCTTTTTAATAAAATAGAAGCCCTCAAATAAGGACTGGTCTAGTCCTTGCCTGTTGCTTAGAGGCCAGTGTGCACAGGGACAGAGCCTTAAAGCAGGAAGGGGATGAAGAAAAGCAGGGACAATTGAGCAGAGCCTCAGCGATCACGGCCGCTATTTAGCACCCCCTCGTGGGACTTGGAGAGCATAACTTCTAAGTGAATCTTGTATTTTTTTAAACCTAAGAAGCAAGCATTCAGCATTTCCTCGTTATAACATTAATCGATAGTCATCATAGAAAATTACTTCTTCCAACTGGGGAGAGGTGAAGGAAGTCTGGGATTTGACAGGCTTATGAAATCCCTAAATATGGGAACCACAGGACTAACTTAAACCTCTTTTTAAAGAACTGAGGTATAGTTTACATAACAGTAAAGTGCACAGCCTTGAGCGCCCATACAGATGAGTTTTATATGTTTATAAATCTGCACAACCAACCAGGTCAGGCTGCAGAGGCATCTCTGGTGACCTCTCGCAGTCAGACCATCCCCCAAATGTAGACATTATTCTCACTCCTATTTTTCAGATTAATTTGCCAGTTTTGAGCTTCCTATAAATGGAATCACACAGTATCTCCTCTCTTGGGTCCGCCTTTCTTTGCCCAGCGTTGTGTCTAGAGTGTGAAGGTTTCAATCAGCTCCAGCGTCAACTGCCAGATATTTGAGGGATATTTGGTATTTCAGTCCCCAGCCTTGGAGTCTTCTCACTGTGACACCAGATGTTGTGTAGCAGTCAAGCCATCCCCTTGTGTCTTATCCAAATTCTTGACCCAGAGAAACAATCAGAGATAATTAATTATGGTTGCTTTAAGTCACGAAATTTTGGGATATTTGTTACATGGCATAGAAAATTAAAATATGCTACTCCCTTCATAGGGTTCTTGTGAAGTTTAAATTAACTAATTATTGGGATAAACTTTTTACAATGCTTGGCACATAACAACTCAAGAGAACAAACTTTTCTCTTGTAGATATACAAAAAAGTGGGAAAAGTTGTAATTTTAAAGTACATGGTAAGCTAGTTTCAGCTACTACATGTAATTAAAAAAAGAAAAGAGTATTCTAAAAGCCATTTAGAATTTAAACTTTTCATCAATTCTGATCACACTTTTGCTCAAGTAGACTGATTTCTGTCTATGCAGCCATACTAAGTGACAGGACTTTAGTGACTGAGAAAACAGTCATCTTTTTCTTTGGGTGGATACAGGCATTCTAAATCTGTGGCATGTGAGGTGATTAGGTTTTAATAATATTTTGTTCATTATTAGATAAAAAAGAATTTGATTTCAAAATTCAGTCTCACAAACATTTTCAGCAAAATCAGCTTATAGAAAAAGATTATGTCTGTACATTTTTCTAAAGAAGATATACAAATGTCAAATAAGTACATGAAAAGATGCTCAAAGCCATTAGTCTTCCAGGTAATGCAAAGTAAAACCACAGAGAGATTCCACTTCACACCCACTAGGACATCTATAATCAAAGAGAAAGATAATAAGAAGTGTTAATGAGGATATGGAGAAACTGGAGCTGTCTGTATACTGCTGACAGGAATATCAATGGTGCAACTGCTTTGGGAAACAGTTCCGCAGTTCCTCAAAAGTTTAAACATAGAGTTACTATGTAACCCAGCAATTCTACTCCTGTGTATGTGCCCAAGATAAAAGAAGACAACAGCCACACAAAAACTTGTAAGCAAATGTCTAAAGCAGCATTCTCCATAATAGCCAAAAAATGGAAACAATCCAAATGTCCTTTAACTGATGAATGGATAAATAAAAGGTGGTATAGCCACACAATGGAATAATATTCAGCTATAAAAAGGAATGAAGTACTGATACTGCAACATGGATGAACCTTGAAAACATTTCGCTAAGTGACGTAAGTCAGACACAATAAATCATACACATTGTATGATTCCGTTTATATGAAATGTCTAGGATAAGTAAATCCATAATGACAGAAAGTAGATTGGTGGGGGGTGGGGGAGGGAGTGCAGGGGGTGACTGGGGTATGAGATTTCCTTTTGCGGTGATGAAAATGCTCTAAAATTCTACTGTGGTGGTTACACAACCCTGGGAATGTGCTAAAGCCGCTGAACTGTGTACTTTAAAAGGTGAATTTTATAATAGGAGAATTATCTATCAATAAAGCTGTTAGGGTTTCTGTTTGTAACCATATCATGAGAAGACTTCCACTGAGTTTGGAAAGGTCTGTTGATATGCAGGCTTCACAAAATTCACTTGGTGTGATTTCTAGGAGGCCCCTCAAGGAGACAGCAGCCAAAACAGATTCCCAAGAGACATACGTGATTGCCTGTCCAGAGAAACAGCAACGGCTCAGTTAGGTTACTCATTTAACAAGCTACACTGAGAACCTATTATATGAAAGGAAGTATTCTGGAAGCTTGACTACGTCAATGAACACAATTCAAGGGCTGAGTTTAAGCTGCTTCTCACATGGGCCACTCTAAACTAATCACTTCAAGGTGAGTAGCAGGTACTGATTTATTGATACTCGCAAGGATTTGTCACTTCTTCCTGCTATTCTGGAGAGACCAACCAACTTAAAGAAAAAAGAGGGAGATGTGAAGATACATTTGTAAAATTTGTGTCAACTTAACAAAGTCAAGAGCAGTTAGGAATGGCTTTGACTGTGAATAATAGACATCCTAGTGAATACTGGCTTGAACAAAGAGGAAATTGCTTTTCTCAGAAAACACAGGGGTGGGTGATTGCTCAGGGTCTCGATAAGATCACCCAGGACCTAGGACCAGTCCTTCTTTCTGCTTGGGCATCCTCAGTGTGCTGGCCTTTTGTCTTTGTGCTTTTGCCTGTGGTCACCAGATGGTGTCCAGCCCTAGGCACGACGTCCCCATGCCAGTGCCCAAGGAAGAGAAGAGGGGCAAGCTCAAAAACGGCTTCTCCTTTGGGGGCTCCCCTGATTCCAGAAAGCTCTCCCGGTGTATCGTTGACTAGACCTGCTCAGGAGCTGGATCAACACATGATGCTGTATAGTAAACAGCTGGTGTGGGGGGCCCGTCCAATTTGGGTCAGCTCCATGAACCATTCTGGGGCCCCTCAAGACAACAGGGTATGCCTAAGGTGCATGCATATTTCAAGCTCCTGCACGAATCACATGGTGGAACATCCCATTGGCCAAAGCGAGTCACCGGCCAAGCTCAATGTCAGGGGGCCAGGAAATCCATTTAGACCTCTATGAAGTCATGGTAAGCGTTGAGGGGTAATTCTACTACAGGGGAGTGAGGGCCACACATGCCTTTCCCTAGACCAGTCAACAGGGTCTTGATCGCCATGGATAGCTGAGACCAAGCTCGACTCACAAAGTCTTATGGTGTAGTGGTTAAGACAATGAAGTCTTTGGAGAAGAACTTTGAAGATCAAATACCAGCTTTTCCACCTATTAGCTATTTGACCTGGGGCAATCAGTGTCATGTCTCATCTGTAAAATGAAGGTAATAATAGCATCTTTCTCATAGCACCTGTTGTTAAGACAATGTGTGCTTCTAAACATGCCCAGCACACAGTAGGGCTCCATCAGTGTTAGCTCTGATCCTCTGGGGCCAGAGGAAAGGAAGGTCTGATGTTCCTGCTGTCCCTGGAAGCTGGAACACTTGAGTTGGCCTCCATGTTTGTTACCTCTTGTGTCAGTGAGGGCTCCCATCTTGCTCTGCACGTCTCATGCATTCCTCCTAAACAGCTTACCAAGTAATGTGCTACAGCTGCTTTTTCATTAGGAGCCACAGAGTTCACATCCAGTAGCTCCCAGTGAGGTTTGCAGTTTAATGGTAGCCTTGCGCACTGGAACATGAACCTGAAGAACTCATACTAGCTTTGTTAGGCTGGAATCAGCCACTTAAGTGAAGAATTCCATGGCATTACCTGCACTCGGGCCAAGCAGGAGAGACAAAGACTCTCACCAGATGTTCCACGTGCTGCGCTCCAGAATTTGCGGGGTTCCAAGTGTGTTCGTTCCAGAGAATTCTCAATCAAAGCACACCCTAGGCAGACACATTTTCACACTAGCATGCCCACAGCATGTGTGGGACTAAAAGGGGAGATCTGTGTAGATCTAAGTCAAACGAATTAGCTGTCAGCTGCATCGCATCTGGAGATCAAATATAAACTGTTGGCATCAAAAACCATTCCGGTCCCTGTCATTTCCATTTTCCTGGTACCAAGCCATCCTTTGTAGCATGACCCTAATATGTTTCTCCACACTGACAAAACTCCAGTAGCCCCCCAAGCATGCAATCCTAAGTCACCTGATGTTGGTGACTGTGGCACACCTTTATTTTGTGCCAGGTGGAGTTGGGCCCCAGTCTTTTTCTAGGATGGATAGGTGAGAATGGGTAATTCCATTTTCATTATGTTGGAATCCAAGTATTTACATAGTTGCCTGTTATCAGGGTCCTTTACCATTGCTGCAGTTGTATGTGTGCAAAGATCATAAAGCCCAGCATCTGAAACAGGCTCATTTTGGCTTATCTCCTGATGAATTTCAGCAGTTGCATCAAGTCAAAATGGTTCACCAATAGCTGTGGGGAGAGCTGCGGTGTGGATTTTGCCTTTCAGGAGAGGTATGTGCATCTGGCATTGGGAGAGTGGCCAGAGAAGAGAGCCAGCAGCAGTTTTATTCTATTTAGATATTTAAAGTGTTTTTCCCCTGGTGGAAAATAATCTGTTTCTGGTTTAAGTTGGTTTAAAATTGCTGCCATGTTATTGTAAATAATGTGACACCTCTTTTCTTTAGAGGCGTTTGGAATATGGTTATGGAATCCCAAGGATACAAATGACAAATTGCCTTTATGAATTTGATTCTTCTCCATAACAAAAGATGTATAACTTTCAGGACACTTAAAAATCAAAGGCATAATTAGCATAGGCTAACTACTAAGAACTATCCACTAGGTGGCAGTATACCTTCAGGCTTTTATGACGGAGCTCCGCGGTTCTCAAAGCCTGGTCCCCAGACCTGGAACACCAACCTTGCCTGGGAATTTGTTAGAAATGTGAAACCTTTGGCTCCACCCCAGATCTGCTGAATCAGAAACTCTGCGAGTGAGGCCCAGTAATCAATGTTTTAGCAAGGCCACTCAGTAATTCTGTTGCATGCTCAAGCTTGAAAGCCAGTGATCTGGTCAATCTTACGGTCTTTTCTGCAATCTGAAAATGTCAGCATTACGACAAGATGTGGTGGGCTTTGGGCACAAGTGTTGTGACTGAGAGACACTAAAAGGCACCCATGTCTCAAGTGCCTTTTATACGGGACTTTTCCCCAGTGTCTGTAAGGTCCCCCATTGATCATGCCTTAGGGTTCAAGTCTGAGAAGCCCTGGTCAGGAAGTGAGGAAGTGAGTCTCTAAACCCACTACACCAACCATTTGAATCCACTAACACCTAAGAGGTATTCAAATTCTTGGACCCAATTTGGTCCATCACCTGCTTTTGTAAATAAAGTTCTATTGGAACAGAGCCACACTCATCACCATATCATCCACAGATGCTTTCAGGCTGAGTGGTTGTGACAGAAACTGTATGGCCTGCAAAGTCTAAAATATTTACTATCTGGTCCTTTACAGAAAAAGGCTTAGGTTTAGATGCAGAGCTATGTAGCAAGGCCTTGAGGGATTGGGTCACCAGCCCAGGACAGTGCAGGGACCCAAGGTGGGAGACCTGTGACATGACCAAGAATGTGGGGGACAGGGAGGAGGGGGAAGGAGTGCATGGGGGAGCTGAGAGGAGTCCGGATCATTAGCCGATATGCTAATGCCCGCAAGTCCGAATACCAACCAGCAAATCTACTAACTTTTAGAATCACCTTTACTCATCTGTGAGTAACAACTATTTATTCCTCATTTGTAATCACTGACAATAAATCTTGTTGGGACTTTCCATCTGTTTACTTTCAAAGGGCTTGAGGTGAGTGTGCAGATTAAAAAAACAGTAAAAAATAAGACGTTGGCTGATGTAACACAATGAACTGTCTTCCACAGACTGCTTTCCATCTTTAGTGTGAGTACTGTGCTGAAAAGTCTTCAGCAATATTTTGCAGGTATTATTAGCTATTTTGTCCTGGGCAATTGTCACACATTGCATTTATTGGATTCCCACACTAGCCCAGACAAACACACCTCAACCCCTCCATCTACCTGAGGGAGGAAACAGCTCAGAGGAGGCAGGTAACACATAGGTTGAAGAGTTAGACCATGGACTCGAACCCTCCTGAACTAAGCCTGACGTCAGTCACAGCAGGTCCACCACTGCATGCTCCCTGTGCTTTGAGTGTCTTTCTAATTGTACTGTTCTTGGTATTCTTTTTATAAACTGGCAGCTAGGCCTTGCAGTCTTATTTAAGTTATCATATTATTATCATAGTAGGGCACTAATTAATTAATCATATAGAAATGAGAAATGATTCCCTGTTCAGTGCATTAAGTTAAATTGAGATCTTTAGTGGCAGGAGCTGGAAGCCTTGTGTGAGGCGTGCAAGTGACTAAACATCTGACAGGCACAAGGCAGAGGGATCAAAGTCAAGAGGCTGGTATTCAGAACAGATGGGCCTGTGACTTGCTATCATTGGACAACAGGAAGGAAATCAGACAAACAAAACAAAACAAAACAAAAAACTAGCTCCATGGGTCAGGACAATTTGTTAGACCCTGATCTAGGCCTAAGCTTCCAGCATTGGCCTGTGGAAGAGACAGTTACCCCAGGCCCAGAGTGGGCTCCTGCTCTCCACCCTGAGACTGACTTTGGCAGCTGGAAAAGGTCCCTTTGGTGAACAGACACTCATACAAGGGCATCTGGAAATAAGCGTGCCAGGGAGCACATGACTTTTACTCCTTGGTGTTTTATTTATTGTCTTGGGGAGTGTTGACGGTTGTACAAACCAGAAATAATAAGAAAAGAGTGTGGGTTCTTTTTTCTGCAGGGTGCTCCTGGAGAAATGCTTTCCTTAAGGTCTTCAGCATCCCCATCCTCAGTTTTCGAAGGAGGTGCAAAAGGTGGAGCAGTGTCTTTGCTTATATAGTATAAGGTATTGACCCTTTCATAGCCTAAAATGCTTTTCCCTTCTTCCCAATCCAGCCACACTTCTGGGGAACAAATGTGGGTGACATGGCCTTTAAGGATCACGTCACCTGGAGGGGAGGCAGGTTCAGAGGATATGCCTCTGGGGATTTATTTACCTGTTGAATTGGCCTCTTGGAAGGCTCTGTAAGAGTTTCTCCCTGACAGGTACCCTTCAGCCTGTGTGGTGAAGGGCAAACAGGGCAGCTGATGGCCCTGAGTGTCTGGAGAGCGGCAGCAGTTGTGTACTGGATGGGCAGGCCTGTGGGGATGGAGTGAGGCACAGGAGAGCAGAAAACACGGGTGCAGTTTTAACACAGGATGGACCCAAAGGGAGAGGGTAGAAGAAGGGGCCTGTAGGGCCAGTCCACGGACAGAGGGAACACGTCCCACAGGAGCTCGTTCAATGGGCTCAGAGCCCTAGGAGTGGCTGGTGTGCTTAAGCACTGGGCCACTAAGCCACACCTCTTCTCAGCCTGGTCTGTGCATTCAGGTTCCCCTCAAGATCCCAGGCTCCATCTCCCCCTCTCCTTGTGTTCCTGCTATCTGCCCCAAGACCCTTCCTGTCAGAGCTTGGGTACCACATGGTACCTTGGGAGGGCAGAGCTCTGCCAGCCTGGCCGGGCCCCGCCTGACTTGCTGTGTCCTGTGTGTGTGTGGCGCCGTGGCGCTGTTCTGGTTGCCTCTGGAGCATGCAGAGAGCAGGCCCGGGTCTCTGGGGACTCAGACTGGAGCTGGGGCCCTCACTTGCGTGCTGCCTGCCAGAGCGGCCTGCAAATGCCTGTTAGGCTGTGAAGGCGAGGAGCTGCACATAATAGCTGCAGAATTCAGGCTGGCTCAGAAGACCTCTGCTCGCAGATAGAAGAAAATTACTTTGGAAAGAAACAAGCTGCAAATAACCCATAATGGCCAGAGCCAGGCCCTGCCGGCTTCGCTCAGAGTTTGATGAAATGTCTTAAGATATTTTTCTAAAGCCCTGGATTTGGCCAAACCTGAAACGTCCTTTGCCAAATACTTTCTTTGCCTTCATTTTCAAAGTCAAGAGTATTTTGAAGGCAATCGTCTCTGATGTTTGAGATTCATCTACTCTTGACGCACCACGTGGCTGTCTGGTGAGCGAAAGCTGTTTATAAGAGCAGATTTTTAGGAACCAGAGAACAAAGCAGGGCAGATTTGATCCATCCCACAGCATATCCCTCTTACACAGTGAGAAATTAATATTCCTCCATATTCCTTCACATAGAAAGTTCTGGAAACAAATGATTGAAGTTTGATGTTCCTGATGGAGGTAGGAGGTACCTCCTTAGTCACTCCTGGAGCACTTTAGTGACACAAAGGACCCTTTCTGGTGCTCCAAACCTCACTTTGTTCTTCTCTTGGATTCTAGAAATGTTCCAGAACCAAACCACAGATTTCTAAAGGCCTGTCATGCAGTGGGCGTCAGTTTCACACTGGGCAGGGTCTTCCCTCCCTCCCAGCTTCTTTGGCCCCGCTGCCTTTGGAAGGTCTTGTGAGCGGCTTCGAGAGAGCTGCCCAGGAGCCCGCGCTCGCAGTCAGGCCCAGAGCTCCAGGTCGGCCGAGGACACGGGAATGGAATCCTGAAGCGCTCGGCTCCCAGTTTCCAGCCTGTCCCCTGGGGCCCTGGCTCCCTCTGCTGGGCTCTGGATCCGTATTGTAGACGAGTGGACTGTGCTCTGCACACCTCAGTGGCTCAGAATTGGACTTGGGATCAGTGCCGCTGGGTTTGTTCCTTAATAGCCACGCAGGACTCGGGACGATGGAGTGCAGCACTTTGAACACACGCAGCCTCTTTATTTTGGCCTCATGTTGGAAAAATCTGCAATAATGCTTTCTGAGGCAATTTTACTGGGTATCTGGTGACGAGCCACTTTGGCGGTGGCTGGTGGTTTGCAGGGTCACCAGGGCCCTTGGGTAGAATTATAGTTGGCTGTTTCTGTGCCGTCGCTGTCTCTCTGCCTGTCTCTTCAGCCTGTTTCTCTCTCAACCTGGGAAGAGCTGGACCCAAACTGGAATGTGTGCTTGGGCAGCCTCTGTCCTGAGTGCCCGTGTGCTGGCGTTTCTTGGCAAGGGTGGCCCAGAAGTGTCCTGGCGGAGCCAAACACATGAATGGGCAATTAAACTGAGTGTTTCCTTACTGACGCTCATTTCCCTGGGTCCAAATGTATTACTTAATTAAAGGGTGTTCATAGCTTGCCAAGAGATGCTAGATCTTTTTCATTGTGCTAGTTCATATAATACTCCATTTTGCCCTTCATGCTGTCTCTGCCACACACACACAC
Source organism: Manis javanica (assembly GCF_040802235.1). Classification (NCBI taxonomy): domain Eukaryota; kingdom Metazoa; phylum Chordata; class Mammalia; order Pholidota; family Manidae; genus Manis; species Manis javanica. The sequence continues at coordinate 18,715,290 of NC_133159.1, read as the reverse complement.
AGAGTCTGAGACAAGTAAGAGCACTAGCTTTTGGTAATTTGAGATTACTTGTTGGTAAAGATCCCCGTATGTTTGTCCCAGCACAAGGCAAGACCAGCCCCAGCTCCTTCAATGGTCATTTAATGGGCTTGAGGTTGGGGTCCAGGAAAAGAAGAGTCAAGGGGTGGCAGTTGGCAGGGTCAGCGGAGACACAAAAGATCCTGACTTCCTGGCGGTGGCCCCCAAATTGGCATTGCCCCACAGCCTGCTCTCTGCCTCGGCTGCCCGCTCCTGGCCCCCTCATTTCTCGTTTGCTACATCTGAGATGAGCCTGCGTGCCTTGGAAGACAGCAGACTATTGTCCCGAAGACAATATAAAAGATTGGGAAATGCAGTGGCTGTCACTCCCTTGTGTCCCTGAGTTAGAATTTGATGTGTGCTGGGAGTGCCATGGCCATCTTGCAGACCAAGCTAGAACAAACCAGAAGGAACAGGAGAGAAAAAAGAATAGGGCTGGGATCAGGCACCTCAAGGGGAAGATGAAAAGAGGTGGCTCCTCCCTTGACCCCCTGTGACAGATTTAAAGCCTCAGTAGTGGCCCTCTCGGGGTTCCCAAACAGCGACTGCCTCATCATTGTGGCCATTAAGCGGAGCGCAAACGACCCGTGAGGGCCCTCGACCTGTCACGAGGCTGTCACCAGCATGGTTTATGGCTTCTGAGAGCCAGGTCCCCAGTGGGCAACACGATCCCTTTCTGCCCTCGACAGTGAGTCTGGACCTTGGAGCTCGTGAATTCTGCAGGGTTTCAGGGGGCTGGCTGATATCTCGGCTGGGCTGGGTGAGGATTTACGGCTGAGGTACCGGGAGCCACAGGTTACGGGTGGGGGAGCTGGAGGCTGCTGAGGAGCCCAGAGAAGCAGAGGTCGGCCACACTGGTGGCTCAAAAAGAGTGATGCTTTGTCGGCCTGAGTGAGGACATGTGATTCATTAACGAGCCCAGTGGAAGCTGACATTTATCCAGGCACTGGGCTTTCTGTGCTCTGTCTGCTTTCCTGCCCTCTCACTTCCCATCTGTGAGCTGAGGCAGGATTTCATCTCAGCCTGACTCCGGGGCCTGCTTCTCCCCATCAGGGTGGAGCAGGTCTTACCTCTCCCCACAAGCCCTTTCTTTCCCTCTGTCTCATGCCCTGGGCTGCCTCCAATGCTCCATGGGCTGGCTTTGCTCATTTAGAACAACCTGTGACTGGTTACATCAGGGGGACGGTGTCCAGGGTTTTTGGAGGTGGGGCACGGGGCAGGGGCATTGCCTCCCCTCCACCCAAATTCCACCTGCTCTGTACAAACATTCCCAATGCCCCCTGAATGGTTCCCACCTCAGTCCTCCCAATCCCCATCCTTGCTGGTATTCATCTTCTGTAGCTGGGTTCAAATCCTTGCTCTGTCACTTACTGGCTATGTGATCTTGGACATGTTGCTTGAACATTCTGGGCCTCAGTTTCTCACCTGTGAAGCAGGTTTTACAGACTGCATCATGAGGTCACTGAGAGGGTGACATCAAATAATCTGTGTGAGCGCCTGGCCCACTGCGAATGGTTGATAAGCACTAGCGCTTTATTGATATTATCATTGTCATCATACCGGCTCATCACACACACCTGCCAGACTTCGTGTTGAGACAACCTGCCTGGTGTCACGTGGTGTGTGTGTCTGGCTCATCCCAGAAGCTCCTTGCAGACGGGCTCCTGTCTCTGTATCCCCTACACAGCATCCCAGCTGGGAGGAGCCAGAGGCTGAACAGGGTGTGACCACAGGCCACCGACTCTTGTGTTCTGGGAGGTTTAGGATGAGTTTCAGGGTGTGCTCATTCTCAGGGGAGTTGAAGTTAGCTAGGAAATGTTTTTGCTGAATACTCCTTCAGCAGGTGGGAGGGGTGTGGTGGCCTGGAAGTCTTCTCTCCAGCCTGTCGGAAGCACTGTGGGGGTCCTTCCAGGTGCCTGTTCCCAGGTTGGTCATGCTGCCTGCTCCCCACCTCTGTGATTTCACCACCTGGACTCTGTGTGTCCACTCGCCCTGCTCTGGCCCACTTGCTCTCCCGGCAGGAGGGGGCCCACATGGCCCGAGGTGTGCCACGCTCTCCTGCTGGGGTCGGGTGAGTTACTTTTGCTTCCTGGCTGCCTCGTATACATTGTTTGTGCCACAAAGGAGAATGGACTTCTGGTTTCAAGGTGTGGTCCAGCCCGGCACATCCATCAGGCCCTGCTGTCGTCCTCTTTCTTTTTCTCCCCTTCTCATTTTCTCTTTATGCTGTGGAGGGGAAACAGCAATTGTGAAAGGGCCACTTGTCAAGATAAAAATCACACTGCTCTACAGTGCTGCTGCCCTGGGCCTCTGGCAGCCCTGGGATGTGCCAGGGGGCAGCTCTGACGGTCACCGCCCAGGCTGGAGAGGGAGCTGCCCTGCCTGGCTCCAAATCCCTGACTCTTACTAAGGGCTGTCCACCTAATTGCTTAGTGCCTCAGTTTCCTCATCTGTCCAGTAGGGATAATAACAATTCCTACACCACAGAGCTGTAAGGGAGGACTCAGAGGACCATCTTTGTGATGGGCCTAGAACAGTGTCCCACCCAGAGTAAGATTTCTATACACTATGGCTATTTTATCAGGAATCGGGAAGGGAGACAGAGTTTTTGTGTGAAAGTCTAATGCCCGCTGGGAGTCTGGTTGGGAGCATTTGCCATCTGGGATGGATATTTCCAAACCCAGCTGTTCATCAGAACCACCCAGGGAACTCTAAAAATTCATCCTGCCAGTATTGAGGGTCTACTGTTTCATCCATAGCAGCCTAGGCTTGGGGATCAGCTTTCCTGGGTTCCACTCTGGGCTCTGCCGCCGAGAGGCTGATCACCAGACCAGTAATCTGACCTCAGTGAAACTTAGTTTTCTCATCTGCAAAATGGGCATTCTTCGGGGCTGTGGCCAGGATGGAATGGAGTGATGAGCTGAGTTCTGTGGTGACTCAGTACTTGGCTCGATTCTTCTGTGGGGTGCTGCATGCAGCGGTGAGAGACGAACGCCACCCTGGGGCTGAGGAGCACTGGCAGCAGGCAGGCAGGCTTCATCCGCAGGGCAGCTGCCAGGCAGGTGTTTCTCTAGTGGTCTATCTGGTCGCAGTATTTAAACTATCCTGCAGATGCTGGCATTGGTTTTGCATTGCTCTGCATTAAGACCTTAGAAAACTAAGGCCTTGATGTTTCCCCACCGTGGCCACTGCATTTTGCTGTTCGTCAGGAGCTGCTCTTTGCCCTGTGCTTGCTCACCGACCTGAGCAGCTGGGAAGCAATGCCGCCCTGCAGAGGTGTTCTGGAGACACAGGATGGCAGAGGCCCTGGCAGGCAGGCCGCAGCTTTGTTCCCTGTTAACTTCCCTTGTTACTCGGCCAGGCCAGACACTGGCAAATGATTGCAAATATTTAGTCGTCCTGGAGCTTTGTGTTAGTTACCCAAGCAGGGTCCATGTCTGAGTAACAGGAAGGCCAGTTCTCCAGTCCAGACTAGATTGGGGTGGGGAGGATAGGGGTCCGACCAGCTAGCTGTGTGGGGCCGGACGTGGGGCCCTGTGCTTGTGATGCTCCCAGGGACCGTCTGTGGAGTGGGGCGGGTGAGGGGATGTGTGAGGGGGTGTGGGTGTGTGTCAGCACAAGTGTGAGAGTGAGTATGTGGGTGTGCGACAGACTGAGTGTGCATGTACGAGGATGTGTGGGTCAGAACGTGCAGGTGTGAGTGTGCGTGCATAATAAAGTGTGTCGCTGAGTGTGTGTGTGTAATAAAGTGTGAGTGTGCATGCGAATGAAGGTGTGAGTGGGAGGGAGAGCTCGGAGCCTCAGGTCAGGGAAACGGAAAGGCCCCTTTCAGAATTTTAGTCACAATTTCTGCAGGTCCCACAGTCACCCTGTGTCCCCAGGTCCAGTCCACCACCTGGGTTCTGGCCACCTGTTCCATTTTGTCCCCTCTTCCTGCCTCTTGTCCTGAGCACTAGACACAGAGGCCTCCGTGACGAGCTTTCAGGACAACCCCGACTCTGTCCCATCCCGGAGCACACCCAGAGGGCAACGGTTTGACCTGCTGAGTGGGTGGAACTGCCAGATGGTTTTGCACATGGGTCGGGCAGTGGCTGGGGGTGGGGGTGTTCTCCCTCGAATTCTTGGGGAAACTGCCTCAAAGTAGACAGAGGAGAGGCAGGTGACCTGCGTGAGGTCATCCCGCTGGAGTGGCAGCTGGAGTGAGGCACTGGGTCACCAGGGCACTTTCAGGGAGGGTCCAGCTGAAGGGGAACAGCCAAATTCCCTGGACTTGGGCTTTCATGGATGGTAAAGTTCACCTTTTTCGATCTTGGGACCACTGGGGGTGACATGTTTTATTTTGCTAGCTGAGAATATGAGAATATAAAAACTGTGGCCAAAAACAGACCACCACTATCATATTGTAAAAAGAAGAACATTCAAAAAAGGGAAGTGACATAGTCTCAATTTAAAGAACAGTATTTTCCAAGAAAAAAGAGTTAAGCAACTTTACCAGAACATTTTCTGCCTTGGACCAGTGAGAGTCCCAGAGGGTGGGGAACGGGGTTGGCAGCATTCTGCAGCCCAGGGCTGGGAACCTCTGCGTGGTGCACGCGTGAAGGGGGACCAGCCCTGGTCCTTCTGCCCTGGGTGGCAGGACCTTGTGTGGAGCAGTGAGTCCAGTTCTGGGACTGTGGGAGGTCTGGGTAAACCAGGGCAGTGATACCAGAAGCCACCTTAGGCGGGGATCAGGCCGTAGGAACGCTTCCCCTGCTCAAGTCCTAGTGCCCTGAGGTACTAGCTGTGTGACTTGAGAAGTTGCTCAAGCGTCTCTGGGCCTCCATTTTATTATTTGCATAATTTGCATCTCTTGTTGCTGAAAGGATTGAGTGAATGAATATGATACACAGAGAGCCTCGGAAAATTACCTGAGGCACGGAATTTGATTATGTTAGTTATTTTATTATTAACAAGGGTTGCTTCCACCTTTTTTTGGAGGCATCTCACATGCAGAAGTAATCAGACTTTCTCTGTGTGGCTTTGACAGAGCAAGGCCCATGTGAACACTTGTGAGTCAGGACCTACAGCAGTTTTAAACATGATCTTGCAGAGGGGCTACCAGTTCCATTTTATAGGTGAGGAAACTGAGGCTCAGAGGGTAAGTGACTTCCCAAGGTCACGTAGCTAAGATCATGTGTAGCTGAGAGAAGGACCAGGTTGGTCTGACTCCAAAGCCTCTGGTCGGTCATTTGGTAACAGTTGGAGCAGACATTAAGTGTCACGATATTGGGAAGGACGTCCACTGTCCTGTTCAGTGCTGCCTGCTCAGCACTTAACACAGTGCTGGGCGCAGACTGGGCACTCAATAAATCTTCAGTGAAGGAGTGAGGAGAGGTAGTGAGTTCCCTGATGGTGGAAGTCTTTAAGCAAAGAGCTTCTGAGGACTCTGTACATGACTTAGGGACCCACTGGGCTTCCAGCCCTGGATTCTGTGAGTCTGTAGCCAGCCACTTGGGGCAAAAGAGCATTTCTGAAGTATGTGCGAAGCTGGAAGCTCTCTCACTTAATACTCAGAGGTGCTGATCAGTCCCTCCCTGTGGTCTTCAGGGAATAGCTGACTAGCTCTTTGCAACTGCCAAGCCAGGTAGCCCCCAGCCCCTCCCCCCTTCCCTGAACATCACCTGCATCGCGCATCGCCACTCACATCTGTGGCTGACAGGTGGCTTCAGTCAGTCTTTCCTGCCACTCAGCTCTGGTACCACATCCAAACACAGGACCCTGGCACTCATGGAAACTCTGGCTTTAGTCACGCCCTTGGACTTGCGCCCAGAGATGGGCTGGAGTTGGCTAGAACCAGGTCATGAGATCCAACAGTTAAATCTTCAGGAATTTTATGGGCCAGCCATCACTAAAAATTACATTTATAGGCTTACAATTAAATTATACTAAAAACAAGGACAGTTAAGTGTTCAAAATTCACCACTTCCTCATCATTTTCCTCCAGTTGGCTATTATCTATGCCTTTGAGGTTATTTACATCTGCTGTATGTGTGTGGCGGAAACACTGTGTGATGGAGTGCTCCTGCGAGTGTCTTCCCGGGTCTGTGCGCAGTGATTCCACAGTGTGGTGGAGTATTTACACTGTAGAGATTGGCAAACACTATGAATCAAGACTGTCCAAGCCTAGAGCCAGGTGTTAAACACTCACCAGCACCCCACTGCTTGGGCCGGGACTAACTTTTAGGAATCTTATCAACAATGGGTGGACATTACTACCCTCCAGGGAAGTCGTGAGATCAACAGACTCCCGTGTTCAGGATTGGGAATCTGCTGGGCTGATTCCAAACAACTGATTCATATCTAGCTTCCTTTTTGATTGTGTTAAAATAATTTCCCCGCTCTCTTTGCTTTGACTGACAGAAAACTTAGAAATGAGTTTGAGTCATGCCTCTAGCGGGTAGCACAGCTTACATGCTGCGTACCAACGTCATATTTAGACCTTATTTTCCTACTTGTATTTCCCTTTGCTTTGTCCTCCCTTCTCCTTTTCACATTTAAATTTTTTTGCAGCTTTATTGAGGTATAATTGACATACAATTAACTATACATATTTAAAGTGTATAATCTGATGAGTTTTAACACATAAATACATCTGTTAAACTGTCACCACAGTTAAGATTCTGAACACAGCCATCACCTCTAAATTTCCTCATGCCCTTGGTAATCCATCTGTCGCATCCTCAGCCTACCACTGATTGGTTTTCTATCATCATCAACTAGTTTGAATTTTCTTGAATTTTGTGTAAATGGAATCTGTAGTTCGTACTTCTTTTCCTTCTGAGTCTGGTTTCTTTCGCTTAGTATAATGTTTTAGAGATTCATCCACGTTGTTGCACGTATCATTAGTTTATTTCTTTTTATTGTGTAATAGTATTCCCTTGTAGGGCTATACCACAATTTGTTTATTCATTTGCCTGTTGATGGACGTTTGAGCTGTTCACAGTTTTTGGCTTTTATAACTAAAGAGCTTTAAATACTTGGGCATAAGTCTTTATGCTTTCATTTTTCTTGGGCAAATACCTAGGAATGGAATGATTGGGTTGCATGTTAGATGTCTGTTTAAGAAGATGCCAATTTCAGTTTGTTTATCATGCTGACCTTGGACAAATGACTTAAACTTGCTGGGCCTCAACTTTGTTATAACACCCAATGATGCAATTCCTATCAGGTTCTATGTTGCAGAACTGTTTAGGACAAATAAGACAGTCTTTGTGAAAATGTTTAGGGCTCTCAGAAAACTGACCCTGAGAGAGACGGGGTATGATGATTACACCACCATCAATCCTCAGAACACTTTGATTAGATTGCTCATCTCCCTTGAAGGCTTGCAGAGGATGCTGGGGTAGAGTGAGGGGCACTTCAGATTCCCACCAGATTTTACTCTGCCCAGTCCTTCCAACAGCCTCTGAACAGTGCTGACGCTAAAGATCACAGTGCTGACCTGTGAGCTGCCCACTGATGAGGCCCTGGTGGAGGTGATGAATTCCTCCTGTGATCTGTGAAATTTCTTAATCAGGTTTCTATATCCTTCAAGTCCATTAGTGACCCTGTCCCCAGACTCAAAAGCATCATCAGAGTACCAAACGCCTCCCCCCCTTGACAACTCCAACATCCAACAGCTTGGTTAAAGGGTGAACACTCTGGTAGAGGACCTGGAAGGACTTGGTGGTCCTGTGGCTTTGCTTTGAAACCTCATTGTGCCAACATTTCTGTGCTGTGGATGATGGTAGGATTGTCCTCAGTGAGTCTGTATGGATGGGGGGTCAGGGAGACTTTCCTATCTGGTTAGACCAAGCTCAACTGTTACAGTGGGGTTTTGGGAGAAAGAGCAGGCAGAGGAGTGGGGAGATGGGTGAGAGTTCAGTGGAAGGGCTGCTTGAAGGAGACGCCATTGGAAGGCTCCTGCGACTGCTGCAGGGGCTTCGGATTTTCCAATTCAACCGGATCTTGCAGTGGGCGGTCCTGTAGGGTGTCCAGTAAACACAAGCCGGGGGCCAGCGAACACCTCTTCTTGCCCTTGACGCGTGATAACAGCTGTGAGCTCCCAAGGAGATGAAGATTCAGAAGGGAAGTTATTTGCAAGATGAGTCAGTTTGTCCAACCTGCCTCTACCCGGCCGCTTTTCATTTACGGGCTGGTGGTGCTGGGGCAGAGGAGGGAGGTGAAGGAGGGCACGGGGGAGGGAGGAATCGTGGGGAAAAAAAGGGAGAAAGAAAAAGATCTGTGTCAGCAAATGAAAGAGCCAAGTTTTGCATGTGTTTCTGGGGAAATAAAAGAGAATTTGCAGCGCTTATGCTTGACTGTAAATCAAGTGCTTCTTGGGGTGGCTGTTGGCTCTGGGGGGCTGGGCTGTAGGTGGGGTCCAGAGCCAGGCAGAACACATCCCGCCACAGGGCGGGAGGTGTGGAAATAGTCCCAGGGATGGGTCTAAGAGGAAACAGGAGGTGGGTAATGAAAATCAGGCCAGGGCAGTGGAGGGTGAGGGGTGAAAACATCTGCTGACCCAAGGTGGTTGCGTGTCTGTCATTCTCACCAAGTCCAAACCCAAGTTCGAGTTCTTTGCTGTAGGCAACAAATGCTTGAGACTTCCTTTTTTCAGGTGAAGTGGGGAGTGGTGCGGAGATGCTGGGGGAGGGGTGGAATGAGGGGGAGGGGAACAATTTTAGAGAGTGCTGCAGGGCCCGGGGAAATTCTGCAGGCCAAGTTGGGCTCGCGTGTGGTAATGAGTTTGAAAAATGTTTTGCAGAGCTGCTCCATCTCAAAAAGCTCTCTGGGAGACACTGAGATGGGAACTAGGCAGCATCATGCTTAGTTTTCCAGTTTGAGGTGTTTTTGTGCGGAACCTGATGGAACTAGCTGCCCCTCCCCTGAGAACCTCCTCTCCCCTGATGGTAAACCTTCCCAACCTGCCCCCAGACCCCCTCCCTACCATTCCTCCCAACACACGCACAGTCTCAAGAATGTTTGGCATCTGCGTCAGTACCTGCTTATCAATGGTTCACTGTGACTTTCTTAGCTGAGAGGGAAGCACTCTGGGAAAAGCCCTAACCTGTTGAACAGACTCAAAAGAACTCATTTATCACATGTATACCTGTGCACACAGCCCGGGGTACACCTTCCACATGTGTGTGTATGTGCAAGGGAGGAGGGGTAACCTGTCTGCCCCCTGGGGAGCTTTGGGAAATAGGCTGATCACCAGGATGTCTCTTGGGACCCATGAGACCTCTGGCAGAACTGGTGAAAAGATTGCCTGGGATTGTAGGTCAGCCTTCAGAGTGGTGGAACTAAGATTTGCAAACAAAGAGGGAAATTGGCTGGGAGCAGCATGCAGCGGCCACATTTCATTAGAAGCCTTTGCTTTGTCTGCCTTTCAGCTTGGTCATTGCATGTTCATGGTTTTACCTTAAAGAAACAATTACAGATGTGGGTAAAAGTTTAGTTCCTTAGTCTCCCTGAGCCTCAGTTCCTTCATCTGTAAAATGGAGATGCTCATCTCTCTCAGGCGCCTCTGCAGAACTATTATGAGCACAGGGGTACTTGGCATCCAGTCAGTGCCCGGTCAGCTGTGGGCTAGTTCCAAGACTAAGGACCCACTAAGTCCTACCCAGGCTTGAGTGCCTTGCTCTAGGGCACAGAGCAAAGCAGCCCCATCACTGGGACTGAGGCCAGCAGCCCGCACTTCCCAGGCTGCAGAGGCTTGGGGGCAGGCATGGTGTGTGTGAGCGCTGGGTGTACGGGGAGAGCCTGGAATGCCAGCCCTCACACCTTTCCTGGTTCTCCGTCTGCCAGATAAAGATAATGCTCCATCCCCTGCTCCTCTGCCTGCTCAGATGGAAAAGCAAACGCTCTCCGGTGACCCAGGACCCTTCCAGAAGCAGTCAGTAGTAGCAGGGGCCCCTGCTTGTCCCCACAACATCCCTCAGCTCAGGTTCCTCTGGGCACAGCACCGGGAGGCCTTGGGAAATGCAGACGCACACACTCATTCACACATGCCCTCCCACACTCCTGTACACTCACACACACACACACACACACACACACACACACACACACACGCAGTCCACTCATATCACACACACACTTCCCTCTATGTACACATTCACAGCACCTGCAGTATATTCACTCCCACACTCATGCATACACATTCAAACACGCTCACACACTTCACTGACACACATTTCCTCCCTTCCTGGTCTCCGCGAAACACGTGACCGCCGTGGTCGGTGATGGAGCGCGGTTCCAGTCCTGCGGCGGCCTCTGAGCGGCCTGACAGGTGAGGGAGCTCCGCCCATCCACGTGCCCGAGGAGCCCCGAGGAGCTGATGGAGAGCGAGAGCCTTCTATTTGCTGGTTAGTTCCGAGATGGCGGCCCCAGGCTCGCGGGGCCGTCGTGAGTAGCCGGAGCACGGGGGAGAGAAGGCGCCGCGGGGCCCCCTGCGCCGGCCCAGGCCGGGAGCCTTGCCCACAAGAAGACCCCTCCTGGAGAGCCCGGGCCCCGAAGCTGCCGCCAGCATGAAAGTCTGTGAGAGAGACGGGACCGGGCCCAGGGGAACCAGCACCTTCTGTGACGGGATGAAAGGGAGCCCCGGGAAGGCCTCCGCACGAGGTGACGTGGGGGTGGCGGGAGTGCATTGCTCGCGCAGGGGGGACCCTCAGGGCCTCCCGGGTTCTGAAGCTGTGTAACTGTGGCCACAGCCGCTCCACGGCACCTCCGTTTCTTCCATTGTAAAATGAGGGGAAAAGGGCCTCCCTCATGCGGTGTTGTGAGGGTTTAATGAAATGTGAAGATGAGACAGCATGGTGCTTGGAGCAGGGGACTGGGCTGCAAATAATCCTGTCTGGACCCCTTGCCACGTGCCGTGCAGCCCCCGCCAAGAACCCAAATCTGGGTGACCGCATTAAATCCTCACAATAGCCCGGTATAATTATTTTCATGCATGCCATACACCTGAGGACACTGAGGCGCAGGTAACATGCCCAGGGTCGTCTGAGACCAGACCATGTGCTCCTGACCATTATGCTTAGTCCCCATGTTCTCTGCCTCCCTTGTGAGTGGCAAGGGATGAAAACAATTATTGTTGTTTCGAGGAAAGCAGAGATGGAGAATCAGTTGGAATTGGCTCTTTGGCTTAAGTAGGTGTCCATATATCTTCCTCATGTCACATTCTGATTAGATGGCGTGTTCCAGTGCCTTCCGGAAATGTGGTGAGGGCCTGAGGTCCTGCTTCCCCCTCTGCCAGTGAGCTTGACTTGCAGAAGGGAGGGTGGGCAGCGAACTGTTTTACACCAAGAGATTGTGGGTTGATCTCACTGTGCTTAAAAATTTATAATGTTCCCATCCAGACCTTTCCACACATGGCACATTCCTTCAATAGATACTCCACCGTGGTTCATAAAAATAACTCATCCTTATTCTGCTTTCACGTCACAGGCTGAGAAAAAAAAATCTTCCCTAGAACTTCCTAAGACCAGTAAGGAAGCTGCCCCAGCTGCAGTCTGCAGTGGGTCCAGATTTAAACGGAAGATTCACTAAGACTCGGCTCCCAGGAACGAAGCTCCCTCCTGGTGCCAGGTTTGTATTGTGCTTTTGGGAGCCCCTGGCCCCTACATATATTAGTGATATGTCACCACCTTCCTGCACAATTACCAAAGGACAGGAGTGACAGTGAAGTCTTTCTTTTCTAAAATGGTATTTTTTGGCCAAGTGGGGCCCCCAAATATTTGGTAGTATATTCTATGTGTAATTATAGTTTCTAAATATTTCTAAAATTTATTTCTCATGTTTCTAAATATTTCCAAAAGGTCTAAGTTCCCTTTCTGGGCTCAGTAAGGATATCCCAGGCTGAATAGGTACCAATTCCCTTCTTGATGTGTAAGTGTTGTTTTGAGTCTTGATTTGGATGCAATGCTTGGAGCAGGCAACATGCACGTGGGTAGATCTTATATTACACCAATGACTTAACCTCGAATTGGTTTTTATAAAGCAAGTGGCAAGCAGCCTTGGTCTCATAAAAGTAGAGGGAAGGATTACCTTTCACACAAAATATTGCCGCCTTTTGGCAAATTGCATCATTGAACCGAATGGAATCCACACCTTCTTTGACTGAACCACCGTCGTGAAAATCTTATTTCTCTGTATTGGAGACTTAGACTTTTCTTCCTTTCTTGACATCACCAGCCCCACCAGCCCCTTCATCTATCTTGGCGACCGCAGATAGCTCACCTTCTTTGAGCTTTTGGAAAGGTGGGGATACCGAGGGGAAGAAGTGACACATTGCGCTCCCCAGACTCTCAGCTGCAGACACAAGGCCAGACTGTAAAACCCTCTGTTTTCTGAACAAATATGAGCTCTCAGCTGAATGTAGAATTTGAAAACACTATCTTGCAGCTCTTGTGAGGACTGGAGTTGATACACATAAGGAGCAGCTGGCACCTGATAATGCTGCCATCATTATTATTTCCTGCTAAACCAGATGTACCTAACAGCATTTTCTTCTCTTTCAGTTTTATTGAGTTATTACTGGCATACAGCCTTGTATAAATTTAAGGTGTACAGCATAATAAACTTGACTTACATATATTGAGATATGATCATAATAAGTTCAGTTAACATCCCTCATCTCATATAGATACTCTTCATAGCATTTATGTGTTCAAATCAGTGGAATGAAAAGTCCTACACAGTGCCTGCACGACAGATCAACTTTTCTTGGAAGACTCAAGAGCTTTTTTAAAAAAGCTTTTATTTTGAGATGATTGTAGATTCATATACCTTTGTAGGAAATAATACAGAAAGATCCCATATACATCTCACCCAGTTTTCCCCAAGGGAAACAAACAACTTGCTTAACTATAGTACAATATCACAACCAGGAAATTAACATTGATACAATCCATCGAAAATTAACATTAATAAAATTCATCAACCTTATTTTGATGTCACTCATTTTACCTGCACTTGTGTGTGTCTGTGTGTGTGTACTTAATTTGAATAGCATTTTATATTGTGAATAATGCCAAGATCTTATAATTTGGTCAAGGAGGCATTTTTTTCATTTCCTCAAGAATGATTGGTTTGTGATGGTTTATTGTCCATAACGCTTACTAGCTAGCAGCTCCTTTGGGGAATGCCTGTGTCTGCTTCATCTGTTCCCATAGCCCCACTGGGGCCTGCCTCAAACTGACAACAATACAGCAAACACTTACTGAACCCCTCTTGTGTGCGAGGCTGTGTTCCAAGTGCCTTTTCCTGCAAGGCACATCTTATTATTATTCCCACCTTACAGATGAGAATATAGAGGGTTTGGTGCTCCACAGATACTTATGAATGAATGACAGTGTCTGTAAGGGATCTGCCAGTCTTACCACACAGCACTGGTTACTGGGATGGCCCTTTCTCTTATGATGAGTTTCCAGTGTTCCACAAAGTCAGAGAAGAAATGCCACTCACTAATTCCTTAAACATTTCCCCCTTTCCTGGAAGCATTGTGTAGGAGTTAAGGGCATAGGATCCAGAGTCAAATTATGAGAGTTCAAACCTGGCTCCCACTTAGCTGTGTGGCCTTGGGTAAGTTCCTACAACACTCTGGGCCTCAGCTCTGTCATTTGTAAAATGGGGATAATAATAGTACTGGCCCAAGACAGTTATTAGGAGGATTAAATAATACATGAAAGTGCTTAGAGTAGGGGCTGGTGGTATTCAAAGTAACACACGTCAGCTATTAAAATTTCTGTGCTTCTAACACCAGCAATACTGCTAAACTACAGAAGGCTGAAATACAGAGCAATATGGTACCAATTTGTGGGCCATTCCCTTTATTATAATTAAAATTCCTATTTCTCCCTGGTGTTGCCAGGCACTGGGCTTGAAGACCCTGGGCTTGGAATAGATGTTTGTTTGGTAATAATAACTTTCATCTTGGGAGGGCTGTTCCAGGCAATGCTAGTAGCTCCTTCCTCTTCCTTCCCTCTCTTCGTCTCCCTTCTTTCCTTCCTTCCATAAATACTGAGAGCTTGTTATGCCCTGTGTCAGGCAGACGGGAACATAGTGGTGAGCAGAAACTGGCCTGGTCCTGCCCCGAGGAGGGTCATTGCTTAAATAATCACACAGTGACAGTGACATCACAGATGCAGCAAGTGCTGCTGCAAGGGACAAGTTGGGGTTGTGGCGCTGGAGAAAGGCCCACCTGTTCTCTGCTTACCCAAGGGGCCAGGTGCACAGCCTGGAAGCTGGCAGCTGCAGCCAGGCTGTCTGTCAATCACCAATTAGCTAGGCCACTCTTGAAGTTAAGCTGGGGAGAAGGTCCTGCTTTGCAAAGCAATGATTGTAGTTGACATTTGAGTGGCTTCCACTTTTTGGCTACTGTGAATAATGCTGCTATGAACATCCGTCTACAAACTTTCATGTAAATAAGTGTTTTAATTTCTCTTGGGTATGTATACCGAGGAGTGGAATTACTGGATCAGATGGGGCCTCTGTGTTGAACTTTTTGAGGAACTGCCAAATTGTGGCAGCTTCCAGCCTCTCTTGTTCTCTTTTTAAATAACTTCATTGAGGTATAATTTACATTCCATAAAATTTACCCATTTTAAATGCACAGGTCAATGCTTTTTGGTAAATTGAGTGAGTTGTGCTACCATTGCCACAGTCAAGTTTTAGAACATTTTGCCATCTCAGTAAGATCCTTAGTGCCCTTTTATAATTATTCCTGTTCCCATTCTGAGCCCCAAGCAACCACAAATCTAATTTCTGTCTCTATGGAGTGGCCTGTTCTGGACATTTCCTATACATGGAGTCACACAGTATGTAGTCTTTTGTATCTGGCTTCTTTCACTTAGCATAACAGTTTTGCAGGTCATCCATGTCCCAGCATGTATCAATGGTGCATTCCTTTTCATTGTGAAATAATATTCCGTTGCATGGATATACCATCCTTTGTTTATCCATTCACCTGCTAAGGGACATCTGAGTTGTTTCCAGTTCTGGGGTGATATGAATCAGTCTGCTATGAACATTTCACGTACAAGTTTTCATGTGGACACAAGCTTTCATTTCTCTCGGGTAGACACGTAGAAGTGAACATTGCTGGGTCATATGGTAAATGTGTATTTAACTTCTTAAGAAACTGCCAGACTGTTCCCAATGTGTCTGCACCATTTTACAGTCCAGCAGTGTATGCAGGTTCCAATTTCTCCTCTTCCATGCCAGCACTGATTATTGTCTGTCCTTTCCATCTTCTCAAGGACAATGACTACAGGTGACATTCGTTAAAGGTATTTGCATGTGCCAGGTGTTGCGTGGGCTGCTCTCCCGGTCTTGTCTTCACAGACCTAGGAGTTGATATCCTTTCACCCTGTCAGTGGGTGAGGTGACTGAAGAGCAGGATTGAAACCTCGCTGTGTGGGCATTGGGCCCAAAGAAAGCAGAGTGGGGAGAAGGCTGGGAGAAGAAGCTGGGGTCTGAAGTCCGGAGGAGGCTGGAGAGTAAGGCTGGGAATGTTCCCTGCACAACAGCTAGGAGGGTCACACCCGGAAATCAGGTGTGACTTGGAGAGACGGCAGCACCCAGGCTAGTTTCGGAAGTCCAGAGCTGCTAAGTCCAGACCCAGCTCTGTGCCCACCGACCCCAACCCAAGACTTGGAGAGAACCACAGAGGGGTGTCCGGAAGCAGCATCCTTTTCTCCCCAGGGACAGCCTCTCATGTGGTGCCTTGTTCCGGACCCTCGGTAGTTAATCATGACAGGACTTCAGGGAGAAAGTTGCCATCCAGAGGCTGGCAGGTAGGAGGCCAGCCTGCGCCCACAGCCCTCAGTAAATCACCCTGTTCAGTTGGCGTCTCGCTGGATTGCAATTACAATCCTTCAGGCCCGACACAAAATCATTGGGCTGGTAAGAGGAGGGTACCTGAGTAATGCGTTTAACGAATATTAACCTGGTTAAGCTCTGACTCTATTGAAAATGAGAAAGTGCGGATGGGCCTAATCGATGTGTTCACAGCCCCATTTACTCCAGTGCTGGGTTTGGATTTCAGTTAAGTGGGCCGACCCGAAAACAGAGACACTCGTTTTATTAAATTACCTCTTTGATCACAGAGTTTCAGATTATGGCACAGTTAGTTGTGTGTCAGCTATGGGGGCTGGTGGATGGAGGGGTCAGGACTTTGGTGCACACATGTGCCTGCAGCCACTCACAGCTACGCACTGCCCACCCCTTGCCCACACAAGTGTGCATGTAAACCTTTCCAGAGTAAGAAGGGTTAGTGAACATTTTCCCCCTCCTCGGGGAGTTGAAAGTATGGATTTGATCAAATACTCATTTACTCTCCGCCCACCATCACTCCCACCCCCTTGGCCTCTTGGCAGATAAATGATGTTATTTGAAGGTATTCTTGAAATTTCTGATGGAGACTGTTTCTTAAGTGCTTTTAAAGCAGGCCTATACTTTGTAATACTTGTCATATTCTGGCTAGTAAACTCCTGGCCTTTAAAAGCCGGAACCTTATTCTGTTTCCTGAATAGGAGGGAATAGGTCATTAACTGTGAATTTCAAATGAAGCAGATTTACAGTATATATCACAGAAATATGTTTATGAGAGACAGTGAATACCAACGAATCTATGGAGCAGAAAAAATCGAGAACCCAGAGAAAGATCATCTGATTTGGGAGCAGGTCTTTCTTTTTCCATTTTTTATGGTTGATTTGGCCAAGTCCAGATCTCTTGTTGCCAGTTCCTGATAGAAGCGCCCTTCTGCTCTCTCTCCAATGTGGAACTCTGCTGGGGGAGGCCCCTGGAGATCTTGACTGTGCAAATGCCACTGTCCGGAGGTCATTTCTGGGGACATTTGAGCTCAAATATGGATGGGGAGTCGGGGTGGGGTGGGCTGGGGTACTGGGAGAGAGAGTAGGAAGCCCACTGAGGTCAGATCAGCTGGCTTGATGGTCAGTGTTGTGGACCAGCTTGGCTAGCTACAGTTATTTAATCAAGCTTGAATCTAGGTGTTGCTGTGAAGGCATTTTGTAGATGTGGCTAATGTCTACAATCAGTGGCCTTTAAGTAAAGGAGATTACCCTTGTGGGGGGGCCTCATCCAATCAATTGAAAGCCTTAAGAGCAAACACTGAGGTTTCCCACAGAAGAAATTCTGCCTCAAGACTGTCACATGAACTTCTGCCTGAGTTTGCAGCCTGCTGCCCTACAGATTTTGGACTTGGCAGCCCAGTTCCTTAAGATAAACCCATCACCCATCCATCTACCCATCTACCATCCATCTATCTGCGACCTGTTCATGTGCACAGCAATCCGTCCATCCATCCATCCGCCCACCCACCCACTTATCCTCCTGCTTCTGTTTCTCTGGAGAACCCTGAATGATATAGCTGGTTTCTGGCAATAATTTTTTTGGACCTTTTCCTCTCCTCATTTCTACACATCCTTCTTCATTTGCTGCCATCCTGAAGAGGCAGGAGAACCCCGTGAACATGATTTGCACAACACATGCACATGGGGGCGCTCAGGGAGCAGGGGCTAGTTCTACTTGTACGCTCGCTGCCTGGACTGACTTACATTTCTTGGGACTGACTGCTGTTGTGACAGACACTGCTGTGGCCCACCCAGCAGCCCGCAGCCACCTTCTTTTGTAAATGAACCCCAGTTTTGTTCCAGCAATAGAGTGCCCAGATCCAGGGGCTGGTCCTGGCTAGTCATGGCACTTCCACCCCCCGTGGCTGGTGATGGGTATCGAGGTATGCATCTGACCCAATTTTGTTCCAAGAGACATATGGGGGAAAACTCCTGGGGCCTTTGGGAAAATATTTTGCCCCGGTTAGAGAGGCGCATGTGGTGGATGCTCCGGGGCCCCTTTTCTTCTCTTTGATGCTTTGATTTAAAAAGAAATTGAGATACAAACATATACATACAGTGTGAAAAACAGACATGTTGATGAATTTTTGCATATATATCCATGTAACTGCTCTTCAGAGCAAAACATAGAATATTTCCAGCACCCTAGAAGGCTCGCTTATGCTCCCTTCCAGTTAATAGCTCCTATCAGGAATAACCATGATTCTGACCTGTATCGCCATAGATTAGTTTGTCTTTAATAAACAGAATCATCTGTATGCATCTTTTGTGTTTGGCTTCCCTTGCCCCACTTTTTTTTTAAAGACAAATTTTTAAAGAGCAGTTTTAGGTTCACAGCAAAATTGAAAGGATTTCTCATATATCCCCTCCCCACACATACATGGCTGCCCCATTATCAATATCCCCATGTCTGGTGGCTTCTTTTACAGAACAGCTTTATCCATGCTGTTAATTGTAGCAATACTTGGTTCTTTTATTTTTTGAATTGCTCTGGGCTTTCCATTTTATGAATGCACCACAATTTATTTATCCCCGATGGACATTTGGAGTTCCTTTTCTGTCTTGGACAGTGTTGTGGGAGGAGGTAAGGCCTGGAGCAGTGGCAGCCACATTGCTACTGTGAAGCAAGAAGAATTCAGATAAAAGTTGATGGCTGATCAGCAGAGAATGGCAGAAAGGAAGGGAAAAGGGGCATAAGTCCTCTTGGAGTCGCTAAACCAACCCTGGGACTGCCTTACTTTGAACCTAACTTAGTAAGCCAACATAAAGGTCTCCTGGCTTAAGCCACTTTTTCTCAGGTTTCTATTGTTTGCAACAGAAGACATTCTAACTTACACAGAATTCACGCTACCCTTGCAGACCTAGGTTACATAATACTTTTTCCATGGAGCCTTCCTTAAGCACTTCAGCTCAGCAGGGCCTCTCTGTCATTTTGGCCTTCTGGCACCCCTGTACCCCATCATTAATCATGTGTTCTCTTACACTACCCTGTTTTCGATCTCATTTTTCTGTTTTTCCCCTACTAGAGCATCATTAGAATTGATCCTAGGGTGCAGAGCAACAGAGTTGAGGTTTCTCAGTTCAAATTTATGGTTTGGACTCTTCATGGGCATCCAAGAATATCTACTACATCTCGTCATTTGCAATATAGCTGAAGGACAAACTGGAGCCCGTTCCGCAGGCCTGACCTGTGGGAGCTTATCAGTGAGCCAGGGAGAGCACCCCCAGGAGCCCCCACCTTTGCTGCCCTCCTTGACTCTGATCTCTACTTGCCGTGGTGCTGGCATTTCGTGCAGCTGTTCTCAAATCTCTGGGAAATCCGCCTAAGCCCAGTTCAGACTGACTTCTCCATGAAGCCTTCCTTATGTCCCCCCCAACCACACCATGCTCCCCACCTCTGAACTCCCGTGGCACTGCAGTTGCTCCTGGAGGAACTTCACTTAGTCGTGGGTCATCACTTATTCCACCCATATTTGCTAAACGTCTCCTGAAAGGTACTATTCTAAGCCTGGGGGATCCAGCAGTGAACGAAACAAGCCCAGGTCCTGCCCTCACGGAAGGTTTAGTCTAGTGGGAGAAGGACAGTAGATGGACCATGATCAGGTGATGGCCGCGCTGTCCTGAGATGATGGTCTGTAAGGGACACAGGAAGAGTGGGGACTGCGGGGAGCATTGATATTTTAAATAGGGTTTGCAGGGAAGACCTCACTGGCAAGTGATGGTCTGAGCCTGGAGGGTGATGGGGGAGTGTTCTGGGCAGAAGGAAGAGAGCAGTAAGGACAAAGCCCCTGGGTGTGCTGAGCAAGAAGGCCCTGCGGCTGACACGACGGGAGGTGGGGGCTCTGGGGATGGATGAGGGCGGGTCACGCAGAGCCTTGAATGGGGAGTATTTCAGCTTTGGCACTGAGTAACTTCGGAGGCACTGGATCCTTTGAACTAAGGTGTGACATGAGTGACATGATCTGACTTTCATTTTAAAAGAACTCTGCTGCTCTGTTGAGAATAGATTGTAAGGGATCTGAGGGGGCAGCAGGGTGTCCGGTTAGGGGACTGGTGGGGGAGGGTGGTGCCTGGGGCTGGAGCACTGGTGATGGGGGCAATCAGACATCCTTGGAAGCCGGGGTGTAGTCACAAAGCTCACAGGGCCATACACCTGCCCTCCAGTCTCAGCCCCCCACTTCATAGTTACCCTCCGCAGGCCTTAGTTCCTCATCTGTCAAGCAGGGAGAAGAGAGCCTACTTCACAGAGGTAGTGAAGATTAAATGACTTAATATGGAAAATATTTAGAACAGTGCCTGGCATGTAGCATGTCTAATATTGTTAGCCATGATGCCAAGTTGAGACCAGCAGGTTTTGCTGTATTAGGGTTCTCCAGAGAGAATTCCCATTGACGGATAGAAAAAATTTCTTATAGGAATTGGCTCATGCCAGTTATGGAGGGTGAAAATTCTCACAGTCTGCAATCTGCAAGCCAGAGACCCAGGAAAGCCAGTGACATACATTTAGTCAGCGTTTGAAAGCCTGAGAACAGGGAAGCAGTGGTATAAATCCCAGTCCGAGGGCAGGAGATAGGATGGGATGTCCCAGTTCAAACAGTGAGGCAGGAAAAAAGGGACAAATTCCTCCTTCCTCTGCCTTTTGTTCTATTCAGGCCCCCAGTGGATTGGCTGCTGCCTACCCGCATCCGGGAGGAAACACCTTCACAGACACACCCAGAAGTCATGTTTAATCGGGGCCCCCCATGGCTGGTCAAGTTGACACATGAAATGAACCATCACACTTGTTTTTAATTAAGTGGGATTAAGAAAAGCATCAAGGAGGATTCCAAAGTTTTAGTCCTATTACCTGGAAGGATAGGGTGGTCACTAACAGAAGGGAAGCCTGGGTGGGACGTGAATTTCGGGCAAGTCCGAGATGCCTGTTGTTACCCAGGTTGGGGAGGTGCCCAGGAGGGACTTGGATATTCAAATTAGTTCACAGTAGAGGTTACCTATCTACTGGACATATTATACTGCTCATTTTGATCAGTAGAATATATAATTCACTAAAAGTGGATTGCATTTCACTAGTGTAATATTGCATCTTATCAACTAAGTAGCCTCCTCTGTTAGTGAGAAAGCTCTGATTCTCCATATAGGTCTAGCATTCTCCTGCAGGCCTGGTGTCATCGGTAAGAGGGGCTTCTAACAGATTCCAATCCAAACACAGCACAAAGTTGATTCCCTGACAGTTGGGAGAAGGCCTGTGGTTTGGCAGCAAGAAATACTCTTTTAAGAGTCACAGAGAAGGATTGACCTTGTGGGGAGGGAGAAAGAGACAGGTATTCATTCTGGGGCCTCTGTCCTGTTCCTTTCTAAGGTCTGAGTCTCTGAGCCCCATCCTGACTCCTGGGGGGTCCGCGCTGTGGGAAGCCCCGTGGGTCTTACCTTCCAGCAGCCGGGTCTTGGATGCCCCGCATGACAATCTTTCTCCACTTCCTGCCCCTCCGCTTCCTCCTTCCCTCCCCCCTTCCTCCCTCCATTCCTTCCATTTCCTTATATTTCTTTTTTTCCTGGAGTCAGCCTTAAAAGAGGATAATAACCAACCAGTTTTTATCTATCATCTAGCCACCCATCTATCTCTATCCACTTATCTATTCATTTTACGAGGAATTTGGGGATAAAATACATTCACAGGACCATAGTTTTGAAGGTACCTTCATTTCATGAAGTCCAGACTCTTCCTGTTGCTGATGAAAAGTGCAGGAGTCTCAGAGGAAGTGGCTCACACGGGGGGAACACGGTGATCAGTGGGGACTGGTCTCCATTCCCGCCGCCTCTTCTATGGCTCTGATTCATTTAATCACAGCAAAGCCGGTGCCCCTGGGAGAGGGGCTGGGGATCTACTCCAGAGGGTCCTCTCTGAGGCTCGAGGCAGCCCGCTGCAACGGCGTCTGCCCAGGGGGCGCTCTGCCCCTCTGCGCCCTCAGCCCTCCTCCTGCTTCAGCGCATGCCATGCTCTTTGGCACTGGTGACTTGGCTGTGAGTAACAGCTCTCTGGTGAGTTGTTTCTAGGGTGTCACAGTAACAAGAACTATCATCTGTTGAATATTTACAACGGGCCAGGCATTGCACCTGGCACTCTTGGGAGGTCAAGGTCAGGAGGCCATCCTCTGCCCAAAGATCCCAGCTCCTAAGTGGTGTGGTTGGGAGGCCCTGCCCTGTGTCTGACTGCCGCTCCTGGGGCGGGAGCCTCCTTGTGTGTCTGTGAAGGGCGCAGGACAGGGAGTTTGAGGGTGTGGACCCCTGACCAGCTCTGTGACCTCGGCACAGCCTGATTCCATTTCCTTACCTGTTTTGAGCGTATCAGTACCGGCCGTACCTTCCTCATGTGCCATGCACTGTGGAGTATGTTGCGCATGGGAGATGATGCCACCTCGTGGTTTGGCACTCCTAATGGCATCCAGCTAGTGCTTACCAGCTACTACTAGTGTCCTGCCTGCACCTCCCTCCTCACCGCTGAGGGGTGAACTGTGCCGCAGGAGAGCTACCCTGGACCAGGGCTGGGCTGTGTGCTCTGGGCGCCAGAGGAAGCTTTCATCTCTCCTCTTTGGAGAGGAGAATCAGGCGAGGATCCTGCTCTGCTAGGCCAATGACAGTGCCCCAGACAGTTGTGTCTTTGTGAACCCTGCCCTGGGGCATCCGCCGACAGAAACCTGTTGGCTCAGAGGGGCCTCTCGGGTGAAGCAGCCTTCCAGAGAGGAGGAACAATGAACTTGTCATGTTCAGGTTACAGCAGGCCTGGGCCAGGGCTGGCACTGCATGATTTGGGAGGTAGACTCAGGAACACTGTTAGTGCTTGAGAAGGGACTGGCTTCTAGGCTGGCAGCATGGCAGCCTCTGGAATGTGTGGGAAGGGTGTTGTCTTCTGTGGCTGTATGATCAAATCCCCACCTACTTCTCTCATCCTGTGCCATCTTGTCCTTTGCTCCCAGCACTCCAACCCACACTGGCTATGCTTCATTCTGCCTTGGGGCCTTTGCACATGCAGAGTCCTTTTCTTAAGATTTTAATTTTTCAAATATTCAGAAAGCTATATTATGGCTTTGATTTGCCTTTCCCTGAGAGCATTATGGCTCTTTTATCTCTTAAATCCAGGATTCAATCAAGTATTTCACATTGCACTACTAAAATATATTTAGTTGTCCTGTCTCATTCTCCTTTAATCTATTACAATCAGCCTTTAAAAAGAAGAAAACTTTTATAACATTGACATTCTTGAACCATTCAGAACAATAATAGACTTTCCTCTGAAGACAGACTAATGTCTCCCAAAGATGTCCATGCCCTAATCTCTAAGACCTGTGAATATATTACCTTATAGGCAAACAGACACTTTGGAGATGTGATTAAAGATTTTGAGATGATGAGAGCATCCTAGATTATCTATGTGGGCCCAAGATAATCACGTAAATCTTTAAAAGTGGAGAACCTTTGCTGGCTGAGTCAGAGAGGGATGAGATGGAAGAAGGAGAGACTCAAAGTGTGGGAGGGACTTGACCTGCTATTGCTGTCTTTGTAGCTGGAGGAAGGAGAGGTGAGCCATGGAGTGGGGGAAATGGTCCTAAACTAGGAATGCTCCTGAAGTGACCTAGCAAGGAAATGGAATCTCAGTCTTACAACCACGAGGAACCAAATTCTGTGGACAACCTGAATGAGCAAGAAAATGGACCCTCCCGTAGAGCCTGCTGACACCTTGATTTTAGTGCAGTGAGACCTATACCAGATGACTGACCTACGTAACTGTAAAATAATAAATTTGTGTTGTTTTATGCCCCTAACATTGTGGTGGTTTGTACAGTAGCAATAGAAAATTAATACATCCTTAAATTTGGATTGGTTTGACTGCTTCTTCATGATTAGACTCAAGTTTATTGGTCTTTTCAAATCATTAACTTTTGGCTTTCTTGATGCTCTAAAATGTATGTTTTCTACTTTATCACTTTCCACTCTTTATGGTCTCCCTCATTCTACAGTCTTTGAAGTTACTTAAGTAGAATATTTAACTCATTCATTGTTTTCCTTCCTTCTCCATAACCACTTAAAGCTCTAAATTCCTGCCTTGGTTTTGCTACAGCTGCACCCCACACATTTTGATATGAAATATTTTCATTACCATTCAATTCTAAATATTCTCCAGTTTCCATTGTGATTTCTTTTTTGATCCATGACTCATTTAGAAATTTTAAAATTTTCAAAAATAAAAAAAAACTTGAAATCAATTTTATAAAGTTGAGTTTACAACTTATTTGCATTACGCTTTGAAAATGTGATCTGTATGATGCCAGATCTTTGAAATGTTTGTGAAAATTGATTCATGTATGCTTGAAAGCATCCTGACTGCAAAGTTCTATATATATTCATCAGGTCAAGATTTATGAATTGTGTCAGTCAAATTTTCTATATGCTTACTGATTTTTGGGAAGCTGTGTCATCTATCAGTCACCAAGAAAAGTGTGTTAAAATCTCTACTATATGGTAGGTTTGTCCTACCATATGGAACTACTCTTATAGTTCAGTCAGTTTTTCCTTAAATGATTTTAGGTTACGTTATCAGTTGCATATAGATTTCGAACTGTTGTATCTTCTTGGTGAATTAGACCTTTTATCATTATTTAGTGACCTTCTTTATTACTAATAATATCTTTTACATGAAAGTATATTTTTTCTGTTGTTAATACAACTATCTTTCTCATGTGGTTAGTATTTTCCTGGAATATCTTTTCCTATTCTTTTACTTTAAACCATTTTGGGTAGTTATGGTATATGACGGTTGTAAATGGAACTTACCTCTGTTTTAAAAAATCCTTCTTGATAACTGGGACTTCAGGTAATCAGTAACTTATTTGGTTTTTTTTTTTTTTTTAGCTTTCTATTTATTTTGCCTTTTCTGTTTTTTTTTTCTTGTATTATCTAGCCCTTTTAGGGGAATCAAATACTTTTCCCATTTTATCCTAATCATCTGTTTGAAAGTTATATACTTTATTGCTATTGTTTTAGGCATGACTCTAGAAATGTCATCCTACCCATTTAGCCAAAATTTAAAATTAATTGCCATTATCCTTTCCCCTAAGTGTAAACTAAAACTCCATCATCCTTCTTACTTCTATTGTTGTGGTGTATTTTAAATTCTTTGGTTTTTTTAACCCCACATGGTATTAATGGTTTGGTCAATCTATGTTGCTTAGATTTTCCCACATACTCACCATCTTCATTCCTGCTTCTGTGACCTCCCATCTGGTATTACTTTTCTCTTGCCTGAGGAGTCCTTCAGCATTAAAAAAAATGAGAATCTGTTTATGGCAAACTTGTTCAGTTTTTGTTTGAAAATGTCTTTATTTTAGTTTCATTTTAAAAGATATATTCTTTACATATAGATTCTAGTTGTTTTTCCAACACATCGAAGATATTATTCCACTGACTTTTGGCCTCTCTTGTTGCTGAGAAGTCAGCTGTCAGTATAATGGTCACTGACTTAAAGGCCATCTGTCTTCTCTCTTTGACTGCCTTTATAAACTGCTCTTTATCTTTGGTGTTTTACAGTTTCATTATAATGTACCCAGATGTTAGAGTTGCCAAAAAAAGAAAATACAGGATATTCAGTTAAATTTCAATTTCAGATAAACAACTGACACATTTTTAGTTGTAAGTGTGTCCCAAATATTGCATGAGACAATCTTACGCTAAAATAAAAAAAACTTCATTGTTTATCTGAAATTCAATTTAACTAAGAGTCTTATATTTTTATTTGCCACTATTGGCTGTTAATTTCTTTTTATTTACTCTGCTTTGGATTCTTAAATGTGTGGCTGTTTATTTTCATTGTTTATGGAAACTTCTCAGGGCTAATGACTGATTCAATGACTACTCTCTTCAAATATTGTCTCTGTCCAATTCTTTCTCCCTTCTGTAACCATGATCAGGTATATATGTTATAATTTTTCACACTAATCTCCATGTATTTTAATCTCTCTTTGATATTTTCCACCTTTATGACTTGCTTCATTTTTCTTCAACTGTGTCTAAATTGCTGTTATCTATTTATCTGAGTTTTAAATTTCAGTCATATTTTTCATTTCTAGAAGTTTATTTAAATCAATGAAGTCACTGTTCAAGACACCCACTCTTATATTTTCAATACCCTTTAAAAATGTCATTAAACATGTTACAATTATTTAAAATTCTGTGTCTGATAACTCCAGTGTTTGAGGTCTTTGTGGGTCTGAATCTACTACCTGTTGTTTCTGCTGACTTACTCATGATGCCCGATTTCCTTGTGTGTTTTGTGATTGTGACTGTGAGCTTATATATCACAATTTTATTTTTGGTCAGTCTTTGAGACTGTGCTGAAGGTGAGTTCCTATAGAGGGGATTCGCATTGACCTCTGCCAGGACCTTTTGGTCATTACTGGCTTGAGACCACTTTAAGCTAAATTCTTAGTATTTTTGGACTACCCAAGCAGAGTGAATTCAGGATGCAAACCTTCTTATTAGGGTTGGCTTGTAGATACAAATTCTGAGAGGATTCTTTTTCCCCCTTCCACTCATTGCCAGTGTTCAGTATAAGTAATTTGCCTGTTAGTGCCCAGGGAGTGAAGGGTAGGGTGGCTTTGTTCTGATTCGCTTTGACATCAGTGTGTAACTTTTTGGGATCTCTCAGTTTTTTGTGGGCTTTTTTTTCTCTTAGAGTCCTCACATTGGTGGGCTCTGGGTTTTGTCTCTGATCTGCAGTTTATGTTGCTTCAGAGCATAATAAATAACTCTGAGTTCCAGTGTTCACTTTTTGGTTATGAACAATCCTTACCCCTTTTTGAGAGTTAATTAATGGCAATTTTTTCTTTCTAGCTGGCATATTTGGTCTTTTTTTTGGTTGGAGGGTCTGGAAACATACGATTTCCCTTACCCTTACTAACAGTTCTTTAGTGAAAACCTGTGGAATCAGCTTCTGGATATTTTTCTCTTCTCAATATTTTATTGCTTTTGGACGTGCAGGTAGAGGATGCTGTCAGATATAATTGTCATAGCACTGAATCTTTAATTTGGGCTAGCTAGCATATTAATTCACTCCCTTACTCAACATTCATTCATCAAATTTTATTGAGCCTATGTTAAAGGCCAGGCTTTTTGTTAGGTCCTGGGGACTCGGGGTAGACAAGCAGGCTCAATCCCTGCCTGCCCTTATCAGGCTCACAGTCCAGGGACCTGGATTTATAGTAGTGTTAAGCATTTTATGTACATGATTTAATTAAATCTGCATAACAACTCTGTGGGTTATATACAATCATTTTATAGATTAGGAACAGAAGGCACAGAAAAGTTTTGCAAAATTACCCCACGTCAGATAGCTAGTAAGAGGTGAATTAAGGACTTGAACCTGGGTCTATCTGGCTACAAAGCCTTCATCCTTAACCATTATGCTCTTTGCTATGCTAAGAGAGGGCACTTTTTTCTTACCTGTGTACAGGTAGAAGTCATTATTAGTTTTCTTAGGATGAATTTGGGTGACAGGTTAGCCCAATCTTTGATTAGAGTTCAGAGTTCAGAGTTCAGAGTTCCAAGGTGCAGGAGTGCAGCAGATGAAGGTTCATTCTCTGGGCCTCTGTAGCTTTTTGTATCTCCTTATGACACTGTTGCCTGATGCGCAAGACAACCAGGAAGAAGGAATTAGTAGCATTGAGGTGGTATCATAGGGCTATGGTGCTGCTAGCACTTCTGGACAATGAACCCTGCATAGTGATGGTGGCAGAAGCCAAGTCTGCCCTTGAATGTGAGGCTAGCTGGTTCTCTGGATGGCAAAATTGGGAGACCTTGGGGGCAGGACCCTTCCCCTCACTGGGCCTAAATTTCCTCATAATAATGAGGACATTTGACCCCTCCACCTTTGACATACGGTGTACTTGTGATTCTGTGAGGTTCCCAGAGAGGGAACCTTTTCTGTGCTGTGTCCAGGAAAGAGCTGGTGGTAGAAAGTTAGGGATCAGGAGACCTATTTTTTTCCTGCCACCAACCAACATCCCAGTTTTGAGTGCAGCCAAGAAATAGTACCCTGTGTCCCAATCCTATAAATCTATCCTTTCCAAACCAGCCTGTGTAGTATCTCTTCTAAATTTGCAGCTTCCTTGATATTCCTGCTTCAAGGCTCCCAGAACGATTTACCTGAACTTCCTTGCTAACACCTGTGTCTGCTTTCTTGCTAGACTGTCAGACTTCCCGAGGGTCAGGACCTGGTCTCTTGTACTGCTGTAACTTCCCAGCATCCTGAGCAATTCCAGATGAGTTGTGAATGACAGCATCTTCTGTCCTACACAATTCTATTGAAAGATTTTAAAGATAGGTAACTTTTCTATATTATATATAATATAAAAACATTTTATAGAGCATATACACATAAAATAATTTTTCTTTGGTTTTTAAATGTTCATGGTAGACATTTCATAAATGTTAGAAGTGTAATGATGAAATGAACCACCTGTGTAGTCCTCCTGCCCCCTTCATCCCATCACCCAGAGAAAACCATTGCTAATATTTGGGTGGATTCCATTCCAGTCTTTCTTCTGCTTGTGACAATGCTGGCATTCTACTGCATATGTAGTTTGCTACTCCATGCTTATCACTCAGGGATCTGGGAAACTTTCCCCATATCCTTAAATATTCTTTGAGAACATGATTTGAATGATTTTGGGTGTTTTCAGCGTATTGAGATCTGAGGTGTGAAGAGCTGACAGGTGATGGGGACCTACCAAGAGCCTTGTGGGGTCTGGGAGGTTGGAAATAGACCATCTCCATCTCCTCTGTGGTCGCCATTCATGGAGTACCTACTCTGTGCCCGGGCACTGGCAGACCCCCTCTAGTCCTTCCAATAACTCTGAGGAAGGTTTTTATGGAGACAGAAACTCTGGGAGGCTCAGAGAGGGGAAGTGACTTGGGAGGCAGATGACTTGGGAGGCAGCCCAAGGCAGATGAAGATACCTGTTCCCAGGCCTCCCGCAGTGACTTGTAACACTGCTACCAGCCGCTGAGGGAGCTGCTGGCCACACCAGGAAGAAGGAAATAGTAACTTCTGAGGTAGTACCCTGTGGTTGGGCCACCCCAGGAGGGAGAATTGGGACCTTGAGCAGTTTGGAGCTTCAGCTTCCTGCTGGAGAGCTCCTGGGGCTTCTGCCTCCCTGCTCAGCACATCAGCTGCGAAGTTAACTGGCTCGAGATCACAAGCTCACAGCTCTCTGCTCTGAGTGGCAGAGAGCCGTCTGGGTCTGGTGGGAGCCAGGGAGGAAGTGGGAGGGAGGCTGTGAGGCTCCACGGAGGGAAATGTCTCTGATTGCTCCACTGACTTAAAAGGTCTTTAGTGATTCATTAGCATGGAGAAGAGGATAATTAATTGACTAATCATGAAGGGGGAAGGAGCCTGTTTCCCTCCAGCTACCCAGCAGCCCAGGGACACACACAACACCTTTCCTGCTGTTACTCCTTTCCAGAGACTCATTTTCTTGCTTGTGCGATAAAGGCTCCTGTATGTGCTGGTGGGGACACCATTTGTCACCCTCCAAAACTGGGCCAAGAATACTTGGTGGGGGGGT
This sequence comes from Manis javanica, assembly GCF_040802235.1. Classification (NCBI taxonomy): domain Eukaryota; kingdom Metazoa; phylum Chordata; class Mammalia; order Pholidota; family Manidae; genus Manis; species Manis javanica. The sequence goes on along the minus strand of NC_133159.1, from coordinate 18,685,720 downwards.
TTATTGTGCACAGTAACGGCTATTACATGAATCGGCATTCCTTTCCACCCACAGGCTTAAAAACTTCCTGGTTCTAATTAGAACCATTTCTAACTGTTCTGTCATGTACAGGGGGTGCTGCCCAGAGCTTGGCTGAGTTGCCAAGTGCGGAGCCAGAAAACCGGGTTCTAGTCCCGCCTTGGGCCGCTGTGGCTATTAGCTATGCCTAACTGAGAGTTGTGGTTCTCTTGGCTGGCAGTCCTTGGACCAGGAGAGAGAGGGCTGCTCCCCTCCAGGTCACCCCCTCGTGTCCTGATTCTTTCAGAGCTTCCTCGGCCTCTATGTTGGGGAGACTGGGGCATGGTACTGCAGGGGGCTGTTCCAGCCGGAATCCATAAGATGTTCAGATTGGGATATATTTACACAGGGAAACGTTAGATTTTTAGGCAAGGGGATGTTAGAAGCCATTTAATTGTGTGGTTTTCAACTCTTGGGAAGACTTCCAAAAAACCACAAGCCTGGGCCTCACCCCAGACCCATTGAATCAGTCTCCCAATTCAGGTGATTTGAAAAGGGCTGTCAGGTTTGTGTGTGTGTGTGTGTTTTAATAAAACTTTTGAGTTGCAGATTCCTATGCAGATGAAGTAATACAGAGAGATGCCCTGTACCCTTCATCCGATTTCCCCTAATGGTAACATCTTGTAAAACTGTAGTCCAGTATCACAACCAGGAAATTGACATTGGTATAGTCAAGACACAGAACATTTCCATCCTCACAAAGATCCCTCATGCTGCCCTTTTTTGGCCATACTCACTTCTCTCCTGCCCCCACACCCTTCTTAACCCCTATCAACACTAATCTATTCTCTATGTCTATAATTTTGTCATTTCAAGAATTTTACATACATGGAATCACGCAGTAGTTAACCTTTTGGGAGTGACTTGTTTTACTAGCATAATTCTCTGGAGACTGATCCAAGCTGGTGTATTTATCAATAGTTCTTTTGCATCAATAGTTGTGTATATTACTGGGTATCAGCAGTTCCTTTCTGTCACTGGTATAGACTATGGTGGGGGTATACTACAGTTTGTTTAACCCTTTGCTTATTAAAGGACATCTGGATCGTTTCCTGTTTTTGGCTATTGCAAAGAAAGCTGGTATCAACATTCATGTACCCGCTTTGTGTGTGTGTGTGAATGTAAGTTTTCATTTCTCTGGGCTAAGTGCCCAGGCATGCAACTGCTGGGTGGGTTCTATGATAATTACAGAGTCAGTTTTTAAAGAAACTGCTGGACGGTTTTCCACAGCAGCTATACTATCTTATCTTCCATTTCTCCCAGCTACGTATGGAGATGTCAGTCTTCTTTATTTTAGCCATTCTGGTAGGTGTGTAGTGCTACGCATTACAGTTTGAAGTTGCATTTCCTTAATGGTTAATGATGTTGATGATCTTTTCTCCCACTAATTTGCCATCTATATGCCTCCTTGGTAAAATCCCAGGTAGTTTTGATGGGCAGTGCTGGTTACACACCAGGCCTGTCCCATCCTACTTAGTTCTCTGCCCAAGAGAGAAGGTTTTCTCCCTCTGGGCAATCCTGCTTGTCAATAAACAGTTTCTGCCTAGGTCAGACTGGTGCTTGGGATTGTACCTTCTGCCACTGACACAAGTCCTTTTGTTGTTCACAACCTCTATAGGAACTTAGACCATGTCATGTGATGTAATGGTTGTGTCCATCTTGAGCACTCTGGCTAGTGCTGGTGTCTCTGGGCTCACAGGCCTCGTGGGACTGGGACCCAGACCTCTGAGGAGGAGGTACTGGCCGGCTAGTTCTGGAATTGCTGGAGAAACTGCACAGCGGATTCAGCTTCTGCTCCAGAAAGGGATTGCTGCTGCTGGGTGAAGAAACCTGGCTCAGGTCACCTCACAAGAGCAAAACCTATCTCCGAACTCCATCTTTAGGGATCTGTTTCCTGGATCAGCCAGCTATAGTTAAGAGACAGAAACTACATCAGTTAAACAGACAGAATTTAATATAACGAATTGTTAACTAGGGATAAAGCTGTGAACTACGTAACTGAGAGGGTCAAAATTAGAGCATTGAGGTATCCCAGAAGTACTGACCCCTAAAGCCAGGAGAACAAAAGGAAGAGAATGGAATTGTTAGAACTTAGGAACTCAGGGGGTGGCCCCGTGCCTCTGGGACCCAACTCTTAAGGAAGAGGTGCAGTAAAGTTGCTTCTGGTTGGTGTCTCTGAGTGGGGCACCGGGAAGGGACAGGAAGCAAACAGGGAGGACAGAGGCCCGCTCCTCTTCCCGCCTTGTGGTCCCCCTTGAGCCCCCGGTGCAGAGCCAATCACAGAGCCAGCGGTGAAGCCGAAGAGTGGTTTGCGGACTCCCCTCCCTGAATCACAGGGCAGCTCTAGAAGGGCAGGTGTGGAGGTAGGAGTCGTTGGCTCCACGACTGCCTGAGAGCTGGATGGCAGTCTTGGGTCTTTCCAGCCGTACGCTCTGGGCGCTTCACCTTCCTGGCGGTCAGTTGTCTTAGGGGAGAAAGGAGGAGGGTAGTGCTCACAGTGAAGAACGTTCATGGGACTTAAATGAGGAAGTGTGTGTAGAGCAGTTAGCATTGTACCTGGTACACAGAGAATTCAATAACAAAACATTGTAACTCACATCCTCATAATTGGTGTATAAATGAGTAGTCCTATGGTATTTGGAAAAGGAGCCTGTCACAGTGAAAAGGGCCATGGTTGGGAGGTCAGACACTTGAATGGAGTCTCCACATTGGTTGCTTGCTGTGTAACCTTGGACAAATCACATATCCTCTCTGGGCCTCAGCTTCTTTATTTTATTTTATTTTTATTAAAGTATCATTGATGTACAATCTTATGAACGTTTCACATGAACAACATTGGTTTCAACATTCACCCATACTGTCAAGTCCTCACCCGCCCAGGCACTGTTCATCAGTGTTTGTAAGATGCTATAGAGTCATTGCTTGTCTTCTCTGTGCTGTACTGCCTTCCCTGTGAGCCCCCTACATTATGTATGCTGATCATAATGCCCCTTAATTCCCTTCTCCCTCCCTCCCTACCCAGCCTCCCCAACCCCTTCCCGCACCGCTAGTCCCTTCTTGGATTCTGTGAGTCTGCTGCTGTTTTGTTCCTTCAATTTTGCTTTGTTGTTTTACTCACAGATGAGTGACATCATATCGTACTTGTCTTTCTCCGCCTGGCTTATTACACTGAGCATAATACCCTCTAGCTCCACCCATGTTGTTGCAAATGGTAGGATTTGTTTTCTTCTTATGGCTGAATAATATTCCATTGTGTATATGTACCACCTCTTCTTTATCCATTCATCTACTGATGGAGACTTAGCTTGCTTCCATATCTTTGGGCCTCAGCTTTAGCTGTAAAGAGAGAGGTTAGAGTCTCCACTTTCTGGAAGATCAGACATGGCCCCCACTGTCCAGTATATACAAGTCATGTTTGTACCAAACATTTGTTTGCACAGGGGTTGCAAAATAAACTTCTCAAGAGCATTTAGTGGGTGGAAACAAGACTTAGTGTGCTCAGTGTTCAAGCGGTCAGGGGAAGGAAGGCCTGCTGGGAATTCTTCTGGAGACTCTGCTGCAGAGAAGGTTCAAGATGTTGATGAAAAAAGGAAGAGAGGGAGGGTGAAAGGGGAGGAAGGAAGGAAACCCCCCTCCCAATTTGGAATCACAGCAGAGCCCACTCCTTCATTTGCTCGAGAATCAGCTGGTCTAGCCCAGTGGGTTCCTCACCTGGCTGATCATTTTATAATCATCATGGCAAGTTGTGAGAATATAAATTCCTGGGCTCCATCTCAGAGACTCAAAGTCACTAGGTCCAGGAGTGAGACATGGGAATCTGTCTCTAACAAAAGCCCCTAGGAGGTCCCCTGGAGGCTGTTTCACAGACCAGTGTTTGGGACTTTCCACTTGATTTTGTAAAAGGCATTACCCCTGTCAGTGCAGGTGATGGCTCTCCCAGGCAGAGTACCATAATCATCGTGACATTAATAAGAACAAGTGATGTTTATTAAGCACTTACTATACTCCAAGAATTGTTGTAGCATTTACACAGCCACACACACACTATTCTCACTATGTAATCATGTCTGTAGTCTTCTAGAGGAGTGTGCGCACACACACACACTCACACATGCATGCACACTCCTTCCAACAGCCGGGGCTAGCCTGGTGCTATTAAGGGTCCCATTTTAAACATGAGGCAGGTGAGCAGTTGAGAGGTTAGGTAAATGGCAGAATTTCTTGTAGCTGGGCCACAAGGTGCACACAAGGACAGGGCAAGGTCATAGCACAGGTGCCAGCAGAGGCTCTGGGGGCTCAGCAACACTAGGTCACAAGTATGGAATCAAAAAGACTGCATGGAGGAGGCAGCCTCACCTAGCTGCTGCTGTCCTCAGTCAGGAGTAGGACACCCAGCCTATAATGAGAGTCCACTTGCCACTGGCTTCCTTCCTGTCTCAGAGACTGTGTGTGTGGCAGCTGGGGCATCTTCCAACCCGGGGGACCAAGCCCCTTTGGACCAGCAGTCACTTCCTCTGGCCCTCTGTCCACAGGGAGCTCCATGTTCCCGGGCTCTGTCGGCTCTGGCTCCAGGACGGGATGAGCTAAGCATCACTCAGACCCCATCTGGGCTTGAGACCTGGGAAGAGGAAATGGCCTGACTTTTCTGCAAGCATGGTTTACAGTTACACACGAGGGGCTTTCTGAGGTGTGTTTCTGGGGGAAAGGCTGACTCCTTGCAATTGCTGGGCTCTGGGCCCAGCCAGGCTCACAGTCAAGTCAAGGCTCTGTGATCTCAGGCAAGTTACTCAGCCCCTCTGATCTTCATTTTCCCGTGCTGGAGATGGGGAGAATGATGGCAGGCCCTGGCTCACAGGGTTGTGTGCACTTAACTGAGACAGAGAGTATAAAGCCCCAGCGTGGGGCACGGCACATTAGACACATTTAATAATTGTCAGTTTTGTTACTATTTAGAGACTTTTAGGGCACATTAGATACCATTTCTTATTTTCAGCCTCAAAAATTGAAACAGTGGGTGACACTATGGGAAATTGACATTCGTTTCTTCTTTTATCCACCAAATTATTTAGGACGCATCTACCTCTCGGGACTGAGTCTGCGGCATAGAGCTGCGACGAGGTGGCCACAGTCCAGCAGGCCGGGAGCCTCCAGCCTACCGGGGGCAGCGGTGACATGCCCTGGGCTGTGGGTCAGGGCCCAGGGAGCATCTCAGGCACAGGGCGGCAGGAGCCTGTGCCTCTCAGGGGACGGGGTGGTAAGTGGCTTCCAGGACCAAGCACAGGCTTCCAGGAAGGGCAGGAGTTGGTGTTCCAGGCAGAGGGACCTGTGGTGGCAAAGGCCAAAGGGAAGTGCAGTCCATCCCAAGAACTGAGAGCTCAGAAGAGGGAGGTGAGGCTGGAGGGACCAGCAGAAGTAGGACTGGGAGGCGGCTTCATACTATGCCGGGTGGGGAAACCGGCCGCTGGCTGAGCAGCTGTTTACGTGGGCTTCCACAGCTTCTTCTTCCCCATCAGCCCCTTGCAGGGAAACAAGCCCCTGCATGCATCCCGGCTTCCTTTGTGTGTGCTTAGGTAATTCTTGGTCTCCGCTTCTATTTTCTCTGGATGGAGCTGCTGTTCCAGTTACCCTTGGCACCCTCCTCCCGGCCCATCCCCAACTATTTAATTTAAAACCATTTATCTAAATTAGCATCTGTCGGGAGGGTTTTGGTGTGGTTTTGCTTGGAAGGGCTGGACTGCATTGGGCGACATCTTGGATTTGCTTACAGCTCTGAGACTCCACCATGGGGTTCCCACATTTATTTTGGCCCTAGAATGTTCTGAGGTGGAGATCGGAGACCAGGAATTTGCCAGCCTCTGCCATCGCTGGGGCCGACTATTTCTGGCAGCAGGGCCAGGTCCTCTGCCTCTGTCGTCAGCCATTTCTCCATCCAGGAAGGGGTCAGCCCTGGGTACCCACCAGCTTAGGGGGCATTGAGGGAGCAGTACATTTGTGGCATCTTTGGTGTTTCATGTTCCAGCTCCCTTTCCCAGATGCCGAGGATCCTCTCCTTGTATGCACTGCCCCCTCCTTTTCCCCCTAATGTTCTTTTACATTTGTGTTTCTTGACATAGCTTCTCAGCATCGAGGAGGAGACAAGGCAGGGTGAGCAGGGCTCTGCCTCTTCACCTGGGTCCTTTGTGCGGTCTTCTTCTATCCTATTTGATCTTCTCTGAGCCTTTGGTGGGCACCTTTGTTTCCAGATTCTCTCTAAAGGCTGCACTCTGCAGGGTGGTTTAGTAAAAAGGGCCAGAATGTAGAATCAGAGAGAGGTTTGCTTACGGGACCCCTCATGTATCTGTGTGTCTCCTGGGAAACCAGTTTTCCCTCTCTGAGCCTCGGTTTCCTCATATATAAAATGGAAAATAATAATAATGCCTAACATTCATTGTACTCACTCTTTGCCAGACACTGGGACGTCTTTGCATATTGATCTCAGAACATCCTTACAGTAGACCTGCTGGCATTATCATTCCCATTACATAGGCCCAGAAACTGAGGCTTCGAGATTATATGACTAGTCCAAGGTCATCGAGTGGCAAAGTCAGGACTTAACCCAAGGTCTGTGTGGTACCAAAGCCCACACGATGTTCTGCGCTAAGGTTGTGAGGATGAGAGGGTCACAAATGACTGGCGCCTCTATGTAGTTAAAGGTCAGTGGAAGGGATTTGAAAGAAGCAGCTCGGAGCAGCGGCGCTGGCTCTGCAGTACTTGCGCCCGACGGTAGAGTGCAGTGTGGAGCGATATTACCTGGAGTATGAATGAGAGCGGAAGAAGGAAGCAAGGAAGTCAGACAGGTTGCGTGCTGCATGCTGGTGGGTTTGCTGCCTTGACATCATTTGTGATGTTGTAGCAGAGGTATTCTTTGCTAGCTAATGCAAGGGTTGGACTTATTCCATTTCGGGGTTAGACTGATGGCTGTTGGTGAAAACACTTTCTGGGAACCAGATACTTGGATTCGTTCTTCTTTTTTGGGTCTCAGGAAGCGGGAGGTAAGGGGTAACCAGTCACTGGAAAAGCAATGTGGCTGGTATCCCACTACACCCCAGGCTGTGGAGACCCTGCCCTTGGGTCAGGAAGGCAAGCACATGTGACTTGGAGACACCAGCGAGAAGGTCTATTGAGTAAGAAGGACCGCTGAGACTGAGTCATTTATCTGACCACAATTCTCCTCAGGAGCACAGTGGCTCTTTCTTCAGACTGGCCCATGCATGGAGCCTCACCCAGGCCGCACTCCCTGGGGGAGGGAGGAGCCACGTGGAACCGCCCTGAATGTGTCTGTTAGGCAGGAGATTCTTGCCCAGGAGAAAAGAAGGCCTTGGCACTAACTTGCTTACTCAGAGAGAACAAGAAGCCATCCTTCCAGGGAGGTGAAGGATGGGGACAAGAGAGGGGACTCTGGGCTCTGTGACCTTGGTTGGGGCCCAGTCCCCTCATGTCTAAAGAGGGGATGATGGGTCCTGTTCCCTGAGCTCCCTTTCTCCACCAGGATCTCCCAAGGGACCTGTGCAGGTCCTTGATGGAGAACCTGGCCTGAGTTTGCTTTTGAGAAGATCTGTTCTGGGCCTCCACTATATCCAGCGCACTTTATAAAACCAAATTGGGGGGCTCTGGATCCCCAAAGCACCAATAATGTGCAAAGGTCAGGGAGAGAGAGAAGCAGCAAGGAGCCAGGCACCTTGTCTGGGGCCCAAACCTGAGAATCAGGGCTGCAGGAGATCCACATGGGGCTGGAGGCCTCGGCAAAGGCTTTTGGAAAAGAGATGAGACTTGAACTAGGTCAGGAAAGAGGGGGAGCCATGAAAATCCTGCCAAACACATTCCTTTAAAAATGTTCAAAGCAAATATAACCTCGTGTATGCCCTCAATCAAGGGCATAAAAATATCCCCAGTGAAAAGGAGGGGTCTGGAAGCACTCACTGGATCAGACAGGAGCCCTGAGACTCTGGGGCTGGTGGCTGTGGGTTCTGTTTGCCAACACCCCAGAGAAAGAAAGGGAATTGGCCACCAGTGCTGACCCTTGAAGCAGTTTGCCAGTGAGATTTGGGAGTGCTGGATGGGCATCAGATCCAAAGAACCACAGAAGGATCCCCAGGGCCCATACCAGGCCACTCTAGGGAGTGACCAGAATCACTCTGGGGAGCTTTACATAATGGGATCCCTCTGCAGACCTGAATGATCAGAGGGTAGGGGCGTGGGGGGACCTGGCATCTGCAGCCAGGTGATTTTTGATTCAGGCTCTGGACAGTATTTGGGCATCCCTCTTCTGGGTCATTTACCCTGTGAAATATTTGGCCTGGGCCTTGTACATTTCCCCAGCAGCCTCCCTGTCTGGTGTGATCCTCTGATTTGGGCCTATGGCTGTGATGTGCTAGGAAACCTGGGAAGCCCCTCTCCCCACATGTGTGTGGAGTCCTTAGTACTGCATCTCACTAGTTCTGGTGCACAGGGAAGCAGTACCCCGTGGACCCTCTCCAAGCTCTTCTCTGAAGCAGGAATGATTTGGCTTCCATTGCCATTCTTTGTCCCATGAGGACAGACTAGGACATGGATAAATGCAATTGGGAAAGCAGTTTTTCTCAGATCGGGATCACATAAGACAATTCCTTGGCATTCAGATTATTATAATGAGTTGGGTTCTACTTCAAAGGGAGCTAATTTAATAATAGGAAGAGCTGGGGCTCTCAGGGGTCCTAATTAGATTCCTTCCCACACACCCTTGCATTTTTTTCCTGAAGAGCAGCCAGGGCCTCTAGAGGAGCCATATTTGGGTCCCGCACGAAGACTGTTGGAAGCCAGGCCTGGCTGGGGAAGGCCGTCCACCCGACTCAAGCCCGACAGCCCAGATCCTGCTCCCGGCAGAGAGGGGCCTGGCCATCATGAGAGTCAGCAGGCTTTATGGGCAGGAGGGGTAAGGGAAGGGCTTGGGGTGGCAGAGGCCTCCTGTTCCAGCTTGGTGAGATGGAGGCATAGGTGGGTTAGGATAGTGAGAGTGGAACCAAACCACCTGTGGTTGAATCCCAGCCCTTCTGTTCCCAGCTTTGTGTCCCTGAATATGCGTCTGTTTCCTCATCTGTGAAATAGGGCCAATGGTAGAACCCACTCCATAAGGCAGTTGGGAACATTGAATGTGCCAGGACACACACAGGGGCTGGGAGAGTACCGGCACAGAGTGCTATCATTGCGACTCTCTAAAGAAAGGAAATCAGAAGGTGGACAGGCTTCCCCAGGTCAGGACTGACTTGTTTTTGCATGAACCCATTGGGCCCAGAAGCCTCCTTGTAGGAAATACCCAGGAGAGGGTCTGTCTCTGCTGTGGTGATAAGATCAAAGAGACCACAGTTCAAGTCCTGACTTTGCCACTTACTAGCTATGTGACCTTGGACAACTTGCTTTACCCCTCTGAGCTTCAGTATCTTCATCTATAATGGAATGAGAGCAATAATAAACTCAAACAAAAGAGATGTGACCCTAAGGGAAGATGTGTGTTAGAGTAGCTAGCATGGCCAGGCTCATAGTGGGGACTTAATAAATGTTAGTACCCAAGCCATCCATTCTATAAAGCAAATACTTTCACATATTACATTTCTCGAATTTAGATGCATCTTATGATGGATAGCATCTTATAGTTGCTGTTGCCTGAGCAAACAGCCAAAGCTTCTGTGGCAAGACTTGCAGAATGGAAGCACGTGGCTTCATAGAAAAGTGGGAGGGGGGAAATTGGAACAAAATGGCTGTCGGGGGGGCTTGAGGGTATAACAATCCTACTTGTTTAGCAACATTGCCCATGAAGGATGAACGCAAGCTAGTGCTACCTAATGGCACAGCCAGCTAGGAGCCCAGCATCATGGGTTCACTTAGAAAATGCTACATCACCAGTGCTTCTGAAGGCAAGGGGACAATACTACGTGGGAAAACATGAGCTCTAGTGATCCCAGGTTGAAAGGAACTCAGAAGAGGTGGGCTCTGAATGTGCAGAAGTTTTAGGGGTACCAAAACCAATTTATGTTCTTTATTTTTTCATTGTAAATATGCACAGAATGACATATGATTGAAATCTACATCTCAATTGAAAAAGCCTTTTCTCCAAGCATGAGATCAATATCCCAAGTGATAAGGAAGCAGTGAGTCATAGTTTATTCGTTCTTAGTGTTACGTAAATTCATGATGCATTCAATGACAGATGTTGTCTCAGACCTGATGGATTTTGATCCTATTTCCCATCTTCTCACATAGATTTTACTCTGAGCACCTCCAGAGCCTGGTACTACACTACTTTATTTCACGTTTTCCTCCCCACAAGCCCATGAAGGAGGGATTTTTTCCCACTTTGCAGATGAACTGAGACTCAGAGAAGGGACACGACTCACTTAAGGTCACAGACCCAGAACATGGCCCCCCATTTGAATATATTGAACACGTCTGTCCATGTTACAGGTGGAGTCAAAGAGGCCTGGCTTTCTTTGAGAAGCTGCCCATCTGCTTTGTTCAACAGCACCACCAGGAATCCCTCTTGGCCTGGGTGAGACCATTTGGATGCAGGGTCAAGGGCAGCACCACCAAGACCCTCAAGTCTTGAGTCATCATTTATCGGGTGATGATACTTACTCCGTGGCTAGGAAGCAGGTGGGCAGTGGAAGCAGCACTGAAACAGGTGCCAAGAGATAAGGGTGCTAATCCCAGTGACACCATCTACTGGCTGTGTGGCTGTGGGCAAGTCACTCACTCTCTCTGGGCCTCTATTTGCTCATCTGTAAAGTGAGTGCATCACAATGGGAGGCAGGTGGGATCTATTCCAACTGTAACACTAAATGTGTCTTTTATGCAGGCCTTGGGGGAGAGGGTGGGGCTAGAAGAACTTGACCACAGATTTAGTCCATCTAGGATCAGACAGGATCACTGACACCTGTGCTGGACATGGGGGATGCCCAGCGGTCCCTTTCAAAATTGGGGTCAATACAGATGGATGGAGAACAAAGGTGCACATCTACTCTGGCAAGCTGGGGTGCTGGGGACCCAGAGCCTCCTAAGGGTCTACTCCTGCCTTGAGGGGTATTAGGCCCACTGGCGATATTTGTACAGAAAAAGTCATTCTGTGGGCAGCCTAGGCCCTGGAAAGCTTTTGATCAAGCAGCACTTAAGCTGCATCATTTTGTACTTCACCTTGTGCCAATCCTGTGCAGGAGGCAGTGTGTTAGGGCTGGAAGGGCCTCTGAGGTCTCCCGTCTGCTTTCCCTGGTTTGCAGAGGAGGAAGCATTTGTGTGACTCCTGCGAGTGGGTCTTGCCTCACCTCCCAGGTACACTGTAGTCTTGGGGAGAAGAAGGGACCCACGTGCTTGCCTTGGAGCCCTCACTGGGCTGCGCAAGGTGGTCCTGGCTGCTACAGGGGGCCTGACGTGCCTGAGTCAGCTCCAACCACTTAACACACAGGGTTGGTCGGAGGCCTCCTGTGTGCCAGGCACTGCGTTAGGTGCAGAAACATTTTCTCTCTCCTCAGTAATAGCTTGGTTACTTGAGGGCTACGTAAGCCAGGCACCCTGCCAAGCCCTCAACAGGCATCATTTCATGTGGTGCAAATGCAGCACATATGGAAGATGGGCTAAGATGACAGCTTCTGCCCTCAGAGGACATGGTTCAAATCTTGGCTTGGCTTCTTTCTTGCAACCTTGTGAAGCCACTTAGCCTGCTTATGCCTCAGTTACTCCACTTTGCAGCTGGAGATGACTGTAGTGTCTTAGGCTGTTACAAGGAGTGAATAATGCATATGATGCTTTTGACACAGTATCTGGCATACTTAGCAAGTATTTAACCACCACCACTAATTGTCTGCCTGGCAATCTGAAAAATTAGGCATTCCATCTCCATTGGGGATGAGGAACCAGAGGGCTGGAGAGGTCAAGTGACCTCGTCTGAGGTCACACAGAGTAGGTGACTTGGCCAGGATTTAAAACCAGGACTGCCTGATACCCATCCTGTTCCCTTCACTCAGTGCTCTGCTGCTTCCGCAGTGACCAGAACTGCTGTCCTCCTTATGTGACAACTTCTGGGGAAGGGCCTGGAGGGTGATGTCCCCAGAGAGCCCAGCCAGAGTGTGTGACAGTGTTGCCAAGTGGCTAAGGGTATGAGATCTGCAGTCAGCTTGCCAGACCGACACTCTGTGGCTGTGTGACTTTGGGCAAGTGACTTAACCTCTCTGGGCCTGTTTCCTTATTGATAAAATGAGGCTGATGATGATGATAATAATGAGGATTAAATGTATTAAGAAATGTATAGTGCTTGACACTGGGCCTCTCTGTGTGTCCAGAACTCAGAGTTGGAGCTCCCCGGGTGGAGCGTGCTGTTGTGTTTATGGTTATTATTATCACCCTGTGGTGGCCATCCATCCAAAGGGACCCTCCTGGTAGACTTAGAGCCAATAAGTGGCCTAGCAGCAAGTTCAGGAGCATGAGGACTTTCAGACAGTGGCATAGCTATTGTCCCTTTCTCTGGCCAGGGCAGGGGTCCAGTAGGGCTGGCCGGTGGCCCCACTGAGAGGGTGAAGTTGGAGTTTCATCAGTAGGGGAGGTTGGATCCTGGCACCTGCACACCTGGAAGCAGGGAGCCAGGCTCCCAGTGCCCATCTAGGCTCATTGCATTAAAGGATTCCGTATCACCGCCTCCATCTTCAGATGCCCCGACCCTCCCCGAGCCCTGACCACAAGCCGTGAGGCTCTGGGCTGCAGCCTTGCGGCACTCCAGTGACTGGTGTGTGGTCCCTGGGGAGGAAGAGGTGGTGGATCTCCAAGCTGGGACAGAACCCAGAGTGGCTGGAGCAGACCAGCACCTCATGTGCTCAGCACCTGAAGACATCAGGCGGCCAAGGGGGAGCATTTTGAGGCTCTCTGCCTGATTTCGTTGAGGTTGGGGGATGAGAACATGTCTTTGGCCTCTTTAATTCTCCTCCCTTATGTTTTTACACATAAAGAAAATTTAGACCATTCAGGTTAGCAAAAAGAAGAAAATAAAAGACCTCCATAAATTTACAATATGGGGATGATGTCTGCTAATTTTGGGGGCATATTCCCCTTGTGTTTCCTGTGGGCAGGTACATGTATAGTCTTTTTTAAAAACCCTGGGAAATAGAACCATGCTCCATATGAATGCTTAGAACAGTACCTGGCACATAGTTAATGCTTAATAAATGTTAACTGTTATTATTATTTCCATTTAGAGCATGATTTTCTCTCTTAGAATCTCAGTTCCATGGGAATTGTGCGTATGCCTCACTCATCTCTGTAATCTAGTGCTTAGCACACAGCAGGTGCTTAATAAATGCTTTGGGAATAAATGGATGAATAAACATTTCTTCATTTGATTAGATTTCATCTGTAATATTCAATGTCAGCTTAATAATGCATTGCTGAATTTGTTTCTAAATTTGTGACTGGTGCTTGTTTTAAAAAATCACTCCCAACCTCCTAACTCCACCTCAGTCAACCTCCTATCCCAGACTTGTTCCCACCTGCCAGAGATGGGGGAGGTTGGGTTCCCTGGAGCCTGGGGACCCAGCATCCCTTCAGAGGCCAACATGTGGGCTGCCAGTGCCCTCCTTGGCTCACAGAAACCACCAATCATTGACTTAAACTGTCTAGGTAGTGTGCAGACGAGTAAAACCCCAACTCCTGCATTTTTGATGAAGTTGACATTATACAAACGCTCAGGGCTTACTTGGTCAGACCCGGCAGTGAGGGCCTGAATCAATAATGGAACACTGGGAGGAATGAAGCACTAACAGGATGTTCTGCAAGGCAAGCAGCTTGGGGGGTCAAGTCAGGTGACCCAGCATGGCCCGTGGCCAGTGGTCCCTTTTCCCTTGGCTGCCAGGAAGGGCAATGGCTGGGCACGTGGATTACATCCTCAGTTCCTATGAGTCTGGTAGGGAGTGCAACTTCCTGGGAAAACCGCTAGGCTAGAAGCCCAGGAACATGGAAATAGCATGCCCTGTGTGGCCTCAGGCAGGTTATTTTTTGCCCTTCTGCTTGAATTGAGAAAACAGATCCTTGGCAAGGGTACCAAGTCCTTCCCAGCCGTGGGATTCAATGCATTCAGCATGCACTTGGGGATACGTATGGTCCAATATAAAGTTTGTTAAGAGCACAGATGAGCAGGACTCAGGAAATCCATCACTTGGATGAGTCCTAGTTCTCTTTCAAGCTGGAGAGAGAGCAATCTTCTTGCATCTACTCTGAGGCTTTGGCTTTGGGGTCATGGAGAAAAGCCTTTCTCTGGCTTCTGCTCCATCCAAAGGATGTTTGAGGATGATACTCTGTAGTGAAGGGGTCCCCATGCCCCAGATTTCACCTTTTACCCCTGGTCACATCTCTGGCCCTGGCCATAAGACCCCTAACTTTGGGACAGGAACTTGCCTCCTCCCAAAAGAGGGAGAGGCTGGGAAAGGGAGGAGACTGGCACCAAACGGGGAGGAGTGAACTGTGGGCGCAGCCCCCAGGTTTACTCTAAGACATCCTATTTGTGCCTGCTCATTTGCTTCCTAGAACTTGAGTACTCGAGGCCTGGTCTGTGGGCCAGCGGCACTGGTGAGACAGGGACCATGGGCCTAGACAGAGCAGGGTGAGGGTCTCTGGAAAAAACAAAGCAAGATAATCCACTGTGGTATTTCCATTGGCCTGCTGGGGGGCCCAGCTTGCTTTTCTGACTTTACCCAGGGACTGCTTTTCTTCCTCCAGCCCTAATCAAGTGATTTACCATCTGGGTAGTTTAACAAGCAAGCCCAAAACAAGTAGGAACTATTCCATCTTGAAAATAAGATTGCATTTTAAAACCCAATTTGTTAAAAAATAACTTTCTTAACATACTCTTTAACAAATGGACAATAACAGCCCACCCTGGGGGCAAAGCAGGCAGTCTTGAGTGATATGCTACCAGACCAGGAAGCTGCTATCCTGAGAGGAAACCAGAGTAGTAAATTTCCTATAAATAACCAGGAAGACTAATTAGAAACTTAATGTCTCTTCAAAGATAAACATTTTGGGACCACTTAGCAGGTGTACATCCCTAGCTCTTTGTCTCTCAACAGCCTATAAGTCCCCTAGACAACGCATCACCCCGGGGCTCTCTTGTCCCCTCTTGGCATGTGCCAGGAGCTCTATCCTCTCTTTTTATCTCTAAATAAAAACCTCTCACTTGCTCTCCAACCTTGAGTGTTTGCGAAGTTCATTCTTTGACTCTGTGAACAAGAACCCCAGCATCACTGGCAGTGCCTGAGATTGCCAGCATCTTGGCCCCCCACCTTCCGAAGCAGGTCTGCCTGGTAACACTCAAGCTGGACACGTGCAGCTGCAGAGGGCCTGTCCTGTCCATGCAGAAGTAGCGCTGATGCTCGGAGGGGGTCTGGCTAAGCATGTCACTGCCCTGCTCCTGGGAGTGCTGCTGGCTTCCCAGCTATGGCTTTGTTTCTTGGAAGTGGGGGAGGCAGAAGTGCACTTGGGAAATGCCTTTCTCTAGGGTGGTTTATCTATGCTTATTTTTTAAGCCAGATTGAGTCACAGGACACTTCTGTCTATTGGTTTAAAGGTATTTCAAAGGACTTCCCCACTCTACTCTTTCTGTTGTGGGAGTAAAAACAATAAATTCAACAAATGTTCACTCAGCATCTGTGTCTGTGATGGGCCAGGCACTGGGCTCAGGACTTGGGAAGGGGATCCCAGGCCTGAATGTGATGCAGTCAGGAAGCCCCTGGGGGTGCAAACCAGAGCCAGGTCAGTCCCCAGAAATGGCCTCTGATGATAGGAAGGGCCTCCTCAGACACTGGTTTACTTCTTTTATCCACTTCATAGTGGATCCCAATCATAGCAGAACTGCCTGGGGAACCAGTTCAAAATGTGTTTGCCTGAGTCCCCCTCAGAGTATCTGACTCAGTAAGGCTGAAAAGGAAAAAGCTTCCCGTGTAATTCTGATTCTCAGTTTGGGCCTGCCAAGAGCCACTGCTTTGTAATATAATCCATTATTTCTAGTCCTTCAGAAGCTGACATGAACTTGTCTGCAATGATCAAAGGATTAAGTCATTTCCTGGGGTGGAGCCTGCTAGCTGTGCACCAAAATTCATTCTCTTCTTCCTGGACTTGTAGCTGGACCACAAGTCCCAGTCTCCTTTGGAGTGAGAGTGCTCATGTAACTAAGTTCTTGCTAATAGAATGGGATACATATCTCTTTGGGGCTAATCCTGGAGAAAGTGACTGCATCATCTCTATGAGCTCTACCCATTCCAGCCAGCTGGTACCTCAACCACACAGATGACAAGTTCTCAAAGGATGGCAGAGCCACAAGATGGAAGGAACCTGGGTCCCTGAATTACCATATGGAGCCGGTATACCTGCCAACTGTCAACATTACCTCAGATATGAATGAGAGAAGGAAAAAAGCTTTTATTGTTCTTTTTTTAAATATGAGATTTATTTTATTGTATTTATTTTTGTTTTTTCTGTTTTTTTATTTCTTTTACTAAAGTGTCATGATATACACTCTTATAAAGGTTTCACATGTTACTACAGTCACACATATTATCAAGTTCCCCCCACACCCCATTGCAGTCACTGTCCATCAGTGTAGTAAGATGCCACAGAGTCACCACTTGTCTTCTCTGTGCTACAGTGTCTTCCCTGTTACACCATGTGTGCCAATCATAATGCATTTCAATCCCCTTCTCCCTACCCCTCCCCTTTGGTAACCGCTAGTCCCTTCTTGGAGTTTCTGAGTCTGCTGCTGTTTTGTTCCTTCAGTTTTGCTTCATTGCTATACTCTGCAAATGAGGGAAATTGTTTGGTACTTGTCTTTCTCTGCCTGGCTTATTTCACTGAGTATAATCCCCTCTAGCTCCATCCATGTTGTTGGAAATGGTAGAATTTGTTTTCTTCTTATGGCTGAATAATATTCCATTGTGTATATGTACCACATCTTCTTTATCCATTCATCTACTGATGGACACTTAGGTTGCTTCCATATCTTGGCTATTGTAAATAGTGCTGCAATAAACATAAAGGTGCATATGTCTTTTTGAATCTGGGATCTTGCTTCCTTTAGGTAAATTCCTAGGAGTGGAATTCCTGGGTCAAATGGTATTTCTATTTTTATTTTTTGAGGAACCTCCCTATTGCTTTCCACAATGGTTGATCTAGCTTACATTCCCACCAGCAGTGTAGGAGGGTTCCCCTTCTCTGCATCCTCGCCAGCATTTGTTTTCCTTGTCTTTTGGATGGTGGCCATCCTAACTGTTGTGAGGTGATATCTCATTGTGGTTTTAATTTGCATTTCCCTTATAATTAGCAATGTGGATCATCTTTTCATGTACCTGTTGGTCATCTGAATTTCTTCTTTGGAGAAGTGTCTGTTAATATCCTCTGCCCATATTTTAATAGGGTTATTTGCTTTTTGGGTGTTGAGGCATCTGAGTTCTGTATATATTTTGGATGTTAACACCTTGTTGGATATGTCATTTGCAAATATATTCTCCCATGCTGTAGGATGCCTTTTGTTTTACTGATGGTGTCTTTTGCTGTACAGAAGCTTTTTAGTTTGATGTAGTCCCATTTGTTCATTTTTGCTTTTGTTTCCCTTGCTGAGGAGATGTGTGTTCAGAAAAAAGTTGCTCATGTTTATATGAAAGAGATTTTTGCCTATGTTTTCTTCTAAGACTTTTATGGTTTCATGACTTACATTCAGGTCTTTGATCCATTTTGAGTTTACTTTTGTGTACGGGGTTAGATAATAATCCAGTTTCATTCTCTTGCATGTAGCTGTCCAGTTTTGCCAACACCAACTGTTGAAGAAGCTGTCATTTCCCCATTGTATATCCATGGCTCCTTTATCATACATTAATTGACCATATATGCTTGGGTTTATATCTGGGCTCTCTGTTATGTTCCATTGACCTATATGGGTCTGTTCTTCCTCCAGTACCAAATTGTCTTGATTACTGTGACTTTGTAGTAGAGCTTGAAGTTGGGGAGCATAATCCCTCCAGTTTTATTCTTCCTTCTCTGGATTGCCTTCACTATTTGGGGTCTTCTGTGGTTTCATATGAATTTTAGAACTATTTGTTCTAGTTTGTTGAAGAATGCTGTTGGTATTTTGATAGGGATTGCATTGAATCTGTAGATTGCTTTAGGCAGGATGGCCATTTTGACAATATTAATTCTTCCTATCCATGAGCACCGGATGTATTTCCATTTACTGGTGTCTTCCTTAATTTCTCTCAGGAGTGTCTTCTAGTTTTCAGAGTATAGGACTTTCACCTCCTTGGTTAGGTTTATTCCTAGGTATTTTATTCTTTTTGATACAATTGTGGATGGAATTGTTTTCCTGATTTCTCTTTCTGCTAGTTCATCATTAGTATATAGGAATGCAACAGAGTTCTGTGTATTGATTTTGCATCCTGCAACTTTTCTGAATTCAGTTATTAGTTCTAGTAGTTTTGGGTGGATTCTTTAGGGTTTTTTAGGTACAATATCATGTCATCTGCAAACAGTGACAATTTAACTTCTTCCTTACCAATCCGGATGCTTTTTATTTCTTTGTGTTGTCTGATTGCTGTGGCTAGGACCTCCAAAACTATGTTGACTGAAAGTAGGGAGAGTGGGCATCCTTGTATTATTCCCAATCTTAAAGGAAAAGCTTTCAGCTTTTTGCTGTTAAGTGTGCTGCTGCTATTTTGGTCTTAAAGTATCTGGGGGTTTACTTGTGTTACAGCAGCTTATCTAACCCTAATGAATACAGCCCTTTCTGCCCACTTGTTTTTCCCCAGCACATTTTTACCTTGATGTTCAGAATTCAAGATCTAGACTTATACCACTGCACTAATGTTTTATTTGGGAGTAGAAAAGGCTTTTGTTTAGTAGAGCCTAACCCTGAGTGCATAATCAGGATCCTTTGTACCTGATTCTGATTTAATTTCTTTTTTGAGCAGTTATATTTATAAGGCTTGATGTTCCATAGCTTTTCTTATTCCTTATAGATCTTCCAAAGAATGAAGAGAAATTGTACTTACTATTTTAAATAGAAAAATATTGCTCTATTGTGTAATTACCCTGTGAGTCCATTGGCCACCTATATTAATCTAAGATATATTTTGGTATTTTGGTGATCTTATTTTTCCCATCTCTTGAAAAATTGGCTATTTTCTCTTCCTAGAAATTATTTCATCATTACTCATCAACTGTTCTCAACGATGCTAAAAAGACTAAAATAATTAGAAGATGGAATGATGATGGAATTATCTGGAAGGATAATGTAATAGCGACATAAATCATCACTGCTGTATCATCTACAGTTTTCTTACTGTGTTGCTATTGTCGGCAGAATAATGGCCTCCCAAAGATGTCTACCTCCTAATCCCTGAAACCCGTGATTATGTTACCTGATACAGCAAAAGAGACTTTGAAGATGTGATTAAGGACCTTGAGATGGGAAATTATCCTGGATTACCTCTGGCAAAACATAATCACAAGGTCCCTTAATGAGTCAGAGAAGGAGATGTGACTATGACAGCAGAGAACCAGGGTGATACAGCATGAAAAAGAGTTGACCAGCTACTGCTGGCTTTGAAGAAGGAGGAATGGGGCCATGAGCCAAGGAATGTGGGCAGCCTGGAAAAGACAAGGAAGTAATTCTCCCTTAGTGGTTCCAGAAGGAACACGGCTTGCCGACAGCTTGATATTAGCCCAGTGAGACCCACTTCAGACTTCCTTTAAAACTGTAAGGCAATGTATTTGTATTGTTTTAAGTCACCAAATTTGTGGAGATTTTTTACAGCAGCAATAAGAATTTAATACAGTTGCCCCAAATACTACATTGTCAGAAGATATAAAGAGAAGACAGGAGACACCATCTTATAGTCTAACTTAAACTTTTGAGGTACCAGAATTTTTCTCTTTCACCCATACTGACAAAGAGAAGAAAACTGACAGAGGAAAATGTTTCAAAAATAATTAGATGATTCAGAAGATAAATGCAGAGAGACAGATAGCATGACTCAACACGAGTTAATGATGCTGGTAAAATTGGTCACATAAGTGAAATCTCAGATTGCGAGTGTTCAGATGACAATGTCCTACATGATTTTTCTCAAACAAGAATCAGTGAGTAAACAATGTATTTCTGAGGGAAAGAGGAATCATGGCATTCTCATCTAGTTAGTCACTCAGTAGGGAGGAAAAGAACCTGGACTATTCTGTTTTACTAAAAGGATTGTCATTGTATTCTTTCATTTTTTAAGATACTGACATCTGCTTGATATAGTTCATAAGTGCACAAATGCAGAGGCAGGTATCAATTAAAAGTGAGTGGAAGGAAGTACCTGGTGTAGAAATTTTAAAAATCATTGAATTGCTCATTCTGATTGTTGCTTATAAACCCGAAAACACAACTCTCTTGCAATTATGGGGCCAAGAAAATGACTGTCCTCTTTTCAACAAAATTATGAACCATCAATTGTTTCAAACATTTCTTCGAGTATTGCATTTTGAATTTACAAGTGCAAGAAGGGAAATCAGAAGTGATGAGAAGCTAGAACCTAGTAGAGATGTATTTTGAATCTGAAATCAGTATTTACAAGATGCAAGTGTCCCTGGTTCATACATGATATGACAGTTGATGACAATTGATGAGACATTGGTTGTATTCAGAGGAAGTTGCCTATTGTGGGTACCTTCAAAATCCGGAAAATGCAAAGTAAAAATTTAGGTTTGCCATGCTTAATATATTGTTAGAACATCTAATGAGGGTGTTCTTAACTCTCCCTTTATACTTATTTCTGTAAATGTTTCAAACCCATTGCAGAGCCCTCTATTAGCTGCCTTCAGCTGAAAATCCAGTCATGTAGGGCTCAGTCTTTCAGATGACACAGAAAGCCAGCAGCAGAAACAAACTAGGCCTTCCATCTCTCATTCTCTACTCCTTTATTTACTTCATTCACTCATTCACTCATTCCTTCAGCAAAGATTTGTTTGGCTGTTACCAGTATGCCTGATGTAGAACAATGGTTCTCAAAGTTTGGTCCATGGGCCTCTGGTGGGGTCTCTGAGAAGCCAAAGATATTTTAATAACAACACTAGGATGTTATTTTTCACTGTGGTGACATCTGTACTGATGGTGCAAAACAAACAGTGGGTAAAATTGCTGCTGTCCTAACATGAATCCAGGCAGTGGTACCCAAGGTCCTAGGGCCATCGTTGTCTTCATTTCCATGCACTCACTGTAAAAGCATGCAAAACAAAATCAGTTTTATTAAATCTTGATCCTTGAGTACACGTGTCTTTAGTATTCTGTGAGAGGAAATGGGAAGCACAGAAGGCTGCGTACAGAAGTCTGATGGTTGTCCTGAGAACCAACACTGGTGTGATTCTTTGAGTGACAGGCTGAACTAGCTGCTTCTTTCATGGATCACCGTATTTACTGGAAAGAACGACTGGAAAACTTTGGTTATGCAGACTTGGGGTATCTGGTAGATATTTTCTTGAATATGAACCAAATGAGCCCATACTCTCAGGAAAACAACTGACAGCATTTGATCTTATCAAATGATAAGATTTGAGCTTCCAAGTGACAATTAGAATTTTGGAAAACTTGTATCTGCTGGTGAAAGCTTGACAGCTTCTCAATGCGGGAAGAGTTTTCTGATGATATCTGTGATGGTATTAACAAATGTGATTTTGGGTATCATGTAATGAAATATGTCAACATTTGGGGGATCTGCATAATTCAATGAACCACTTGTATCAAAATGGCTGGTGCATGACGTATTAATTTCTTCGGGTTGCCTTAAATGGTACCGTAAACTGGCACTTTGGCTTAAACAACATTTATTCTCTTACAGTTCTAGAGGCTCAAAGTCCAACATCAAGGTGTTGGCAGGCTGGTTCTTTTCAAGGGCTCTGAGGAAGAATCTGCTTCATGCTTTTCTCCTAGTTTCCCATGGTTTGCTGACAATCTTTGGCATTCTCTGGCTTGTAGACACATCACCCGACATCTGCCTTCATCTTCATATGGCATCTCCCTGTATGTGTCTGACTCCAAACTTCCCCTTTTTATAAGGACACCAGCCATTTTGGATTAAGGCTCACCCTACTCCTATCTGATCTCATCCTAATTAATAACATCTGCAACAACCCTATTTCCAAATAAAGCCACATTCTGAAGTACTGGGGGTTAAGTCTTCAACATATGAATTTGTGGTGGATACAATTCAATCCACAACACATGTGATGGATACAATTCAATCCAATGGGCAAAAGATTCATTCAAAGTTCAAGACAAACCAATGGATTTTAAAAATAACTGAATATAAAAAATTCAAGGATATGGTTTAAGATTCCACATTGTAATAACCTTTAAGAAATTGCCATTGCTGAGTTTTGGTGTAATAACAAAGAATATGCATGGTTATCTAAAAAGGCAATTTATTAAAACACTATCCTTTTCCAGATACATATTGTGTGAGGCCAGATTTCCTTCATACATTTCCACAAAAGCAATATATTGGAAGAGATTGAATACAGAAACACATATAGAAATACAGTTGTGTTCTATTAAGCCCTGACATTAAAGAAATTTACAAAACAAAGCAGTGCATTCTTTTCACTAACATTTTTGTTTTGTAAAAATATGGTTATTTAAGAAATTATGCTGACATGGAATAAGTTTATCATAATTATTTACAATGGATTAGTATTTTAAATTATTTGTTGTATTTCTAATATGATAAATACTCACAAGATCTCTCAATCTTGGCACTATTGACATTTTGGACTAATAGCTCTTTGTCATGGGGTCTGTCCTGCACACTGTAGGATGTTAGAAGCATCCTTGGCATTTATCCACTCATGCCAGTGTCACATCCCTCCTCCCCCAACAAGTTGTGACAACCAACAAATTCTCCAAACATAGTCACATGGCTACCAGTTATATCTGATCTCTAGATATAACTAGTATAAACAAAAGCCAACAATTTTTAAGAGTGGAAAGGGGTTCCAATATAGAAAAGTTTGAGCACCATTGATGTAGGGCATACCTGGTGAATAAATCATTCATGGCATCTGCCCTCACAGAGCTCATTATAGTGTAACGGAGGAGACAAACACGAACCAAACAGCAGTAAAACTGCAACCTTGGCCAGAGGTTGTGAAGATGACACATGTGATGCCATGAGGCCTGTTCCTCTCTACCGGCCCCCGTGTCCACTGTCTCACCCTGGTTCCTGAATGTGGGTCTGCTCAGCCCCTGGCAGTGGCTGGTCTAGGTGAAAGTCACTTGGTATAAACTGGACGTGAACCACAGATTTGGAGATGGAATATATCACCTTGTAAATTAATTCTTTCACTCTATAAATGAGAAACTGAGACAGAGAGGGAGCATGATGCATAGAAAGCTGGGGGTCACATGTCCTTAAAAGCACCTTCTTGTGGATGTCCGAAGGTCTGGACTACCACAGACGTGGGGGCAGGGAGGCTGGGCCTGCCTTACATGTCAGTGCCATGATTTGAGGATGTATTCATTCTTCATTCACTTACTCACTAAATGTTTATTTGAACACCGACTATGAATACTGGTGAATGAGAGGGACAAAGTCCTGGCCTTCGTGTGTGTGTTTGTGCATGTGTGTTTACTTGGTGTGGTGTTTTGATGAAAGTAAATAGTTGGCACAGAAATATATAATCAAGTTCATCCCAGATAGGATAAAGTGCTGTGAGGTGTACAGCCAGGGTAACAGGGTGTGGAGCAAGAGACTTCGGCTGTCTGAGAAGACCTCTCTTTCTAAAGGCTGGATGAGGAGAGCTGGAATTGAAATGATGAGGTAGCAGCCATACAAAGTGCCAAATGCTAGAGTTCTCCAGGCAGAGAGAAAGGCACATGCCAAGGCCCTGAGGCAGGAAAGACCTTGAAGTGCTCAAGGAATAGAAAAAAAAAATGCCAGTGGGCCTGGGGTGGAGGGAGGTCACGCAAAGCAGCATGTGCTGAGGTCAGAGAGTCTCTCTAAGGTGAGTAGCTTAGAAGCTTGGGGTCCAGGTGTCTTTGTAACATGGGAAGCCACTGGAGGGGTTTAAGCATGGTTTGATTTATATTTTAAAAATACATTTTAAAAGCCAACACTCTGGCCACTGGGAAGAAAATGGATTGGTGGGGGGTGTGGTAAGAGGAGCAGGGGAAACAGGCCATTTGGGAAGATGAGAAACAGGCCAAGTGAGAGGCTACATTGGATTGGACAAGGGCAGAGGGCATGGGGACAGAGAGAAGATAGATGTGACTTCCGTATTTGACGTAAAGTCAGCAGGAGTTGTTTGTGGATGGCTTGGGTGTGGAGGGGATGAAGGAAAGAACAGAATTAAAGATGGCTCCAAATTCTTGATTTGAGCTACGGGAAGGTTGGGGATGAAATGGAGTGTTAAGGGGAGGAGCAGATTTGGGTGGGGAAAATGAAAACTTATTTGTTGAACATCTTAAGTTTGAGATGCCTTTTATACATCCAAATGGAGTTGACCAGGAAACAACTGGACGTAAGAGTCTGAAACTCAGAGGCAAGATCAAGACCAAAGACATCATTTGGGAGTCATCAGCATATAGATAGTGTTGAAAGCTACCCATTTAGAGGAGACTACCTAGCAGAGACTGTTCAAAGGAGAGAGCCTGGGTGTGCGCTGGCCCGTCAGCTGCCCATGGCTGTTCCAACATGCCACAGACTGGGTGACTTAAACAAAAGAAATAATTGTCTCACAGTTCTGGAAGTTAGAAGTCCAAGATGAAGGTGTTAGAGGGATCAGTTCCCTTTGAGGGATGTGAGGAAGAATGTTCACGCCTCTCTCCTAGTTCCTGGTGCTTTGCAGATCTTTGGCATTCCTTGGCTTATAGATGCATCTTTCCAGTCTCCACCTTCACCTGGCATTTTCCCTGTGTGTGCCTCTTTCTCTGTCTCTAAGTTCCCCTTATTATAAAGATACCCGTCATATTGGATTAGGGCCCACCCTAATGACCTCATCTCAACTGGACCATCTGCAAAGGCCCCATTTCCGTATAAGGCCACACTCACAAGTACTGAGGGTTAAGGCTTCAACATCTTTTGGGGTGTGCAATTCAACCCATAACCCCTGGGGTCTCTGGAGTTCTGACAGAGGAGGAGGAGGAGGGGCTGCCTGTGGGTCAGGATGACATCCAGGGAAGTCTGGTGTCACGGGTGCCACCGAAAGGAAGTCTCTGGGATTGGGAGGTCAACTGTGTTGAGTATAGCTGAGAGTTGGGGTAATGTGAGAAAAGCGTTTTGGGTTAATCCCCAGTGACTGAAATTTTATCTTGCTGTGTTTAAAATATTTTTGGCTGCAAACAATAGAAACTGTCTTTTTTTAAGGGGAAAAAAACCCATTGGTACTTTTATGGGTACTGAAGTAACTGATAGATTCAAAAGAAGAGTGAGCTTGGGAGGGAAGAGACCAAGATATCTCAGCACTAACAGGCCATTTGGTGACCTGCTTGCAGGTTCCAGCAAAGAATATTCACTCAGTAATATTTATTGAGAACCTGTTGCGGCCTGGCACTATTGCAGGCATTGGGATGCAAGGGGAGAACTAGACAGTGTCTGCGCCTGGGAGCTTACAACCCGGCATCTTAGCCCCAGAGACCCCCTGTTGCTAGGCTTCTTCCAAATTTCAGGTGCCCAGGGCAGAGAATCTGTACACCCCTTGGGTTAGGTGTGCACTCCTGAAAAGAGCAGCTTTGGCTGGGGTGAGGCCGGGGCAGGGCTGTGCAGTTCAGGTGAGGCTCTGAGAAACACTGCTCTGAGCGGATAGCCCCGGGCAGGGGTGAGATGCCATCTTCAAAGTGTTTCTAAGGTAATTCAATTCTTTATAGCTTAAGATCCCTCTTGGGGGTGCTGGATATGTGGGATAACAGACTTAAGCCAACTTTCTTAGTGGAGAAGGAGGAATGAGATGCTCTTTGAGGTTTGGACATGATGTTGGACTACGGTAAGTGGAATGCATCTGTCAGAACTTCCTTGGCTTACTAGTAACTAAGGGATCAGAAGACTCAGAGGAGCGGTAATGTTATCATGGGTGTAGTATTTAAAACCTGAGAGCCCACCAGCTGACTGTGTTCCCCAAGAGGGTCCAGAAGACACTCCCTAACTAAGGCAGTAAGACCTGCCCTGGTGATGGTTGCCCCAGTGTCAGTGAGACGCCCCATAGCCGCTGTCTCCATGGACTGGAGTTGATCATGGGAGATGCTGCCATGGAAGTGGGCTCCCTGGTATCACTGGGGATGGTGCTCTGATTCTTCCCCAAGAGAACCGGTGGTCATTGGCTAGGCTAACTCTGTACTTATGAAACAGACATTTTGAGTACTGTTTGATAACGGGGCTAATCTGACCCTGATACCAGGGACCTGAAATGCTGTTACTGGTCCTTCAGTTAGGGGGTTTATGGAAGCCAAGTGACAAATGAAGTTTGGGCCCAAGGATGTTTCACATTAGTGTTTGCAGACCTGCTCTGAAAGTTATTTCCTAGGTCCCTGGGTATCTACTTGGGAACAAGGTACTTGGCAGCTGGAAGGACACTCACATTGTTTCCCTGACCTGTAGAGTAAAAGCCATTACAGTAAGAGATGTCAAATAGAAGCCCCTGAAGTTCTCTCCTACTGTCACTCCTGGCCAAGATGGTAATTCAGAAGCAATAGTGTGTTTTGGGAGGAATTGCAGAGATTGGTGCCACTAACAAAGATTTACAGGGTGCATAGGTGGTGATCTGCGTCATATCCCTATTCAATTCACCGATCTGGCTTGAATGGGTTATAGGGTACCATAAACTAACAAAGGGGGAATTCCAATCCCAGCTTCTATGCTGGATATGTTATGTTTCCAAGAGCAGATCTGTACCCTCTGGACTTGGTATGTGCCTATTAACCTGGTAAATGCATTTTTCTTGGCTGCTATCAGGAGAGATCAGAGATCAAAAGCCACTTGCTTTCAGGTGGCAGGGGCAGCAGTACACATACTGTCTTGTACCAGGGCTCTGTTAGCTCTCCTGCTTTCTGATGGGATACAGTCCACAGGGCTCTTGATTGTCTTAATATCCTGCAGAACATTTCATTGGTCAACTATATCGATGATATCATGCTAATGAACTTGGTGAGCAAGGAGTAGATACCAAGATACCTTAAAAAGACACATATGTGTCACAGAGTGGGAGGTAAACCCCACGAAGATTCAAGGACCTGCCATATTGTTGAAGTTTGGAGGGATATAGTGGTCTGGGAAATGCTAGTACATCTCACAAGTAAAGGACAAATTATTGTACCTTATACACCTTACCACTAAGAAATAGACATAATTCCTGGTGGCATCCTTTAGGGGCAGCATTTACCACACTGGCTAAGAGTACTCTGACGTATTTTTTAGGTGACTTAGGAGGCTTCCAGTTTTGAATGGGTCCAGGGCAAGGGAAGGCTCTGCAGTGGGTCCAGGCTGAGGTGCAAGCAGGACCTGCTTATCCATTAGGCCTAGGACCCACAATACTTTCTGGGGTCCAGAAAAATATTTAGGTTTATTTAAAAATCAAAAGAAAATAATGAATATAAAAGTAATGAATCCAGCCTAGATTATATCTATCTTCATACCAATGGAATGATAAAATAAAATTTTACATTCTTTTATGAAAGAAAGGGCCCACAAGCAAAAATGCCTAGCACCCGAGTACACATGGTGCTGATCTAGCAGCTTCTCTGCCCCTTACACCGTATGATCTGACTGACTGGATGGTGTCAGGCATGCCCATAGTACAGCTGTGCACTGTCAGAGGTGCCAAATCAAAATGCTTGTTTTAATGCTTCAAGTTATACGATGGAAATCATTTATCTGGGGTCTGGTCCAGGAGGCACAGGTAAAGCACATGAACAGATAACAAGGCAGAAGCCCACGTAATTACCTTTCTCAAACTGACGCCCTTCCTCCGCTCCTCAGTGTGGCCTCAGGGGGTGTTATTTAGGACCAAATGAAGAAAGAGCTTGGCCTGGTTCCCAGGTGAGCTGAAGCAATCAGTGGTACTGGCCAAACATGGGCAGCTGCCCCCATGCTCAGTGGTGCCTCTAAAAGACAGCGGGGAGGGGAAATACTCCAGATGCCCAGAGCTGTGAGAAAAACACTCTGTGGTCCGTGTTGCATGGAAAGAAAAGGGACCTGAGATATGGGAAAACATGACCTCCTGGGCGGGGCTAATGGCTTGGTTCTGCTTGCTGGGGAGACCAGCCCCAAACTAGGGCTCCTTTCTTCCAGGCCCTCAGTGAATCCTTACGCCTATCTCTTCAGGTGAGTAGTTTTGTTATCCCCATTTTACAGATAAGGAAACTGAGGTACAGAGGAGTTTGGTGACTTGCTCAAGGTCTTATTCGGACTTGGCAGTCCAACTTTAGATAGATTTTTCATAGCAGAATAGAATCAATAATGACACATTGAAGTCAGGACATCTGGGTTTGAAGCCCAGCAATGACGCTGATATCCTGTGGACCTCTGGACGTACCTCATCCGTACCCTAGGCCTCCATTTCCTCTTCTCAGAGTGCTTGGACTCTGCAATCGATAATGCCTTCTCCGGCTCTAAGTTGCTCAATTCTTCTGGGCCTTCCAGGGGTTCAGTGCGGGCTAACTGCAGGGGGACGCAAATGTGAATAAGCCATAGATTCCTAGGAACACTCTGGCTCCTCTGTAAGCTGTATCCATAAAGGCTGCATTCTTCACCTACCTGAGCAATTATGAGTTTGGAAGTTTTGAAATAATGATTTCAGCATGTGCTTTGTATAAACAAAGGTTGGGGCTGGGTAGATGAGGGGACTGTGGGCTTGCCTCGTTTGTGCAGCTAAAAATAGAAACGTGAAAGTCCTATAATGATGAGGCAGAAATTTTAAACGAATTTCTTGGAAAATTTTCTCCCCATGCCATGCTGCCCAGGTATTTCCCCCTTTTTGCCTCATGCAGATGGAGCAAAGGAAATTGGGGTGAGGAGCGGGTATCATAACACACACTTCCTTCCTGGTACTGAGGAGGAGGGGCCAGAGAGACCCAACTGGGAACAAAACGTCTGTTCAGGAGCCTGATTCAGGCTGACATGGGCCTTTGAGCTCCCTGAGTGGCATTTACAGCCACAGATATGGAAAAGAAAATAAATCTTCTAGGCCCAGCATCTTGCTTTAATTAATAACATAATCAAGTTCTGGCCTTGAGGAATGGAAGGATTTCAACACTCAAGGCCCCTCTGGCAGCAGGCAAGAAGTGGACCTTCGTGCCAGGCAGCCCCCAAAGTAGTGGGCCAGCCAGGCAGGACTTGAGAAGTGATGCGCAGATTTTAGAAGGCAGGTTAGAGGGAGAGAAATGGTAGGTGCCGAGGAAGGCATAGGGATGAGCGTGATGGAGTGGTTGCCCGGAGCTCTGGGCTCCTCTGGGTGCTGAGCCAGGCTGGGGCCGGCACCTGATTCCTACTGCTCCCTCCCCAGGGAGGGGGGCCACTTTGGGCAGCCTCCCTGGCTAACATGCTTGGCTTTCTCTGCGGGCTCCAGTGAAGAAATAAGCATAGGAAGTGGTCCAATCATGATCTGCCCCAGTCTACCTTCGTCTCATCTCTCCCTTCCTACACTCCATGCTCCAGCCACATCAGCCAACATGTAGGTTCCTTGGTGGCCTGGGTTCGCACAGCTGTCCCCACCACCTGGAGGGGTCACTCCCCCTCCCCGATGCTGAAGGCCTCCCCAGCTCTCACTGGGCTGGCGCAAAAACTGCCTCCTCTAGGAAGCCTTCCTTCAGCATCTCAGCCCGAGGCAATTCTCCCACACTGGAGCACCTGCAGCACTTTATCTCCCTGCTTTCTCATTTCTGGGATTCTTTTTAATTTTGTGATTGAGTAGCTCATACATTGAAAACACTTACAGATACTTGCTTTACTCCTGGAAGGCAATTCTGCCCATATCTTATTGCTTCCCTAGGTTCCTCAAAGGCAGGAGCTGGCTGTAGTCACAGTGATATTTACAACAGTATTTCCTGGTTGCTGAATGTGTACTCTGTGACTAGGCACATAGTATTTTACGTGAAATCTTTCATTTAATCCTCCCAAAGCCTTGTGGGATTGTGCTATTATCCTCCACATTTTATAGATGAAGGAAGTGAGGCAAACAGAAGTTAGACTAATTGTCCAAAGTCATCAGACTGTGAGTGGTGAAGCCAGAGCTTGAACTCAGGCAGTCTGATAGCAGGGTCCCAGCTCATAACTAGTAGTTTAAATAACATAAAATGTGTGGAAGTGCCTGGCGTGGTGCCTGGCCTAAAGCCACAGATTTCAAATGTTGCTTGAATGTGAAGTCCCACAGGGCCCAATACTGGACTCTGACTTGTTTCTCTCCAATGTTTGTGAGTTGAATCAATGAAAAAAAAACGGCTGGCAGAATGAGCTCTTGGTAAGTTTGGGAGATTTTCTGGTTATCTACTCCTGTATAATAAACCACTCTGAAACCCAGTGGCTTAAAACGACTGTTTATTATCTCTCACAGTTCTGCGGGTTTGATGGGGCTCAGCTGAGTGGTTCCGGCTTGCGTCTCTTCTGGGGCTGCGGTCAGATGACAACTGATGCTGGAGGGATCTAAGGGCTCCACTTGGCTGGGTGTCCGAAATGGCCTCTTCACTCACAGGTCTGGCACCTTAGCAGGACGGCTACAACATCTGGAGGCTGGTCAGGCATCTCTCTTGCCACATGGCATCTCCATGTGGTTAGTGAGCTTTCTTATAGTGTGGTGGAATCAAGCGAGCTGGACTTCTTATGCGGTGTCTGGCTTCATCCAGGGCAAGCTTTCCAACAGGCCCAGGCTGCAGCTGTGGAAGTCACATGACCTAGCCTTGGCAGCCACATGCCATCATTTTGGTGCATTGACTATGGGAGATGTGGCTCATGGTCCAGGTGCAGGGCGTCTGTAGAGACTAATTATCATGGGGGTAAGTACTGAATTATGAAGGTCCCACGGGCTTCAGTCACTCTGGTGCAACTGTGGATCAGAGTCTACACAGGAGCCGAGGGCTAAGAGCTGATGAAAGTTAACTTCTAGATGAGAAGAGCTAACAGTTCTTTGACCCACAATGTCTCAGGCTTCCTCACGCTGTTCCAGAAATGGAGTTTGCCTACATTTGGGCCCCAGAAATTTTGCTTCCTGGTTCAAATGGACAAGTCTTTACTGAGTATCTATTATGTGCCCTACTCTGTAATAATAATTTCTAATACTTTTGAATGCTTGTACCTGACATTCTAAGTGCTTGCACATTAGTGTTGGATGTAATTCTCATAACAATCCTGTGTGGTATGTACTTTCATTATCCCCATTTTACAGCTGAGAAAAATGAGTCACAGAGAGGTTAAGCAACTTGCCTAAGTTCTTATAATTACAGGTTAAGTCAGGATTTGAATTCAGATATTTCTGACTCCAGTACCCCTGCCCTTAAGCTCTATACCATCCATGCCTGGCTCTGTGATGAAGACCTGAGCCACAGGCATCGCTCCAGCCTTCAAAGGAACTGAGTCTAGTAGAGAAAAGAAGACTTGAAATGCTTTGTTAAATTTTGTTAAAACCTTTGTTTAGGAAGCAGTTCTGTTAGTTTTTCACTGATCAGTGGAAAGGTATCTGCTTCTCCCTAATAATGGGAGGATGTAAATTTCATTTCACAAGAATTTCTCCTGAATTATCTATCAGAACCAGGAGAAATGTTTGACGTGGAAATATCATAACTGAAAAACCTTTACTGATTGGGCAAAAGTGGGCCATGAGTTGTGTCAGTCAGCATTTGCTGTGTAACAAGCAAGCCACACTAAAATGTAAGAGCTTAAAAACAGACATGTGTTTGCTCAGGATCCTATGGTTTGTAAATTTGAGCAACTTGGTCTGTTCTTCCACCGAGCCTGTCTGAGCTCACCCCTGTGCCACAGTCAGCTGACAGGCAGTAGTCTTGCTCACTTGTCTGGTACGTGCTTGGCTGTTGGCTGGGGTGACAGAGGTAACTGAGCTATGTCGCCTCCTCATCCAGCAGGCTACATAGGACTTGTTGACATGGATGTGGTCACAGGGCTCCCAAGAGTGACAAGAGAAGGCAATCCCTAATACCCTTTGCTTATATCACATTTGCATTGACCAAAGAAAGTCACACCACCAAGTCCAAATTTAAAAAGTAGAATAGGATCAACCTTTATGTGGAAGGAATGGCCAAATGTTGAGAAGGGACATAAATAAAGAAATCTGTGGCTATTTTGTAAGCCATCACATTGGTTTTCCTGAAGTCAAAAGGTATCTATAGGCAGGCAGAATAATGGAATCCCTAAAGATGTCCTTGTTCTAGTCCCAAATCTATGAATATGTTACCTTATGGGGCAAAAGGAATTTTGCAAATTAATTAAATGAATTACAATTGAGTTAAGTACCAGTTAAAGCTGCCACGTTCAGTAATAATTAAGAAGAAATTCATTATTGATAATTTAATCAATTTATCAAAAATAAATTATTAAACTATAATAAATTAAACTATTAATTTGACTATCTTTAGGTGGGGAGATTACCCTGAATTATCCTGGTGGATCCAATGTAATGCCACTGGTTGTTGTAAGTGAAAGATGGAGGCAAGAAAGTTGTATCAGAGGAGACGTGGTGACAGAAGCAGAGGTTGAATGATGTGATTGCTGGCTTTGAAGATGGAAAAGGACCATGAATCAAGGAATGTGGGCAGCTCTAGAAGCTGGAAAAGTCAAGGACTGGGTTTTCCCCTCAAAACCTCCAGTTGGAGTGCAGCCCTGCCCACAGTGAGACTTAGCCCACTGAGACTTCTGACCCTCAGAACTCTAAGGTAATACATTTGTATCATTTAAGCCACTCAATTTGTGGTGATTTGTTACAGCATCAATAGGAAACTAATACAGCACCTGGCAGCCATACGACCATTTTCTCAGGACCACTAATATCTATTTTGTGGTAAGTTAAAAGCAGGCAATCATCCTTTTCTTAGAGAAAACAAAGAGGAGGGCTTTAAAATACC
Source organism: Manis javanica (assembly GCF_040802235.1). NCBI lineage: Eukaryota > Metazoa > Chordata > Mammalia > Pholidota > Manidae > Manis > Manis javanica. Next base: position 18,652,539 of record NC_133159.1, on the reverse strand, counting down.
CACTCCTTAAAGTCTGCAAATCCTAGAACACAAGCCCACCCTGGGAGCACTTTCTTCTTAATACCCATTCCAGGAAAGTTGGAAGAAGTGTTTTGACACATCTGCAGGTAAAAACCAGGGTTAGAATATGCAGAGTTGAGTGAGTGTCTTGAGAATGTATTATATTATGTTTGTGAGTTGCTTTTCTTAAAGATCTTGATTTTTTTAGTACTCATTTAACTCTTACTATTAATTTAATAATTTTAACAACAATTTTTTCAAAAGAATAATGGAGTATAAAAGGCTCAGACCATCACCAAGTTTCCATCACTCACCTGCTGGAAGCACATCTTAATTGCCAGCAGAGTCCCTGACAGGAAATACGAAGCGTCCCCCTCAATAATGCAGAATCAATAGTGACAGCCACGTCACACTCAATAAGCAGAGAACCAAGTGAGGTGGCCCATAGTCCTGAATGAGGGTGCGTGGAGGTACCTCCTCACCAGGGGGAATACCCTGGAGATTTATCGTGGTGGAAATCACGAGTGAGCTGTGGGGGTGGCCCCTCCAGTGGGAATGCGTACCGGGCTGTCCCCGTCGGTGTGACTTCTGACTAAGCACCCGAATTTCTCTAGTTAAGACATCAGCCAGCAGATCAGAAGCACAAGATGCATATCCTTCAGCCGTGAGCCAACGGAGGACCAGAGAGTCGTAACCGCATCAGGCTCTCTGAGCTGGAAGCAATTTCAAAGGGCAAAAGACCAACCCCTGGTCATCCAGATGAGGAACCCAGACCACAGAGAGAAATGACTTGTCACTTGTCACATCAGCCAGTAAGCTGGTGGCAGGACAGGCATGAGAACTCTTATTTCTTAATTTTGGGGCCAGTCTCTAGGCTGCTCCTTGAGGATGAAAGTGGAGAAGGGAAGGGAGAAAAATAACAGATACACGTGGAGGAGGAAAAAAGGGATTAAGGAGGAAAAGGAAGAGGCAGGGGGGAGAGGGAACAATCAAAGTGAGGGGGCCAGAGTTCTCCAGACCCGCGGGTCCCAGATGCTGTCTGACGACCAGCCACACAGTGTCATCCGGCAAGATAAAAGAAAATAAAGTATTTCCTAAAATAGAAGGTGAGGGAAAAATAAGGGCAAGTTTAAAAAGAATGGGAAGTAGTGTTATAAAAAAATAAATAGTGGGTACCAATACTGACCCCATATTTTTGTTGTGCAGACTGAGGGAGATTAAAGATGTAGATGTGCCTACTTGTGCACTGCAAATCCCTGTGAAAACACCAGCTGTGTGACCTCAGGCAGGTCACCTCTCCTCTCTGCGTCGAACACAAGGCGCAACCACATTGTCTGAGCAAGAACTGAAACTGCTGAGGCCGTCGAGGAAGAACACAGGATGTTTCTGCTCAGATAGTCCTTCAGTCCCTCTGCCCCATCACGTTCACCTACCAGAGCTAATGCAGGGGAGCATTGATCCAGAACGTGTGGGCAACAAATCCCTTTTGCCTTAATTGCCCAGATGCAGCTGAGCGTGCAGGAGCCGGGGGCATTCCACTCCTGCCCTGTCCACTGTGTCCTGCCTGCTGGGCCAGGCCAAGGCCCCCAACGTCACACGATGGCACCTTGTGCCCGGTGCTCAGCACCCTTGGGCCACAGGACCAGGCTGGGCAGGCAAACTCCATTTCTAGCTCATCAGCAACTCATTTTCAGAAGTCACCCCTTGGGGAGCTTGTTAAAAGGCCGTTGGTATTCCCACGAGGGGGGCTCAATTTGCCTTTATGAATGAACCGCTCCAGAGAAATCAATGAACATGTCATTCAGGTCAAGTAAACACATGTGTTTTCTCTATGGGGCCCAGTGCAGGGGTGGCTGAGCCTCCCTGTGGGCCTCAGCGGTCCCGAGAAGCTGCTCTGTCTGGGCCAAACCCTGGCTTCAGTCAGCACCCTGGGCTCTGGTTGCCACCCAGTTCCTGTGTGCTCCACCCCCACCTCTGTGTGGGGGGCCTGTTCCCAGAGACAGAGGAGTAGAAGTAGCATCTTTGGTATTTTATGGTTGGGAAAGATCCTGCAGAAAAATCTTTCTCGGTTTTTGCATTCCACCTTCCCTCTTCCTCATTCATTGACTCAGGGGACATTTATTAAGCACCTAGTATGTGCCAGTCCTGTATATTCTAGGGGCAGGAACTCAGTGACTCATAAGACATGGGCCTTGACTGGGTCAAAGGACTCACATTCTGTGTAGTGGTTCCTTCTGCCCTAGAATCACTGCAGCGTTTTAAACACACAAATCCCCACACCATGTGTCATGTTTCACGTAAAACTGTGTTACTCTGATCAAATTTACATTTGCATCAAAGTGTACTTCGAGGTTCGTGTAGCAACCATGATGTTGACAGTTTTCCCTACGCTGACATCCCACGGAGAATTTGAAACCAAAGATTGAGCTCATTTTAGGAAAGTGAACTGGCAGGCTCTGTGGAGAGAAGGTTCCCACTTACCAGAAGTCCAGGTTCCCCCCAAGGGAAGTGTGCCCCACTGGCATCTGAGGCACTCACTGGTTCCTCACAGCCACTGGCAAGGGAGCTCCTTCTCCCTTGTGTCATCGGAAGGCTTCTCACCATCAGCCATACCCAGTGTACCCAGAATATGCCGTGGTGAACGTTTAACCAGGAAACTATTTTTCCCAGTCCTTGAAGCCTTGTGGGCACACACTTAGAATTCTAGAGGGGAATTATTGACTGCACAAATCAGTTTTTAAAAAATCCTCCTTCACTATAAATATAGTTTTAAAGCTAAGAAATGTACTCACCATTTTTTTCCTCAAGACATATCAAAACTTAAAAGCAACTAATTCTGTACAACCAGATGTTTTGTGATAAATGATTTTAGCAGGGATTTATTACATCAATAGGGGGTGACACAATATGAGAGTCAGAGAGGGAATCTTGTTGCTCTTGGAGTCCCTGGTTCTTAATGTTCTGAGACAATATTTCAGCTTAGTTTCACAAGACACCCATGTGCATTAATCTTAAAAATTGCTCTGTTTGGCTAAGGAAGTTTAAATTTTATCCCGGTGACCACTTGCAACCAAAAAGAGCCCTGAACAGCATAGACCTGAAAGGATTCCAGAGCATTCTTTCAACCTAAGTTGGGCTGCTTTTGGCTGCAAACAACCAAGCTATAACTTAAACCAGAGAGGGTAGTCTTGCCTAGAAGTCCCCTCAGCCAACTTCCTCTCAGGTCCCACCAGCCAGAATTGGGTCACAAGATCACCTCTAGCTGCAAGGGAGGCTAGGAAAGTGACCAGCTAGCATGTTGAGCCTCTAAGGTAGAAGCAGGTTTACTGATTAGAAAAGTAGGGGGATAGCTACGGACGGATGAGCAGCGGTGCCTGCCACTCGCTCCCTTTCACTTCCTAATAGAGGCCGCAAGGGGAGAGGAAGATATTTACTGGACATATGGCAGTCTTCACGAGGAATCCATTTATTTCAGGAAAATATTCTGTACAACAACATGGTTAAACACGCGTGCCTGGGGCTGCGTCTTTGAAACTGCACACGCGCTCTCTCTGCTATGAAGCAGGTCATTGTTTTTGAACTGCTAACTCAGAGGTTTGGTTTCTGCTCTTTCCTTCTACCCCTTGATCCTTCCCTTCAGCTGGCTGGACTTTCCTGCTCATTGCCTCCGGGAAAGGGTGACACAGCAGAAATGCAGAGAGAAAAAGAACAGATTCTTGGCTTTGAGTTTCAAAAACTTAGAGTAGAAATGACTCCTGGGGCTGGGAAAAAATTAGAGGAAGAGAGGGAGAGGTTGGTTGGGGGTGGGGGAGCTGGCCCTGGAGAGACCGCGTGGATGTGAGGAGTCAGGCCTGACCTCCACTCCCAAGGGAACTGTCTGCTGCAGACACCGGGGAGCTGAGTGGGGCCAAGCTGCCACCGCAGATGGCCCAGTGTCCACGAGCCACTGTGGCTGGGCCTGTGTCCCGTGAGATCTTCCCACGGACAGCAGGAGGATCGCTGCCCACTAACCAGCCAGCTGTGTCCTTGGGGCAAGCCCCACTCCAGATCCCTGTCCCTAGACTTGGTTGGGACAGAGCAGAACCAGTTTGTGATCACTGCTGGTGTCAGCATACCAGTCAGGCCTCCCGTAAATGGTCACAGTGACATGGCTTGGCTTAGCACAGACCAAGAAGGGTGAACCTACCTCCCACTCCTGTCGGTTCCCCGCCCCCACCCCCTGGAGCTGGAGTCCCATGACAGGTGCAGGGTACTCAGCAGACCCCTTTGAAGAGCACAGCGCTGACGGATTAAGCCTTGCATGCCTGTAGGGTTGGCTTTATTTTGAAGAGCTGACAATGCTTATTCCTCTATTACAGCGTTGGAACCCCATACCAGTTTGGTGATGGGGAAACTGAGGCCCACTCTGGTTCCTGAGTTCCTATGGTGTGTCAGCTCTGTGCCAGCGTCCTTCACATAAAAGTTACTTGACACACGTGACTTCACTTAACTTACGACAGTCCTGTGGGCAGTGCAGGGCCTAATCCCGTTTTATAGATGAGGCAGCTGAGACTCAGAGACGTTCGCCAGCTTTCCCAAGGCCACAGAGTAGAGCTGCAGAACCGGCATCCCCACCCAGGCCCTCTGACTCCTGGGCGTTTTGTCAGTCTCTCAGTTCAATGCCTTGTCCACGGTCACCCTGTAACTTAGGAGCGAGCTGAGACCTGACTCATTCCCTTTGGTCTCTGCCCTCCAGGGTCCCATGTGGCCTCTGCTCTCCCTTGCAAAGAGCCAAATGGGAACCAAGCAAGGAGGGGGCAGAGCGGAGGAAGACGGCTGCCTAAACCCTGCCTCGCTCCAGCAGATGCCTGTCCAGGCGGCAGGAGGCAGCGTGAGGCCCTCTTGCCTCCATCGCTGCCCAGCTGACCCAGGGGAAGGGCTCCCGCTGCAAACACCCCACTGTTTACTTGCCCCCGCAGAGGGTGCGAGGCGTCAGGAGGCCTGAAGGGGAGACACGGCCTTGCCAGTCATCACCTGGAATACATTACAACAGCTGTGACTAATTAAACTTTGATTTCCTCAAATTTCGATCTTCTTGGAAATTCCTTCAGAGTGCGATGGTATTCAAGGCTGTGGCAGAAGTAAATACCAGATGAGCCGCAGGGGCCTCCAGGCGGCCCACTCTCCTCCTCACTCACCCCCTTTCTCCCTGCCCCCCTCTGCGTTTCTTCCCAGGCCTCACAGGAGAATCCTCTTAGATGCTCTCCAAACCACAGTCCCCAGAAGCTGATTTGGGGTTTTCATCTAGGTGGAAAAATGCGCCTTCTGTCCTCATAGGGGGTGGTGAGGATGTGGCAGGAGGGGGCTGCATCCTCTGTGTCACTGGGTGCCTGCAGGCAGGAAAACAGCCATCTGGGTGGCCTGTGTCCTTGCCTTCCCACCCATTGCAGCTTACCCTGGGGTCATCTCAGGTGGTCCATCTCCTTGGTCAGCTGGCCAAGCAGAAAGACCCAGAGAGAGATTCAGGTGGGGCCAGCGGCGGGGCATGTGGCTGCTTCTGGGTGTGTGCTTGGGCTCCAGGGGTGTCCATGCTGCCTCCTGTCTGTCCACTAGGGTTGCACTAAGTCTGATGGCCATGATTCGTTGAGCATCTATTATGTGCCAAGTCATTTAGGTACTGAGTCATTTATGTCCTTTCTCTCCAGTCTTCACAGCATCCCTGGGGTACTGTAAGGCAGTAATGACCTGTTTTGCAGAAGAGGTCATAGGTCAGCCAGTCACCTGAGGTTGGAGAGGTTATAAAACTGGCCCAAACCACACAGTAAAAGCCCAGATTCAGACCCTGAACTGTTTGAAGTTAGCACCTACATTCTTGCTGCCACATCATGAGGACCTTCCAGCTCGAAAATGCTTTGCATCATCTATCAAAGCAGGGCTTTGGGGGAATGGAAGGGAAAGGCATACCCATTCCTCTGGATCTTGATTTTGGTCCATTCTTTCTTCTTCTGAAAAGAGTAAAGAGATTTTAAGGTTTCCTTTCTTAATTTAAAGGCATCAACAAATACATGTTTTGTATAGAACAATTGGAACATACAAGTGAGTGAAAGACTAAAATAAGTCTCTAATCTCACCAACCAGAAACCACATCTGCTCTCATCCTGGTGTGTGCCCTTGTGGACCATGTGTGCATGTGTGTCTTTCCGTTCATTTGAGACCTATTCGTGGAGCATGTGCAGTGTAGATGGCGATGTTATGAGAGAGGCAACAGATGAGTGGCGAAGCCCATGCTCTCTAGTACGACACAGCCTTGGTTGAATCCCAGCCCCACAACTTATTAAGTGTGACTTTGACAAGTTTCTTATCCCCATGTGCCTCCGTTTCTTCATCTACAAAATGGACAAAATAGCAGGATCTACTTCATAGGGTTGTCAATGGGATGATGCATGGACTCTTAGCACTGTGCCTGGCATGTGGTAAGCCTGCAATAAATGTCAGCTTTTCTTACCGGTGCCAGGCTACAGGCAAAAACAGAGAGTCTCTGACTGCATGAGTCCTTGTAGGGGGGAAAGACGTTAATCAAATCATCATGCAAGCAAATGTCAAGTCATCTCCAAAGTGAAAGGGGCTTGGAGTCATGAAAGCCTGTATTTGGGAGACTGATGGAGGCAGGAAATCCCAAAGGCTTCATGCACAGAGGACACTAGAGCAGCGATCTGAAGGATGTGGGAGAGTGAACTGGGCCAGGTCTGGAGGGAAGAGCATCGCAGGCAGAGGGAACAGCATGTGCCAGGGCTTGTGGGTAGAGCCACCTGACCGGTTTGGGTCTGCAGGAAGGCCAGCATGACTGGGGTGGAGAGTGAGTGGGGCATGAAAAGAAACAAGAATGGAGAGGTTGGCAGGGGCTGGGCCCTCAGCCTCATAGGCAGCACTGGAGGAGTTTTGCATTTATCCTGAAAGCAGTGGAGAGCCATGGAAGGATTTAAAGCAGGGGAGTGTAACATGATTGGATGGAATTATAAAAGATCCCTTGGCTGCTTAAAAGAGAAAAGATTGTCAGAGGAGAGGTCAGAGTAGAGGCAGCACAGTGTCAGCTGGGCACCCTGCTCTGGCCCTTCCTCCCAATAGGGAGAAGAGTCTGTGGGCCAAGGGCACCTGCCCCCCAGAGCCTCTACCTACAGTCCTTTCCCACATGAGCATGATGCCAAGGCTCGTGGCCTCTTCCACATACCAGTCCCCCCAAAGGAGGCACTCACTGCTGGTGTGGGTCCCCCTGGGCCTGAGGATGGCAGAGAGGTGCTCACTTGCAAGGGTGTGGCTGCAGTGTCCACACCTGCCCCTGCAGCTGGATGGAGCAGGATGGGAAGAGAAGGAGGGCAGGGACTGACGGCCTCCATTCATGTTCTGTGCGCAGTGCGTCACTGCCACCATTCAGGAGAGAAGTAGACAGACTCAACAGCCAGATCGGATGTAAGATCTCTGAGAGTTAGTGAAAGATAGGACAGGAAGATGGGGCTCAGGGGCGGGCTTCTGCCTGCACCCTGTGGGAGCTGGGGACCTCATGGAGGGGACCTGGCTTGGATAGACAGAAGGTTTTGAGTTGGGTTTGCACATGTTGAGGCTGAGGATCTCTTGAGATATTTAAAAGATGCCAGATAGGGAATTCTCTCAGTCTTTATACACACATACATACGTACACATACACATTTGAGACTATGATTCATTTCCCTTAGGACTGATTTTCCTGGATAACGTCTTGGAAGGCTCTGAACCCAAGAAGCTTTGTCCCCACCTGAAGCCTTGCCCTGTTAATCCACCCTTAGTCATTGACATCCTAGTATGAATCAGTGGCTCAGTGCCCTTTCCGTGTGATTCCTGACTAAAGTAGTTTCTGTCTAGGGCAATCTGGGAGCATGGCGCTCTGTACACCGTGTCACCAGGGAGGCCCTCAAGAAGGGGCAAGGACAAGCCCGGTCCATCTTGCTATCTCCTCCTCTGTGGACCCTGAGCCTGGCTGTGGCTCTGGCTCCCAGGCCTGATGGTCAAATTCCACCTAGCTCACCGGAGTGCCCTCCAGGCTTCTGGCCCAGGCCCCCCTTCTTGGCTGTCAGCCTAGAGGCACGTGGGCTCTGCATCTGTCAGCGTCTCACTCTGAGCGCATTCAGTTGTCTAGCAGGTGCCTTTTCAAAAACTGATGTAGGTCATGAAGGGATCTGCCTACCACAGCCTATAGCCACATGTGGCTCTGAGCTGGGCCTGTGGCCTCTTTTGCTATCCCTCGGCGAGGAGGGAGGCAGCAGCACCCTGACATCTCACCACGTCTGGCCCTACTTGGACATCTGGACCCTCAAGCAAGACCATCACACACGGCTGGCCCCAGCTGGCACCGTGGCCCAGCATCGAGCTGCCAGCTCCTTCTCTCCGCTCCCTGATCAAACAGCCACATGTGGGCAGCGGCTGGGCTTCTCCAGCTTCACAGAGGCAGGGAGCTGGCGGGGTAGATGCAGCCCAGCTGGCCACAATTGTCCTGGCGGCTGGGTGTGGGCTGCTGGCCCTTGGGGGTGGGACTGCCAGCTCACCTTGGCTTCCCCTGGAACTAGAGGGAACCACAGAGAGGGCAGAGAGGAGGAAGCCACCTTTGCCCCCTCACTAGGTCCAAGGGACAGAGCTGCTTCCTGGGTGGGCTCCGAACGCTTCCTGGTCAGAGTCTCAGGCTTTCCCCTCAGGAATAAACCTTCAGAACCGGGGAATGCGAGGCTCAGAGAGGCTGTGACTGGCCCAAGGTCACCCAGCAGCTGAGATGGTCTTAAACTCAGATCGTTTAACCTGGAATCCTTGTCCAGGACTCCTTCCCTATCTCCCTTTATTCGTTTTGCCAATAAATAATTGCTGTGTGCCTCGCAGGTACTCATTCTGGTGCTGGGTGTTTTCTCATAGGGAAGGCACCTGTTCCCAAGGGGAGTACATCTGGGGGCACAGACAGCAGGCAGGCAAAGAGCAGAAAAACAGGTAAGGGACATTTTAGCACAGTGCCTGGTGCCTAGTAGCTGCTCGATAAACATGTGTTGAATAGTTAGCTGTAAGTGTTGTGAAGAGCGTGTGGGAGGACCTTAGAGAGTGAAAATTCATGGGTTGAAATCCTAACCCCAGTGTGATGGTGTTAGAAGGGAGGGTATTTGTGAGATTAGGTCTTGAGGGTGGAATGCTCCTGGCTGGGATTAATGCCCTAATAAGGACCTCAGAGGGCTCTCTTGCCCCTTCCACCGTGAGAGGTCACATGGGAAGTTGGCAGTCCCAACCGGGAAGAGGGCCTTCCCCAGGAGCCTGGCCACGCTGGCACCCTGAGCTCAGATTTTTCAGCCTCTAGAACTGTGAGAAGAAAAATCTCTGTTGTTTATAGGCCACCAGTCTATGGAAATTTGTTACAGCAGCCCACAGTAACACAGAGGGCTGTCTTCACATGGTAGAAGTGTTCTTAGCAGAGCTAACATTTGAGGAACAACAGGATGGAGCCAGTCATGTGAAGATCCGGGGTAAAGGGGTTCCTCAGAAGGTCACAGCAAGTGCAGAGGTCCTAAGGTTAGAAGGAGGTCACCGTGGCTAGATCAGAGTGAATGGTAGGCAGGGGTAGGGACGTGAGTTCAGAGAGGTAGAAGGAGTCCAGATCAGTCAGGTCTTGGTGAGGAGACTGCAGGCTGATCTCAGGGGGCTTCCATGGCTCCTGGGCTCCTGGCTGACTCCCCAAGTGGCTGAGGCCCCTGGAGGAACCTGTGCTTCCTCCACCACCCTGGGCAGCTTCTTCCTGTCTTGTCCTTAGGAAAAGAGGAAGACAGCCTGGTGTGTCAAAGTGCCAGAGCCTGGGAGCACAGGGACTGGAGTTCTGGTCTGGCTGGTTGTGTGACCTTGAGCCAGTCCCCTCTCCTCACTTGGCCTCAATCTTAGCAGCTGTGAAGTGAGAGGGTTGGACCACGGAGCTCTCAGTTCTGCAGATGGCACATGGAGGAGAGGGGAGGAGAGGGAAGGAGATAAACCCAAGCGATTAATGGATGTCTGGCTGGGATTGCCGCTGATTGCATCTGAAGGCCCCCAGGAGGTTATCATGATGGGGAAATCTGGGCCTGTTTGATAGCGTTACTGTCTTCAGGGTTCACGTTCCTTAGAGCTGGGAATGGAAGGCCCTCGCAGTACAGGCTGATGGACAGCAGAGGGCACCAACTGAATGGCCAGGGATCCCAGGAAGGAGGAAGTAGTTGGTCTGGGGTTGTTGGTACATGATGGTTGGTGGCTACCAAAGATCTCACTCTCATAATAACCCATGATGACTGGTATGTATCCATGTGGATTCATTTAACAAAGATTCACTCTGCCACTCTATGCTGAGCACTGTTCTAGGTCTCAGGGAAATAGGACATAATGTATGTCAGGAAAGGAATTAGCTTTCCTCTTGCATGTTGGTTTGCTTTAATGGGAGCACTATGTCTGGATCATAGCATTCCGAAAAATTCTAAGGCTGCATCCTCATTAAGGGGGATAGAGTGCTGTGACTGATTAGCAAAGTCCGTCAGGGTGAGGTTGGGGATGGGACAGCAAAAGTGTCAGGTATTTGCTGTTTCTTCTCTAACGCAACCTCATTATTGGGCAACTGAGTAAAGTGAGACTCAGAGATGCCCAGTTTATTTGCACAAGGTCATGCAGCTGGCAAATGGCAGAGCTAGAACAGCTCTATACATTGCACAACAATGTTCATTGCACAGTAGGCTAACCATGTCCCTCGGCCTGAAGACATTGCATTGCCAGGCCTGCGGGGACTCTCTGGACATTGGCGTCAGCACTACTGCCATCATGGTGACCAGAATGCTTGATGGTGGGGGAGGGCACCTGACGGATTGCCACCTAGGTTAGAGCTATGACACTGGGTGCTTACAGGGCCGAGCCGGCGGCCAGGGGAGCAGATGGACTATTCCAGAACCCACCATAGGGGACAAACAGCAGCCAAGCAGATCACAGGCTTGACCTAGGCCAGGAGACTGAGGAGCCCACATTCATTCTATGGCACCTCCTGCCACCTGAGTTTCCCTGGACTCTTAATGGGTGGCAGGCACTCTGCTGGGCCCTGGGGGAGGCGTATGGAGGCACTGAGCCAGAGGTCTATGTAAGGCAGTCACTGCCTATTGGTGGGCACAAGTGTGGGGAGGGCATAGCACAAAAACAAGGCCAAAGGAAAAAGCTAAGCAGAGGCACCTGTTGCAAGGCGCGCTGGGAGGGGCAGTCACTTCTCACTAGGGGTGGCCTGCAGAGGCCTGACAAGGAGGTACTTAAACGTTAAATGTCCAAGTAAGTTGTATTTATTGCAGACCATTTGGAAGACACAGTAAAACACAAAAAATAAAATTATAAAAAGCCTGTAATCAATCTCATTATGCAAAAATAATTATCAGCATCTTGAACATACATTTACTCATAAATATGTGCTTATGTATGTTTGAATTTTTTTATTACTTAGCCCAGTGGTTCTGAAAGTGTGATCCTTGCCCAGCAGCAGGAGCATCAAACAGGAACTTGCTAGAAATGCAAATTCTTGTTAGAAATGCAAATCAGAGACTCTGGGGGTGGGGCTCAGCAGGTAGTTTTAATAGGCTCTCCAGGGAATTCTGATTCTTGCTCAAGTTTGAGAACCACTGACTTCACATATTACATACAACTTTCCTTTGTCATTAAATATACTCTTTGCCATCTCACGTTTAATGCTGGAGTGATCTTGTATTGTATGGACTTGATCAGTTCTCTCATGCGATGATGTGGTGACCATCCTGTGACCACACACATCTATGTGCCCACCAGGGTGTGTTTGGGGAGGCAGTGCCCTTTGAGCTGGACCAGCAATAGGAGCCAGGGTGGTCACTGTAGGCAGGGACAGGAGGGGAAGACGCCAGACTGAAGGAGGGCCAGACGCCTGCACGCGGAGAGGCCCAAGCCCTCCATTCCCACTGCACCCTCCTTGGAGTGGCCCTGGCAGAGCAAGAAGGAAGTGGTGCACCTGCCAGCATCAACTGGAAGGGACTTTGGCACAAGGAGTGTCTGTGCCCCAGAGCTGGGGGAAGCCACTCTCTGCCAGGCTCAGACCGAAGAAAAAGAGGTAGCTATTAAAAAGGCTTCAGCATACGTCCCTTCCGGCCTCGGCTTTGGTTTGCTTTTGTTTTCTTGTTTTTGTTTTTTTTTTACTCTTTGTGCCTGGAGAAAAGTTGGACGCAGTGGTCTGTCCTAGAATGTCCAACCCTGTGCTCCTGAACTGCCACTGTTCATCCAGCTTTTGTTCTCTTCCTGACACAGGCTCCCAATTTCAAAGCTTGGTCTCCATAGTTCCCCCCGAGACCCCAGCCACTAACAGTTCTCCCCAAAGCACCCAGCCCAGCTTCTCAAAGAGTTCTCAAGGCCTCACCATCTGCTTTTTCTCTCTGGTGCAGCTCATGGGTTAGGCAGGTTCAGATGGATGATGCTGGAAATGAAGGGGCAGCTTCCACCAACCCAAACTCACAGCGTGATGAGTGAAGGGACCAGTGAGCTGCGCCAACACTCCGATCCCAAACCGGCTGGCAGTGCAGGGGGAGAGGGCCCCTGGGCCCCTGACAGCCAGGAGGCAATCAGTCTCACCTTGAGCCCCAGGGCACTGCGGAGGGGCTGGGCTTTGGGTGGGAGCTGCTGGGGAGGCTGAGGCTGCGCAGCCCCTGCCTATTACTGGGAAGCGCCAGCTGGGGCCCTGCTCAGGTTGCAGCCCAGGCCAGCCCACTGATCCTGCCATTCTAGTCCTCAGTGAACATGCTGTGGCTCCCCAGGCCTATGAAAGTCCCAAAGTCCTAGCCTAGGGTGAAGGACCCACCTTCCTATAGGCCAGATGTCTCCAGCTGTATCCTATAGAATAATGTCAGATAAATATTGGCAGAACAAATGAATGAATGAATGAGTGAATACCACCCTCTCTAGTAGGTAGCTCACTCTCTGTGTTACTCTTGAAATGCGTGTTATGTTTTTCTGCCATCCTCCTCTCCACTTACCCAAACTCTGCCAGTGCCCTGGGGCCTGGATGCTTAATAAAGGTCTGAAAATGAAAGTGTGAAATGTGTGAATAAGTGAAAAGACTGAATTATGTTCCAGATGCCTTACGACGTCGTCTCTGTCCCCTTCTGGTCTTCTCATGTGTGCTGATTGCCTCTCATGGCCCATGTGGCCTCATTTCCACCTGCACCCTAAGTTCTGTGTATGTGCTGGGGGTTGGGATGGTTTCTTTGGACACCCCCTTCTGGGAGTCCAGGGCTGTGCCTGGCACACAGCAGGTTCAGGGCGGGGAGCAGTAGTGTGACCGGCCTGCTGCAGCCCACTCCTGACTGGTCTCGGTCCCTAAGTCACACCCTCTCCATTTAAATTGGGAAGAGAATGTCCTTACTTGGGTTGTGCATATTTATCACCAGATTTTACTCCCTCTGATTCCAGAAGGGATGATCGGAAAAGACATGTGGACAACTGGCAACATTAGTTCAAGGCCCAAAGAACAAGAGCAGTGAACGGAACTGAGGACACGATTGTACCGGAACATCCGGCTGAGCCCCAGATTTGCCTCTGAGTTTCCTGGCCACTTCACAGGTGGTCAAATTACCACCCAGGGAGAGAGGAAGGGACTTGTCCAAATCACAATGGTAGCAAGCACTCTATGCCATGCACTGTCCTGTTGAACCCTGCCAGGCAACAACCTCTATATCCCCACTTCATAGATGGGGAAACTGAGGCACAAAGAGACCAAGTAATTTGCCTGAGCCACACACCTGCCCTTCAAGCCCAGCCAGTCTGGCTATGGGGACTGGGTTCTTAGCCACTGCCCAGTTCTGCAGGTCCTTAAATGAGGAAGAAGAGAGAAAGGAAAATGCCAAGGACCCGTCCATCTCCAAATATTTTTGGAGTCTCTAATGGATTTGGTACATTAGCAGGGGACAGGAACAGGCTCCCTCCAGGGTTCCAGATAAGGTGTGGCTGCCCAACAATGGCTCAGTGTGCTTCTCCTCTCAAGTAAGTAAGTTCTGCACTGCAACCACAGCCTTTACCAAGTGTGGAGGGTGGCATTTCAGGCAGGAGTGGGGAGAGTGCTTTGGGCCCATCCAGCCACTCCATGAGGAGGTGAGGACACCACAGGGTAATACTAGGGTATTATAATAGGGTGTAATAGCGGATAATAATAGGGTGCTTATGTGAATTCGGATCTCCCATCCCTACAAGAGCCTCCAAAGTGACCCCACAATGGCCACTGTCATCCCTGAGGAATGACAACCAGGGAGGCAGTAGAAGGCTGGCAGGGGGGAGATGAGATGAGGGCTTTTGTATCATTTTCAAAAAAGAGGAATAGGCAGATTCTGGGAACCCACAGACCCGCCATGAGCTCTGTCTTGCACTACTATAGTTTTCTAGAACAGACCAGCTTCTAGTTTCCAGAGCAGCAGCTGCAAGTGACAGCTGCTGAGAACAAAGTCTTGCCAAAGGAATTTGGGTCTCTTTTGATGTGATGAGCAGGCAGAGGATGACTGAAAAGCCTCCCCAAAGATTATGCCCAGTGTGTGCACCTCACTGTGAGCCCCACCCCCACGGCCCCAGGTCCTGAAGTCTTCCATGCCTGTCTGTGTTAGCTTTCCTGACTGCCCTGGGCTTCCTCCCATTCCCGGTGACTCGGGCCTTCATTCCTGGTGTTCCCTCCACGTGCCTCGCTCATCCACTCCCTTGTTTCCTGGCCGACTCCTCCCCCTTCCTCTGGGCTCACGTTAAACGTCACGCTTCAGGGAGGTCTTGGCTGTAAGTGCACCTGTTCTTCCTCCTGTGTGAAGATCCGGCAGCCCAGCGAGGACTGGTTCCATGACCATTCCTACTGCAAGCCGGAGCGTCTGTTACCTATGTTGCTGTGTGTGGAGGGCACATAGCAGGTGCACAGTGAATATCCGTGGAATGAATAAAAGGAAATCTTTACAGCCTATATCCTGAGAAGTGGTCAAAAGACCTGAGGATAGTTAACCTGGGAGAGGGAAGGTTCAGAGGAAGGCTGCCACTTAGAAGACAGGCTCTATGGTTATAAATGTTGCTATAAAGGGCAGAACCAGGACCCACAGGTAGAAGAAGTCAGAGGTGAGCAGGTTTTTGCTGACTCTAAGTAAACCCACTTGTGCCAGATTGCTGGTTGCCTACTCCTCTAGTAACAGAACCCCGGTTTTACTCAGAGCATCCTTGTGTCATTTAAAATTCACATTTTTTCAGTCTATCTTGCAGCTAGGTGTGACCCTGTAATTAACTTTGTAGCCAAGTACGGGTTGTTGGATGGGACTTTTAGGGAAGTTTACAGGATTTTCAGGCAGCTGGCACATGCCATTTTTACCGTCTCTCTCATTCCTTCTTCTTACCTGGAATGCAGACCTGATGGCTGTAGCACCAGCAGCCATTTTGGAACATGAAACAACCATGAAGATGGAAGCCATGTACTAAGAATAGTGGAGGAGAAAGATAGAGGGATCTGGATAATTAAGGACATTGCACCATACCACACCCACTCCAGCTTTTACTTTCTGACTTATATGAGAAATGAACCTTTTAAGTCACTGTTATTGGTTTTTTAAACTGTAGTCAAATCCAGTCCTAACTGATACAGTCCTGTCTTTGTGAGAGACTCCATCTTCTGGTGAATTTAGGGAAAAGGTCATTTGATCTTGCTCCTTCTCCATTCTTCTGTGCTGTGCTCTTAGATGTCCCTACTACCACCTGCTTCTGACCTTTGGTTTCCTAGATGCCCTCTCTCTTGTGATCCTCTTTGACCCCTACTGGACACCACTGCTCTGCTCCTTGTGAAGTTCCCCCAGCATAAAGTTGTGTTAGAGCAGGAATTTCCTGAAGGTTGTGGGGCAATAGCAGGTAATGTCAGCAAAGAGCGGGGACCAGTTTAAAAATCAATGCCAGACTTCACGTTTCTAGAAATGTCTTGGCTACACCCACATGCAGAGATTTCTTGCTGACGGTGTCCTTCCTTTGATTCCCAAAGAGATTGTTTTTACCTGTTTCTCTTCTCCCTCTCCAGCTGTTAGCCAATGGTCCCCAAATTCTAGCTCCCCTCCCATGCAAAGCAGGTGGGCCCTGGGTCTCTTCTGAATGGAGCCACTTGCTCCTCATCTTCATCCATATACAGCATTATGTGAAATTTTACTTTATCTTGGATCAAATTGTCAGATAGGGTCTATTCCCTCTGATAAAAGTGAATTGGGGGGCTTGTGTGTTGGGAGCTGCTGTTTTTTAGACTTACAGAATTGATGTCTCCCAGGTGGGGCCCTCTTTATTTTTAATAAGTTCCCCAGGGTCAGGATGGGTAGGGGTAACTGAGCCCAGAGAGGGAAAACAACTAGCTGAAGGTCACACAGCTGATGACCAGCAAAACCTGAAGTAGATGTCAGATCTTCTAATGTCTCTGCTAACTCTTAGACCATCTGAACCTCATCCTGGACCCCACATCCCATGAGATTACAGAAGGTCTGCCTACCATGCAGATTTTCATCTGCTTTCTCAAGGACTGAGGCCTGCTGCCTGACTCCACAGCAGGCACACATCTCTGAATTTTAGCCTGAGAGCATCAGAGAGAAACCCACGAACTCTCTGGGGTGCCCTCAGAGTCTGGAAGCCACAGGCCCTGCGGGGATGGAGGGTATGTGCAGATCACCTCAGGCCTAGAGGGGAAACTGAGGCATGGAGGGAGAAAGAGACCAGCTTTTATCATCATTTGCAAAGTGCTTCATTTTGAGAGGTCAGTGCTGCAGCCATGAGCAATCTACACAGAAGGGAGGGTATGTTCTGTAACCGTTTCTATTCATATGAAGAAAAAAAAACCTAAAGGAAAGGAGAGGCTAACTGCACAGAGAAAAATAATGGAAATGTGTTTCCATTTTGTTACCTCTTATCTCTGGTGGTGGAGTTACAGAGGTTTCTGTTTATTTTTATTTTCTAAGTTTTCTTTATTACTAATAACAAGTTAGGCTTAGATTTAGGGTCCAGGGGGAAAACATCATCCCCAGAACCAATGGTACGTTGGGGGACTCAGGCTTCAGACGTTTCATGCCCCATCTCCTGCCTGGGCGGCCACCCGTCTCTCTCTGGGGCAGGTGGGCCAGTCAGGTCCCTGCCTGTGTGCTGGAGTACCAAGGAGAGCCCGCCTCCTTGGGGGCACTGGTCCCTCCTGCCCCTCTGGGCTGACCCTCAGGATTGGGTTTGCAGGGCTTTACTTATTGGATTTGGGCACGGACCATCTGGCTCCCTGTGGGTGCCAAGCTGTGGATGGACACATTTCTGATTACCAGCAGGTACATGGGGAGCTGGATCTGGCCCAGCAAACACCTGTGAGCGGTGGGCCAGCTCTGGCTGGGGCAGGCAGCTCCCCTTCCAGTGTGTGCTGCTTCACACCACTCCTGCTTAAGCCTTGGGGCTTGCCCTCCCCCCGCCACCCCCATCACAGGCAGCGCTGGCACAGAGATCCTTATGCTGAAGGGTTGGGGGCCAGTTGTGGTTCCATTTGTGGTGTCTGTGTGATGCTGGGTGAGTCCTGGCACCAGTCTGGGTTTCAGTTTCCTCATCCACAAAGCCATGGAGCAGAGGAACCTGCTGCTGGGGGTGCTTCCAGGCTGACATTCTGGGATTCTGTTTGGCCTCTCGTGGGCCCTGCTAATAGCTGGAGCCCTAGGGAAACGTGGGAGCGTTCCTGAGCAGAGCTACATCTATGCTGGTGGATGGAACCTGATGGGGGGTGGGGGAGGGCAGGGCCCCAGCTGGGACAGTAGTCAGACCTTTTAATCCTGGCTTTTCGAGGTAGCACAGGGCTCCCTGGAGGAACTAGACAGTTGTGATCCCTGGAATGTTGGCTCTCTGTTTTTAAAGGATCTGAATTTTGGAGCTCAAGTTTGGGGCACAGCGCTGAATGCTACTCAGATTTAATACACAGACCATAGGACTGTGAGCAAGTCACTCTCCCTCGCTGGCCTCACTCCTCATCTGTTCAAAGAAGGGCTGAACTTCTAGGTCTCTTCGGGTCTCTCCAAGCTCTGCCAGCCATGGGCCCCACATGGGATACTGGCCAAATAACCACAGTGGCCACTGTGGCTGCCATCTTCCCGGAGGGGTGATGCGCTAGGCCTGGGGCCCGATTTCCAGAGGAGGAAGCTGAGGCTTGAACGTGAAGTCACTCACCAGGTTTGCACGGTTAGTTGGAGGCGGAGTGGGCCTTGAACCCTGTCCCTCCGGCCCTGGAGCCTGTGCTCTTTGCTGCTGTCCTGTCCCCTGCCCAGTGCCGTCCCAGGGCCCTCCCACTATGGGACTGTCCTCTTCTCTCCCTCCTTATTCCCCTTTGCGTCTTCCACCTCACCTCTGTCTTCCCCGCCAGGGGTGCCCCAGCTCTCCAGGCTCCACTGTGCCAGTGTCTCTAACGTCCACTGAGCTGGAAGACATTCTGCCCCACAGTGCATGCTGCACCCGCCCAGCGGCAGCCCTGCCCGCTCTGGGGCCTTTTTGGCTTGTGACCAGTTGCTGCAGAGAAACCCTGAGCTCGATTTTTCTGACCACCCGATGGTCACCATTACCTCCACTTAATAAATTGCACGGGAGCAATGGGTGGTCGACGGCAGGGGCCTGCATGGGCCGAGTTGGAAATTAAAAGCAGCGGCCAAGAGTGGGTTTGAATGCAGCAACAGGAACCATGAATATTTTACAAGAAACCGGAATTATTAATGTTTCAATAAAAAAACCCCAATGTCCATGTGAAGATTACATGTGACTTAGAGCCTCCAGAAAACTGCTGTGGTCCTCCGTCGCTCTGTCTTAAACCACTCAGCATGGTTTTGCTTAAACCATCCCCATCTCGCCAACCCTCAACCCGCCAGCTCTAAATGGTGGTGGGGAGGGCTGCATCCGCCCCACCGCGCTGATAATTAGTACGGCCCCCACCTTCCTTCGGAGCTACGGACGGACGATCAGAGAAATATTTCTGGAAGCCTATTTACGAACTTCCCCATAATCATCAATCATATGGTTAAGAAGGAATGGAGCACGATTTCTTACCTCAAGGAGCCCCTAATGCAAAAAAGCTATTTACCGGGCCTGGACAGGGCTGAGATTTCTGATGCCATTACTATAGAATACATAATAGCATCAATAATTAAGTATAAATTGGATTTAATATTTTATGCTGGCGACATGTAATTTACACTCTACCCGAGAAATCAAAGGTCATGTCTGAAATAAATGAGCGTGGGGTCGAGCCTCCAGTGGAATTAGCACATTTCCCCTCTCCTGGCAGCTGGAGCCCATGACAAAGAGCAGGAGAGGGGCACTGGGCCGCGGGGAGCGCTGGGCTCCGGGAGGGCGGCTCTTTAAAAGAGGCTTCAGGCCTCCCTGGGGGGAGCCCATGCTTCTGGAGGCCCTGGGAGGGGGCACCGGAGTGCTGGCGTTGGAGAGGTCAAACCCAGAGGCAAGCCCACCCCCGAGACAGAGAGGCAAGGTGGGCTCACGGCACGGAAGAGCTGGGGGCGGGCACTACAGGGAAACTGAGGCCCGGGGAGGGGAAAGGACTCCCCAGAGTCACACACCGACCCCTAGCAGGGTGGGAACAGGACCCACGGCCCCTGGCTCCTAGCCTTTGCCAGGACTGCTCTGACCTGTGGGGCAGAGCAGCATTACCCCAGACCTCCAGGTGTGTCCCAGAAACGCAGCATGTCTGCTTGTCTGCTGGAGGGACTGACCCTGGCCTGGTGACTGGCTCCATCCTGTATGGTTCTCAGGGCTGGGGCGGGGGTGGGGCTTGGTCTCTGAGGAGGAGGTCTGGGCTCAGCCTGGCCTCGTGGTGAAACTTTGGGGATGGGGAGGCAACGACGCCCCCTGCAAGGGGGACTGAAGGTCTGGGTTGCTGTTTGGCATTAATTAGCCAAGTCTTCCCATAGCACCCCCTGCTCCCAGGAGAAAAGCGGGAGTCCTCTTCTTGCTTTACAAAGCCCTTCACCCCCCGCATTTGCTCACCTGGCCTCTCCATCTCTTGCCTCCCTCCCTCCCATATACAGCCCAGGCTCCAGCTAGAGCAAACCATTAATGACCCCCGTGGGCCGCACTCCTCTCACTCCAGGCCTCTGCCCTGGCCTGTCCCTCCGCCCGGGACACCCTTCCCTGGATACCTGTATGGCTCCCCCCTCACTTCGTCCTGGTCTCCGCCCAAGGCTCCTTCCTAAGCAGCCCCTGCACACCCCCATCCCCTGGCCCCGCTTCATCTTCCTTCCTTGTGCTCATCAACACCTGCCATTTTATCTATTGCAGGTTTATTGAACTTCTCCCCCCACTAGAATGGCAGCTGCAGGATCCCCAACCATTCTGTGCACTGCAATCTCCACAGTGCCTATAATGGTATTTGGCTCATAGCATGTGCTCAGTTAATACTTGTTGGCTAAAAGAATAAAAAAATCTGGTTTCTCCACGTCATCTTTTATGTCTTTGCATAGCCAATCCTTCCCCTAGGGAAAGTCTGAGCCGTCCTCCTGGGTGCTCCCCCACCCTTACTTCCACAAGCTGAGTCATCTGCTTCCTCAGCACCCCACAGGACTGCATTCTCGCCCTGAGCTTGCAGTTACACTGGTCTGACTCCTTGCCTGTCTGCCTACCCGTGCTCTGGTCTCTGAGCCTCCTCAGGGCCTGATGCAGGGTCTGCACACAGCAGGAGCTCAGGAAATGGATGGTAGGGAGATGTATGAACGTACTGGGCCACAGACATGTGGCGTGCTGGTGAGCCTCTTGGCACGGGAGGCAGACGGAAATGCAGGGGATTTTGGCCAAGCCCTGCACTCTAGGTGTCGGGGTTTCAAGAAGCTGCTAAGGCTTCTCAGGAGACGGCCCAGGCCAGGAGACAGGGGTGGGGACCAGGGAGCAGAATCCTGTCTCCTTTACCCACGACGCTGCACTCCAGTGCATAGGTGTGCAGGATACTGGGAGCAGCCAGAGAGAGGTGCTATTCCTCAGCTGTGTGCTGGCAGATTGGACTGGATGGACCACACTGTAGCCCAATGTTTGCTTACCTCCCAAACTCATATGCTGAAATCCCAACCCCCTAAGATGGTATTAGTAGGCGGAGCTTTGGGAGGTGCTTTAGCTGGGAGGGTGGAGGGAAGTATGTATAAAAGAGGCTCCAGAGACACCCCTTAGACCCTTCTACCCTGTTAGGACACAGAGAGAAGGATGCTGGCTATGAGCAAGGAGGAGGGCCTTCTCCAGAATGACAGCATGTAGTCACTTTGATCTTGGACTTTCTAGCTTCCAGAACTGTGAGAAATAAAGCTCTGTTGTTTACAAGCCACCCAGTCTGGGGTATTTTATTATAGTAGCTGGAATAGACCAAGATGAACACAAAAGCCTGTCCAGTTTGCAAATGCTTGCTTGGCTGTGACCAGGGGCTGGGGGTGAGTTATCTGGGGGTGAGAATATCTTATAGATTTTTTAGGGCCAAACACTACTTTAAAATTTTTATAGTACTATCTGATTTAATCCCCACACAGGCCCATGAGGCAGGTACTGTTATTCCCCACCTTTTATAAATGAGGAAACCGAGGCATAGAGATGAGTGATTAGCCCAAGCTCACATGCAGCTAGTCTCCAATAGAGTCAGGAGTTGAACGGGCTGACTGGTTCTGGAGGCTAGACTCCAAGCACTATTGTCTTGCCTGATGTCTGAGGTTTGTCCCCGAGTGTCAGCCTGGGGTGGGATGGGGGAACATGTTTGATCAGGTCCTTGTTAAGGAGTATCTCAAATGGGGAGCAGGGGGCTCCATCCTCAGGGGGTGAGGATGGTCTGGTCAGGGAACACAGAGGCCAAGTTTGGCCCTGATCTTGTCTGGAGTCCTAACCACTGGCCAGGCCTGAAACAAGCTGTCAGTTTGGCCTTGGTCCTGAACCTCCTCCCTTTAAAGCATATGCCATCATAACTTCTCTCTTATCATCAACCAAACACGGTGCCTGTATTTTCTCCATTCCTCATAACAACCCTGCTTCCCAATTTACAGATGAGGAACCTGAGGCTCAGAGAGGTAAAGAAATTTGTCCAAAGAGACACAGCTAATGAGAGGCAGAGTCAGGATGGGGCCTAGGCCTGGTGCTCTCTATGGGTCACTCTGCTCCCCTCAGCCCATTCCAGGAGAGAGGGAGGAGGCAGCCCAGGGAGGGGATGCCAGTGAGATTTGCCTCAGATCCTGAACCTCCACCCACTGGCTGTGCAACCTTGGGCAAGTCACTCAACCTTTCTGAACTCTGTTTCCTCATCTATAAAATAGGGCTCAATGTTTGACATCATGTCAAACACTGGCATGTGGTAGCTGCTCAGTGAGTATGAGCTTTGTAATGTCTGAGCTGATTGGTATGGATCACCATCATGTGACAGAGGCCTGGCTCAGCAGAACGGCAGGCATTCAAAGGCCCGTTCCAGAGCTAATCTCAGAGGCAGGAACAGAGCAGGCCCGACTGCATTAAATGTCTGTATCTGGACAGAAGAGAGAAGGACCTTCTGGGAGGTGGCAGGGAAAAGGTGGCCTGAAGGAAGCTACATACCATGTATTCATCTATTACTGCATAAAATATCAGCCCAAACTCAGTGATTTGAGGCAACGACATTTTTACGATGTCTCTGGTCTGAGAACTGACTGGGCTCAGCCAGGCGGTTCTTGCTCAGGTTTCTCTTATAACTGTGGTCAGTGTGGTTGGGGGGAGCCGGCTTCCTCAGTCTCAGGTGTGCTGCTCGTGCAGTGTCCTCTAGGACCTCAGCTGGGCCTTGTGGCTGGACTACCTCCATGTGCTCTCCCCCCATGGCCTGGGTTTCCTCAAAGCATGGTGTCTGGATTCCAAGAGGGGGTGTCCCAAGGGGCAAGTGGAGG
Organism: Manis javanica; assembly: GCF_040802235.1. Lineage (NCBI taxonomy): Eukaryota > Metazoa > Chordata > Mammalia > Pholidota > Manidae > Manis > Manis javanica. The sequence goes on along the minus strand of NC_133159.1, from coordinate 18,629,605 downwards.
CTGTGCTGCTTTTTATGACCTAGCCTCCAAAGTCATATAGCATCATTTCCGCTGTCATTGCAGGCCTGCCCACATCAAGGGAGGCAGCACAGAGGGTCACTGTCACAGTGTGGGATGGAGATGGTCATGGTGGCCATGTTTGGAAGATGCAATCTGTCATAATGCATGAGTGTGAACCAACCCTAGAAAGTTCACACAAAGGGAGCTTTGATGTCACATTTGCTTTCTTCTCTCACATCTGGGGGATCCATGTTTACCAAATTGCTTTTCTTCATTGAAGACTGCAGTAACCGGTGCTTCCAATTGGCCTCAGTAAGATAATCATGGCAAAGAGGACCTGGGGTAAACTGAGGTCTCAGCACCTTGCGTAAGATCTACAGAGAGAAGATGTTTGATAGCCTGGCTGGTGAGATCTCGGAGCACTGAATAAAGAGCCCAGCATGACTAGGAGGGCAGGAGATGTGTCATGCAGAGGGCTCACGAGGGCTCAGACCTGCAGCCACCAGCACAGGGAGGTCAAAGGCCTTCCCTGGGTCATTCAGCAGGTTGACAGGGAAAGCAGGAGCAGGACCCAGGTCTCCTGTTGTCTGGCTTGGGGCTTCTTCAGGGACACAGTGTGACCCAGGAATCTACAGAAGAGATCTCCAGGGAGCATGGGTTTCAGTGGCCAAGCTTCTGAGAAGGAAGAGGTGGGGTGGGGGGTGGCAGGCATCCTACATGTTCTTCTTACATGTGACACTGGCTCTCTTTCCCTTGAGAGGGGTCTGTATTCCCTTTCTTGATTCTGGGTGGGCCTGTGACTCTGGCCCTTAGATTGCCCTCTAATGGAAGACCAGAGTCCCCCTTACTCTCTTCACAGACTTTGACCAGCCTCATAATCTGAGCCTCTGACTGTACAGCTGGGGCTTAGAGAAGGAGGGGGACTCAGACTACTAAAGTGTCATTTCCCAAAGAGGGTTTCCAGGAACACTAGGCCCTTAGTATATTAATGGGTGTTCTGCTGAGATAAAGGGAGGGTTCCATAATCAAATAAGTCTGGGAAACAGTCAATAAAATCAGACTCTACTGCAGGACTTTGCAGAGCATTTATGAGCCTTATTACTCTCCAAGAGGGCGCTGGGATTTGCAGTGCTTCCCAAATGAACTTGACCCCTGAAGTGCCTCCCTCACCTGCCCCTTCTTGTTTTCTACGAAGCATCTTGAGAGACCGATGTTTACTGGAACACATTTTGGGAGACAGCGTTCTAGAGTATCTCAGATGCTCATGAGGGCGATTTCTAAATAGCAAAAGGAAAGGGGAAACAAGGATGGCCTGTCAGGTATTCATGCCTGTGCAGGGTACACGGGTCCCCAGTGGCACCTCAGTGACCCCCTGCCTCTGAAACAGAGTGCAGCTGGGCAGGCTGTGGGGGGCTCAGGCCTCAGAAAGCCACACCTAGGGCTTCTCCTGGAGTGAGGCCCCAGGACCAGAGGGGCAGGTTTATCCAGTAGGGTCCCTTTCCCTGCTGCCTGTTGAGTGGCTCTGAGAATCCCTGGGGCTCTGAGCCTCGGGGAGCTGAGAGGCAGTCCCCAGGCCCTGGCTTCGGTGGCTCCTCCCCCAGCACAGTCTGCGGGCTAATGTCGCCTTAATGCTGTGGTCAGGCGGCCACGTGGCTGGGCTCCCTGAGCGGGCAGGGCCGCATAATGGGCCGCCCAGACCTGCCCGCTGACGGCTCCATTAAATGTGGTCGATTTTTTTTTTTCTGGTTCCTGGTGTTTTAAGCTGAGTGTCTCTGGGCAGGCATTCAAAGCCCCGTCCAGAGCTAATCTCAGAGGCAGGGACGGAGCAGGTCCGGCTGCATTAAATGGCTATATCTGGCGCAGGGTAGGCGGAGCTCACTTGAGGAAAAAATAGCATCACTGTGGTCTTGGACATCGGTCAGAGGGCTGGCTGCTCTCCTTGTCCTTCAGGCTGTCAGAGGGAGTTGCTGGGCAGGATAGAGGTGCTGGGGAATGGCCCTAAGTGAAGACATTAATTTGGGGTTTCCATACCTTTGCTGTGTGTCTTCCAGGCAATTGTTGACCCTCTCTGTGCATTGGTTTTCATACTAGGATTCACTCTTTTGTAGGCCTTTCTATGAGATGAGATTCAAGTGGCCTGGGGAGCTGGGCAGTCCCTGTAGTTAGAAGATACCAGGTCTCTTCTGAGACCTGAAGAGAAAGTCCAGGCCAGCTGGCAGGGCACAGCAACCATAGATCGGGGTCATAGCAGGAGGTGGTCATAGTAGGTCTGAGGAGAAGGCCAGGGGAGGTGACCTATCTTCTGGGTGACTGATCTCACCACGTAAGAGCTAGAAGAGCCCTCAGAGATCAAATTTAGTCCCTTGATATGGAAACTGAGGCTCAGAGAGGGAGAGGAGCTTGTTGAGTGTCACATGGTAGCAGAGCTGGGACTGGGAGCTGGGTCTTCAATTCCCTGTCACATTGTTTTCTGCTCCACAGAGAGCTCCTCTGTATGGAGCATGCGTCGGTCATCCCCCAGCCTCCCCACCCCCTACATCAGTACTTTCACCCCAGGCCCCTCTGACTCCAACCTATCAGGGGATCTGTCACTCTATGTCCTTGGATGAGGGATGTTGCCACACCCTACATGGGGCAGGGCTGGCCTGAGGCATGGGGATAAGACTAACAGGAGTCTGGAGGTCTGATTTCCAATCCCACTTCGGCCACCAACTTGCTGAGTGGCCTTGCTCAAGTTGTTCCCTGTTTCTGGCTCTTGGTGTTTGCCTGTATAGAACCGGAGTGGTTGGCCTAGGCTGGGGGATCCTTCCAGCAGTGGGATTTGGGTCCTCTGCGGTGCTTCCAACAGGCTGGTGTGGGGCTTCCCCAGCCAGCATCCTGCCTGCCCCCTATACCTGTCTGACCTCACCACATATCCTCACCAAGCCCCTCTTCTTGGGTTCACTGTGAATCTCTCTCACTCCTGTGAGTGGCAGCATTGAACTACACTCTCTGAGCCATTGTCGAATGCCTACTGTATGCCCCACAGCCACCTGCTGGGCTTTGCCACCAGGGAACCAGCAGTTCAGCTGGGAGACTGGGGAGGCAGGACACCTGCGCAATACAGTGAGAGGTTGTGTTGCTTTCCTATTGCTGCCCCAACAAATTACCACTATCTTACTAGCTTTAAACATCACAAATCTATTATCTCACAATTCTGTAGGTCAGAAGTCTGTGGGGCTAAGATCCAGATGTCAGCAGGCTGTGTTCCCTCTGGAGGCTCTAGGGGAGAATCTGTTTCTTTGCTTTATCCAGTTTCTAGAGGCCGCACATATTCCTTGGCACATGACATTCTTCCTCTGCACTGACAGGCATCAGTTTAGCATCTTCTCTTCTCTCTTTGAGTCTGACACTCCTGCCTCTAGCTAGACAGGCCCAAAGTAATCACAGGGGATTATCTAGCATATTCTTCCATATCAAATCCTTAATCACACCTGCAAAGTCCCTTTGCACATCAAAGATTTTGGTGATTCTGACTTGGGCATCCCGGAGGCCATTAGTTTGTCTACCACAGGGGTCAAGACAGTCTCTGCTTCCAAAGAAGTCCTGCCCAGGCCTTGCATGGAGCCAACCTTGAGTCAAATCCCAGTTTTCTAGCTGTGAGTTGTACTGCCATGGAAGGCAGACCTGCCATCTGCTCTGAGCCTCAGTTTCCTCATCTGTAAGTCAAAGATCATAATACCCACCTCACAGGCTTACAATGAACATTCAGGATACTATGGGTAGGGTGCAGACCACAGCAGTCCAGAGTAACCACTCAATACATGATTGCATCTGCTTTAAATTTTAGACACATGTAACAAAACTTCTGGTTCTGTGTGGACTGCAGTGGATGGGTGAGGACAGGGAGTAGATGAGGCTAGAGGTCCACCTGCCTGTCCTCAATGCCATCCTGGGGGTGGGAATGTGGGGTAGGAAGGGTTCATGATGCATTGAGCTGTCTGGGTCAGGCCTAGCCCCTCTTGTCTGGATCTGATTCTTTCATTCATGCCGCTATCATTTGCTAAACTACAACTGAGACAGAGATACAACAGTGAACAGGACATACACATGCACTCCCAAGAAGCTTACTTTGCGGTTTGTGTGGGTAAGGAACACTCAGTAAACAACAAAGCTCTTACGTACACAGAGTATTTCCAGCTTATTAAGTGTTAGGAAGGCTGTGAACAGGGCAATGTGAGAGAGAATAGTGGGAGTGGTCAATAGTGGGATGTGACTAAAGTTGAGCCCTAAAAATTGGAAAATCAGGCCTGGGAAGAGTTGGGTTAAAGGAATTTGACTTGGGCCTAGGCAACAGCATTTGCAAAGGCCCTGTGGTGGGGAAGCATTCACACATTCAGAAACCAGTGTGGATGGAGCAAGTGTGCAAGCAGGAGAGTAAGTGAAGAAGAGGTGAGAGAGAGGCAGGATTAGACCTGGCAGGAATTCGGATTTTATTCTAAGGGTGAATGGTGGAGTGTTTGAAGCAGAGAATCTCGATGGTTTGGTTTATGTTTTTAAAGGTCGCTCTATCTGCTTAACTCAAAATCGGTTTGTGTGGGGTGGAGTGTGTGGGTAAATTGTATTCTTGTTTTCAGTTATTCACTTCTTCCTGTGGGAGGGTCATGCATTCCTACCCCACTGACATCAGGTTCAGTCATATGACTTGCTTTGGCCAATGGTATGTGAGTACAAGTGACACGTGCCACTCTGGGAGAGAAGCTCCAAGGCATTGTGTGATTCGCAATGTCTCTTTTCCTTCCTCCAGACCTACCTGTAATGTCCTAGAAGGAGGCCTCTCCATCTATGCAGGTTACAGAGTGGAGATGACATGGGTCAGGGCTGCATCTGATCAGCATTGAATAGTCAGTGTGACCAAAAAAGAAATTTTTGTTCATGTAATCCACTGAGACGTCGGCTCATTTGGTCCGGCCGCACCGCCTAGCTAGGCCTGATTAACACAGGGACTAAAAGTAGAGCTGGAGAAGCCACTGAGAAGACTGACGCTGGTCAAGGTGAGCGACAAGGCGGGCTGGCCCAGGCAGGCAGTGGAGGGGTGCAGACCTCCCTCCTTTCTGAGGAAGTCTTTCTGAAGTGTGATGCTGGCTGGGGGTTTAGCCTTAGTGGGGCATCAAGGCGGGAAAGGCTGAGGGACAGTGACATTCCCTCTCTGCCTTGCAGTCCACAGGAACCACACAACCTCTTTCCCGGGGTGACCAGGCCTTAGCTCCTTGTTCCCCTGGGCTGTCTATGTCACCCGGAAGGGCTGGCTGCTCAACTCCATGCCACGTGGTCTGCCTCAGGTGAAAGACACAGGTGTCTCCCTCTCTGGTATTAGGGATGGCTTGCAAGTGAAGCAGCTTTTTTTGGGTTGATGGCCAGGAGTCTGGATGGAGCCACCAAATTTTGGTGTCCCTTTTATCAGGGGGGCGGGCAGGTTGAAATTAATAGTTCAGGGAATAAATGCTCTACCGGAAAAGTCAGGGGACAAGGTGGCACAGGTCACAGTGAGAGAAAGGTCTCCAGTGCTTTTTGCATCAGCTAGAAACCCCTGACTGTCTCCAAAAAGTCAGATTCTGGTTGGACAGGGCAAGACTTGGCATGCGGAGAAGGCCAGTTCTAGGACAAAGGGTTCTGCTTATTGTTGATAATAGCTTAATTCACTATTTATTGAATTATTGCTATAAACCAGATATGGTGTGTTTTAAATGCACTGCCTTGTTTAATCCGTAGGATAACCCAGGAGAAAAGAATTGCTCATATTAAAAGTGATAAGAGCAATATAAGCCTGATGGACAGACAGTTTTACCCATTACCAAAATATATAAGGTTAAAGGAACTTAACCTTTACTCACAGATGTATTCACTTGCCCATTTTATAGATGAAAAAAACTGAGACTTAGAGGAAAATGATACTAATGGAAGCAAACATTCCTTGAGCATTTAGGAAGTATCAGATTCTGCTAGGCACTTTTCACACATTGTCTCATATAATCACAAGAATTCTTGAAGGAAGGTGGCTGTTATCATCCCCATTTTGCTGATGAACAACTGGGCCTCAGAGGCCCAATTAAATGGTCCAAGGTCACAAAGGAGGTCAGAGGTGGAGCTGGGATTTGTCAGTCTGGGGTTGACACAGATCTGTCAGAAAACATTTCATTAAGCTTCTGCCAGTTACTTCCTAGGTTCCAGGCCCCATGCCAGGAGCAGGGTGCAGATGTACAAGATGCAGACTCTGGCCTCTGGTGGCCACATTCTTGGAGACAAGAAGAGGCCTGTACAGTATTGCTAAGGCCTCATATGTAATACAAAGTGTTTTTCTGTTTCTGTATTTAAGGGGAAAGGGAGGGAGGGGGACTTGAGTAAAGTCTTGGGAGCAGTAGGATGACCTGACGCACCGAGGTGAACAGAAAGAGTCCTGGACAACTGGACAAGGAATATTTGGCCCTGTCTCTCATTCTAGCTCTGCCATCACATATGCCACTGACGTGACACAGAGCTAGTGACCACTCACGTAGAATTCACAGTCTTACAGGAAACCGGTCCTTGAGCAGCTCTGAGGAAACTTATGAAAGTGGAAATGAGATCATCTTTCTTACTGTGGCCCTTGAGCTGAGGCCATGCTGACCTTTGACTCCTCCCTCTTTGTGCTCTAGCCTCATAAGCCTTTCCTCAGTCTCTTGAATGGACCAGGTTTCCTACACCCACAGGGCCTTTGCATATGTTCTCTCTGTTTTCTCTTCAGGTTTCGGGTACATTGTAATTTCATTAAGGAAGCATTCCTGAACCTCATTACACAGTGAAGGCCCACCCATTAGATGCCTGTAAAACACTTATGGCTTTGCAGTAAGTTAAAACCTCAGTCCACAAACTCAGATGTGCAAGAAATAGAATCTCCTTTATTTTTATGTTCCATTAGTCTGTCTTTCCTTGCATTAATCCTCCACTATCTTTACTGCTTTGGTTTTATAAGTCTTGATATCCAGTGGTTTCTTTAACTTTGTTCTTCAAGATTGTCTTAGTTATTCTTAAGCTTTGCATTTTCACAACAAATTCTGTAATTAACTTGGCAGTTTCTCCCAAGAACCCGCTGGGACTTGAATTTGGATTACATTGGCCCTACAGATCAATTTATAGAGAATAGACAGTTTTATAATATTGAGTCTTATAACCCATGGAAATGGTATACTCTTCCATTGATTTTAGATCTTCAGTTTCTTTGAATAATGTATTATAGCTTTCTGTGTAGAGGTCTTTATACATTTCATTTTAGATTTATTATGTGATTTTTTTATTTGGTTAATATTTTACATTTCATTTTCAGTTATAACTAATAAAGCGAAATATAATTGCTAAATTTGGTAAATAATTTTAATTATTTGTAAATTAATTTAAATTTCTATGGGCACAACCACATTTGTCTACTGCTTCTTTCCTTATAATCTTTGTGCCTTTTATTTATTTTTCTGATCTTATTTCTCTGGCTAGTGTCTCTAGTACAATGTTGAATAAAAGTGGCAGTAGTAGACAATTGCCTCATTAGCAGTCTTAGAGGAAGATTCTCAATATTTTACCATCAAATGTGATGTTATCTGTGGTTTTACATAGGTAACTTTTATCAGGGTAAGAAATTTTCTTTTTTTTTTTTAATTTACTAATCTTTCTAAAATCATGAACAGGTGTTGAATTTTGTCAAATAATTTTTTTCACATCTATTGAGGTGACTGTATGATTCTTATCCTTTATTCTATTAATATTGTCAGTTAGAATAATTGAATTTTAAATGTTAAACTAAACCTCTCTGTCCTGGGGAGAAAAATCCCAATTTGGTTGTGACTGTAATAACCTATATACTTATAGACTTGGTCTGCTTGTGTTTTGGTAAGAGTTTTTGTGTCAATCTCATTTAATCCTTACAAGAACTATCCAAGGAAGATAACTACTATGATCTCTACTTTTCAAATAAACAATTTAGCCTGAGAGGGGTTAATTAATTATGAGAGAGATTGGTCTATAATTTTCCTTTCTTGCAATGTTTTGGTATCAGGGTTCTGCTGGCCTCAAAAATGTGTTAGGAAATATTACTTTAAAATATATTTTTCAGAACTTTTTATGTAAGGTTGGTATCATTTCTTCCTTACATGTCTGAAAGAGTTCACCAGTGCCTAAAATTTTCTTTTTGAGACTTAAAAACAAATTGGATATGTTTCCTTTAAAATATATAGGACTATCTGGATTTTCTATTTCTTCTTCTCAGTTTACATTAGTTGAGTTGTTTGAGGAACTTGTCCAGTTCATCTAACTTACCAAATTTGTTATTGTAAAACTTTACACAAAATTTTCTCATTGATTTTCAAAATCTCTTTAATATCTGAAAGCTCTGCAGTGATACCTCTTTTGTTTTCACTCAAAATTTTCTTATTTATGCATTTTCCTATACAAAACCAGCTCCAGGAAGTTCAATGAAACTATCCAAGCTTATTCCAGTCTGTACACTACCCAGCCATTTCTACTCTGGGGTTTTGCTGCCTCCCTGGAAATGATATTTATAGACTTATCAGATCCAATGAACCCCTCTGATGAACCCCTCTGATGTTCTGTTATCCTCCAGTAATACTTGCCCTGTGCAAAATGCAGTGTAGGGTCTACCTTTCTCAGGGAGCCATTTCTCTACACCACTCTTCACTACTGACTCTCCCAAATACACACTTACATTTACATTAGCCCAGGAATCTTTACATCATCTGAGGGAAGGGGGAGTTTTCTCTCCTTATTTAATCTCCGAAGTTTCTCTGAGACCTGAGGTTTTGACTCCCCTTTTTGAAATCCAAAAGCCAGGAAGAGACTCCTACTTTCTCTTCCTATAGTCTCATTGCTTCCTGGAACTCCAGTGAGGACAAAGCATGAGAGATGTGGGGAGTGGACAGAGATGGAGCCCGGCGCATCACGCAAGTCATTTGCCTTGACTAAGTCATTTAATCCCTCAGAGCCTTAGTTTCTCTGGTTGTAAAATGAAGCTGACAACCTCTATCCTCCCTTGATCATAGTGTAATGACAAAGGATCAAATGAATGCTCAATAGCAAGGACAGTTAGGGAATGTTCATTTTCAGTGAACTATAACATTTACTGAAAAGGCTTTATAAACATATATATGCAGTTTAAGTAATAGTAATTATGAATAATTATTATAATATAATGTAATAATATTATTAATCATATATAATTATTAATCATTACTATATTATATTAAACAGATGCCTCTGTCCTCACCATCCAACTCAAGAAGTTACTGTACTTTTGAGACTCCTGTGGGTCTCCACCCCTTCTTATCTTTATGCCAAGATGTAACCAACATACCAAATTTTGTCCTTATAGTTTCACTCCTTAAACAGACAGCTCTTTACAATGTAATTTTTTTTAGCTTTGTTCATTTTGAGCTTTATATAAATGAGTCCTATTTTATGTCTCTTTCTATGACCTCCTTCTTTCATTCATCATTGTGTTGTGGAGTCCATCAATGGGTTTGTGTATAACTGTATTTCAATCATTTTCACTGCATAATATTCCATGGTAGGACTAGACAACAGTGGACTTCTCCACCTCCTGTTGATGGTCATTTGCATCCAGTTGGGCTATTCTGAATAATGCTACAATGAACATTCTTGTAGATGTCTCTCTATACCACATCTATGACTAAACCCAGACCAAAGATTTTCTTTAGGAGTGAAATTGCTGAGTCTTACAGTGTGTGTGTATTCAATTTAATTAAAACTATTGCCTTATTATTATTTAAAAAGGGACAAACTTCCAATTATAAAATAAATAAGTCATGGAGATGAAAAGTACAACATAGGGAATATAGTCAATAATATTATAGTATATTTGTATGGTGACACCTGTTAACTACACAACGCGGTGAGCATTTCATAATGTGTATAATGGTGGAATCACTAGGTTGTACACTTGAAACCAATATAACACTGTGTATCAAATCAACTATACTTCAATAAAGCATTAGTTACTAGATGCATTAGTTTCCCATTGCTGCTATAACAAATTGTCACAGACTTAGTGGCTTTGAAAAACACACTTATTATCTAGTATTTCAGAAGAAAGAAGTCTGAAATGGGTCTGGGGCTAAAATCAAGGTAGTGTCAGGGCTGTGTTCCTTTTGGAGGATCGAGGGAAGAATCTGGTTCTTCACTTTTCCAAACTTCTAGAGGCTGCCTACATTCTTAGCTCACGACCTCTTCTCCATCTTCAAAGCCAGCAGTGTAGCATCTTCAAATCTTTCCCCGACTTTGAAGCCTCCCTCTCCCACTTATAAGGAGCTTGTGATTATATTGGACCCTCCTGGATAATCCAGGATAATTTCCCTACCTCAAGGTCATCTAATTAGCAACTTAATTCCATCTATAAACGTATTTCTTCTTTGCCATGTAACCTAACATATTTGTAGGTTCCGGGGATTAGGATGTGGACCTATTTGGAGGGGAGATATTAATCAGACTACCACAGTAGCTAATGCAAAACTTTTTCTAAAGCTATTGTGTCTATTTGTAATTCCACCAGTGGAGGCCCATTCCCTTTGTTCCTGCAAGAACCACTTTTTAATTTATTTTTAGTATAACTTTTAATTTATTTTAACTTATTTTTTATAATTTCTTATTCTGAAATAGTTTAAAATTCATAAGAAGTTGTAGAAATGGTACAAAAGTGTATCCTTCACCCAGTTTTTATACAGACTTTATTTCTTTATTTTTTCTTTTTGGTACATAGGTTTATGAAATTTTATTACATGTGCAGATTTGAGCAACTGTCACCACAATCAGGATAAAGACTCCTTTTAAACCCTAAGCTAGCTACAAAGATCATCATGAGAAGGTTGGCCCTGAGGTCTCATGTGGATAAGAAGAATGGCTCAGAGCCAGGGAATGTTCTGGAATGAAGGTATGGGGGAGATAAGGAGAGGGTCCCAGCATTTGAGGTGCTCATCTGTTGGGAGGCAGCGCTGCCCACGGGGGTTCTGGTGAGGGTCACCTTGGCCAAGTCCTTCCCAGGGCACCTGAGCACACAGGCAGCAGGGAGAAGCAGCGACTTTAACTCTTCTAGATTAATCCTGCTAAGTTGCAACAATATTGATATGCTATTATTTTCCATCTTTATTCATCCCCCGGCGAAGAAAGAACTACTCCCCCCAGGCCATTCATAATTGAAAAATGCTTTTAAGGCCTTTACGAGTTGAATACTAAATTTTGCGAGGTGCCTGCTTTATTGGGCCTCCAGTCACTGATGATACATTTGCTCCTTAATGTTCTTTAAGGAAAGGAGCTCGGGCGGCATGATGGATGGGGCAGATCGGAATCAATGCTTATTAGTGACTCCAGTGTCCAGGTGGGCCTGGGCCGCTCACTTGGGTGGATGGACTGGGCAGGGGACTGGCTCTCAGTAAGAGACAGAG